>NW_012134337.1:0-2072 GCF_000956105.1 Propithecus coquereli
GCATGTGTGTAGGTGTGTGTGTGTCGGTGTAGTGTATGTGAGGGGCATGTGGGGGGTGGGATGCGTGTGTCAATGTGTGTGGGAGTAGTGGTGTTCATAGCTGTGTGTGCAGGTGTGTGTGTCTATGTAGTCTATGTGAGGGTGTGTGGGGGGGTGGAAAGTGTGTGTCAATGTGTGTGGGAGTAGTGGTGTTCATAGCTGTGTGTGCAGGTGTGTGTGTGTCTGTGGATGTGCAATGGTGTGTGTCAGCGTGCATGTGCATGGTGTGTGGGGGGTGGTGTGTGTCTGTGTGTGGGGTGTGTGTGTGGTGTCTGTGGGGTCAGTGTGTGCGGGAGTGGTCATGGGTTTGTGGCAGTGGCCTCTGCGAGTGGGCGGGGAAGGAAGGGAAGAAGGAACAGGGAGGGAAGGCCTGAGTGGCTGGGAGCAGTGTCAGCTCCCACCCTGGGGACAGCCACTCCCCCAGTGCCTTCCCCTTACTTCCGAGGGAGCCCTGGGAAGAGCTCAGGGTGAAAAGGGCAGGCGTGTGAGGCTGGGCAGGCCATCTCTGCCGGATCAGCAAGAGTAACGAGGGGTTTGGGGGTGTCCTGCAGGCTGGAGGACATTTCTCTGAACTCGGGACGCTTAGGCTCCCTCTCTGGGGAAGAACGCGGGTGCACTCATCCCCAAATGGTCACTGAGCAGCCCTTGCGTGCCATGCCCGTTCCAGGTGCTGAGGACACACCGTGAACAAGTGGAGGAGTTTGTTGCTCTTACGGAGCTTGTGTCCTGTTAGCCGAGACAGGAAAATAGAGAATGAGCCAACAAACACGTTAGCAGGAAACGTGGACGACAGCGGTGGATGCCAAGCAGGGAGTTACAAGAGGGTGAAGCGACAGAGGTGACGGGGAAGCTACAGTCCGACTCACAGGAAGGATCCAGCCCTGGGAAGATCAGGGGAATGGCAGAGGGAACAGGCAGGGAAGGTCCCGGGGGACCTGTGTGTGGAGGGTGCGGCCCAGGGAAGGCCACATGGCGGGGACCTAAGAACGAGGTGGGAGAGGTGGTGGGGGAGTGGGCACAGGGGCGGACGGGGGTCAAGCGACTGAGGTGCTGCGGGCCACATGAAGGAGTTTGGGTTTTATTTTAAGAGTGCTGAGAACCGTGGGAGGCTTTTAAACGGCGGAGCAGAGCCATAGGACGGAGGTGCTGGGAAGATGACTCTTGCTGTGGGAGGAGGGATCAGGGCGGGCACAGACTGGAGTGCAAGCAGGGAGACCAGTTAAGAGGCCATTGCAGTGCTGCAGGGGAGGGACGGGCGCAGGAGAGATGATTTGGGATATGTTTTGGGGGTGGAGTTGGGAGGACGTGGAGCTGGAATTATGGGTAACCCTTGATATTTGGGGCTTGAACAACCATGAGGACAGAGGGAGGGGACAGACGGGGCCATGGGGTGGGCAGAAGTCAGAACTCTGTTTTGACCACGTTAGGGTGGACGTGCCAATGAGACCTCCTCCTGGAAGGAGGTGGTTGGATATAGAGCTGGAGTTCCAGGGAGAGGCCGGGGCGGACACACAGATCGAGAGTCACTAGCATATAGGTGGGCTTTAAAGCCAAGGGCCACAGGGTCGCAGAGGGAGTGCGCGTCCTCAGAGAAGAGAGGGCGGCTGGGTCTCTCCAGGCAGAGGAGGAAGCGCTGGCGAGGGCGGCTGGGACGGGACGGCGAGGGGGGCCAGGCGGCTGTGTCAGGGGAGCCCGGACTGCACAGGTTTCACGGCAAGGGAGGGGCCGGCCGGGCCACACACAGCTGAGAGGTCAAGTCGGAGAAGCTTACGTAAGTGACCATCGGATTCAGCCCATGGAGGTCACAGGTGACCTTGCCAGAGGGCTCTTGGCAGAGCGTGCGGTTGGAGGGTTGACCGAGGAGGACGGAGAAGAGAATGTGGGGTGAGAAGGTGAGAACAGCAACTCTTTCAAGCTTTGCTGTGAGGAGGTGCAGAATAGAGGGCTGGGGGCGAAGGGAAGGCTTCGCTTTGGTTCTGCTCTGCCTCGTGACAGGTGTGATGGCCGCAGCTTGTGGCTGTCGGGAATGGTCC
>NW_012134337.1:2718-7262 GCF_000956105.1 Propithecus coquereli
GATCAGCTTAGAGCAAGGTGGGAAGGGACGGGGCAGGAAGACTGAGGCAGGAAGGCGAGCGAAAGGGCTATTTTAGGGCATCTGAGGCTCGGGGACAGGAATTGAAAGTGAGACCAGTCAGCCTGGTTGTGCATGTGTGTGTGTATGTGTGCATGTGCGTGCACGTATGTGTGTACGTGTGTGCACGTGCATGTACGTGTGTGCACACACGTGTCTGCTCGGTTGTGTGCATGTGTGTATGTAGTGTGTGTGTGTGTGTGTGTGTATGTGTGTATGCATATGTACATGGAGTCTGGCAGGCCTGGGTTTGAATCCTGACTTTACCACTCACTGGCTGTGTAACCGTGAGCAAGTTTTAGCAATTTCCCTGACCCTCTATCCCTTCACCTGTAAAACAGGAATAAAGTACCCACGTCACAGGGTTATTGTGAGTGCTGGATGACATAACGTGTGTTCAAAGTTTAGCATAGAGCCCGGAATATAGTAAATAAATAGTAAGTGCAGCCTCATTATTAGGAAGGAGGTTTTTCATTTTTTTGGCAATAGTAAGTTGAAATTTGGGTCTTTATAATTCTAATGTTTTTGTTTGACTGTTAAGTGTTTCTTGAGCCCCTCTTGTGTGCAGAGCTTGGTTGTGAGGCCTGGGCACACAGACGAACACAATGCTCTCCAAGGAGCACCCAGGCCAGCAGGGACACAGGCAAGGGGAGAATGATCCTGCCTCATTGGGATCCCGTGGGCTCCCGGAGGAGGCAGCTCAGGGGAGGGCATCTACCACAGACCCGGGTCCAGGGGAGGGGGCTTAAGCTGAGTCTCGGGAAACAAGAAAGAGAAAGCCAGGGAGTAAGTCAGCCAGAAAAGCAGGGCAAAGGCTGGAGGGGGAGAGAGCCCAGGTGCTGGGAACTGCAGGTGGTGGGTGCACATGGAGTGGGCTACAGTGGCAGGGAGGGGAGCCAGGGGTGAAAGGCGCAGGTGTGTACAGTTTGCCTACTGTGCTCTGGACACTGTTCTAGAGGCTTTATGGCTCATTTAATCCTTGCAACAATGCTACGAGGTAGGTACTGTTATCTTTATCTGCCAAATGAGGAAACATCTGGCAAGTTACAGAGGAAGGAACTGCCTAAGGTGGCACAGCCACACATTTCGGAGCTGGGATTCGAGCTGTACTGCTCTCTTTCCAGCATGGCTGACTGCCCATCTGAGAGGTGTGAGCCTCGCAGACCAGCTCCTTGCCCTGGGACAGGAATTTGAGCGAAGGCAGCCCCAGGCCCACCGAGAGTGCAGTGTCTGGATTACTGAGTTGGGTACATGGCTCACTTTGGGAGGCCTGGGGCCATGGATAGGGCTGAGATACTGGCTGTGGGGATGGAGAAAAGTGGATCGTTAGAGAGAAGACTGGGAAGCAGACTGCATGGGACTGGGTGACTGGCTGAAAGTCCCCTGGAGGCAAGCACCCTTTCTGTCTTGTTTACTCCACACCCTGCCCTGCACACAGAGCCAGGCACATGGTGAACATCACTTGAATGGGTAAATGGAAGTGACCACCGTGTGTCCTAGCTGAGTCACTCCGGGGCAATGGAGCTGTTCAGTGTGTGTGTGTGTGGGGGGGTGTTGGACACACAGCATCTGAGGTGCCTGGGGGACCATTGCCACCCCCGTGGCAAACTCTGGGACTTGTGGGTCTGGAGGTCAGTAATGAGGCTGGAGAGAAGAGATGGGCTTGGAGTTGCTGGGTCCCTTATTGGGGATTAATCCACAGCAGTGCGTGAGAAGGTGTAGGAAGGGTTGGTAGAGTCCAACGGGAAGTCTGGGCCGGACATGCCGGCAGAGTTGGGCATTGTCAGTGTTTAGGTGATAGGTGAGGCCACTGGAGAGGCAATGAGGGCAGAACTCTCCTAGAAACACCAGTACTTATGGGAGGGGCAAAGGAAGTGGAGTGCGAGTAGGAAGGGGAGGGCATTTCTCCCAGGGAGGAGGCCAGGGAGGAGCGGGACAGGCAGGGGAGGGGGCCGAGCCACGGTGCCTCACAGACTGTGTGCATGTACGTGGATGGGGGAAGCCAGATTGCAGTGGGTCCGGCCTGGCGGGGAGGCGGAAGTCAAGGTGCTGAACCACCTTCTTCAGAAGGAATGAGGCCGGGGCCAGGGGCTGCAGAGGGACCTGGGCTGGGAGGGCTTTTTTTTTTTTTTTTTTTTGAGACAGAGTCTGGCTTTGCTGCCTGGGCTAGAGTGAGTGCCGTGGCATCAGCCTAGCTCACAGCAACCTCAAACTCCTGGGCTCAAGCGATCCTTCTGCCTCAGCCTCCCAAGTAGCTGGGACTACAGGCGTGTGCCACCATGCCCGGCTAATTTTTTCTATATATTTTTAGTTGTCCAAATCATTTCTTTCTATTTTTTAGTAGAGATGGGTCTCGCTCTTGCTCAGGCTGGTCTCGAACTCCTGACCTTGAGCGATCCACCCGCCTTGGCCTCCCAGAGTGCTAGGATTACAGGCGTGAGCCACTGCGCCCGGCCTCTGGGAGGGCTTTTTAATGTGGGAGAGCGGGGCTGTGGGATAGGTGTGCACTGAAGGGGAAGTGCTACTTTGTTTGGGTTGGACAACAGGCTCTGCTGGAGTTCAGAGAGACTGATCTCAGAGCTAGCTGCAGGGCTCAGGGGAATCTCTGTGAAGAAAGTGGGCTTTTCTCTTTTGCTTACTTAAAAAATTACACCTTATCACCTACACAAACTGGTTCAGGCGGTTTAAGATAACACTCAGCACACAGCCATAGGAGGGCTGCGGTAGAAAGGAGAGCCCTAGAAAGAAGCTGGGAGCAAATGTGGGGCCCCTACAGTCTGGCAGGGTTACCGAACCTGAGCCCGGAGCTTCCTGGTGGCTGGAGCGGGGAGGCTTGAGGGGCCACATAACTGCTCACACGTGATAGAAGGAGCGGGCCAGTTCTCAGGCCAAAGCACAGTCTCTCCTTGTTCTGAACCCTAACACAACCTTAGGGGGCCGCGCCACACACGGCTGCATGGAATGACAGAGCAGAGAGCATTTTAACTCTGGTAACCTTAAATTTTATTTGAAACATAGAAAGCACAAAACTTGAGTTGCCTGTCACGTATTAGTATTTTATAGATGAGAACTATTTTATCGTTGTTAGAAAAACATGTTTCCCTATAGCATAAATTTTATGTGTATTTATAGACCCAAACATATTTAGTCTCTCCATTAAATTCAAGAAGCCAAGGACAACTATATTTATTTCCAGCAATGTGTTTACTTACGTGGCTTGTGCTGATGGGTCCTATTAACATTCCCCATTTTGCATGCGGTTTTATCTGAGACGGCTGGAGCAAGATCCTGCATTCGGGAGGTGTTTGGGGTCTGTGATGTGGTGCTTGTGGGGATTTCTTCCCGGAGAATCACCCGTGGGCTTGGCATCCCCTAGTCACCTGGGATCGCCCTAAATGGGTCAGAGGGAGCAATATAGGATGAGGAACCTCATTTAAATAATTTTTTGATTAGCTTATTGTCACGACCATCAAAGTTTTTAACCTGCACTTAAGCCACATATTGCTACACAGATCAAACCATGAACACACAGACAACTAGAAATGGACCAGAACCAGACACAGATACAAACACCTCAGAACACTAACCTGAGACTAGGGTCTGTAGTGAGCACCTCAGCAGTTACAACTTTTGAGCATCGCACTCGTTAGGGACTCTAGTCCAAATTGGATTTGAGACTGTAGCCCGAACCTGATCCCTCCCCTTTTAGGGCAGAATCTGAGTCACTATCCTAAGGAGAAGCTCAACAAGAACCCGTAATCCCAGTCCAAAGCTTGGGACCCTAGGACAGCTGTAAGATGTAGGTGCCTATGAATAAGTCACTCATCCATGGAGCAGTTTCTTTTCTCCAAAGAGAAGCATCACCAAAGGGCCTGAAGCCATATTGGTGAAGCAGGGACCTCTCAGTTGAACTTCTAGACAAACTGTTCTAAAGAAGGTGTCACAGGGCCTTGGGCAGGCCTTTGTCCCTTCATGGTCACCAGATTGTTGCTGAGCAATGAACGAGCTTGCTGCCTAATGCACATAGAAGCCAGTACCATGACACCCACCTTTGAGAAAAGAAAAGCTTTCTTGCAAGTCCACTGACAAGGAGACAGGAGAAAACACTCAAATCTGTCTCTCCCAGCTGAGGCTTTGTTGTGTTTTATAAGCATAGGGTAATGAGGTATGATCCAATTGGATCTTGCAGTGAGATGATGGTAGGAGGCATCATCTGACTAGATCCTGCCCTGGGGTGATACCAGGGCTTGATCTGATTGGCTCCTGGATCCTGCCATGCAGTATCTGCTTCTTAATTCAGTCCCCGCATGCTTGGTCCATCTGTGCATGTTCAGGTTACAAGGACACAGAGATGAGCCCAGTGAAAATACAAAAATCTTTTAAAAATAACCAGTTAAATGTCAGACCGTCATATTTTGGAGATGAACTGGCTAGATAGGTGGCTTTTTAATTCAGTCTGTTTTTCAACTGGATGACTGAGCTCAGGG
>NW_012134337.1:7822-9458 GCF_000956105.1 Propithecus coquereli
ATCCAAGTTGCTGGGAAAGATACAATTTTATCCTTTTTATAGCTGAATAGTATTCCATGGAATATAAATACCACATTTTCTTTATCCAGTCCTCACTTGATGGACACTTAGGTTGATTCCATATCTTTGCAATTGTGAATTGTGCTGTGATGAACATATGATTGTGCATGTCTTTTTGATATAATGACTTCTTTTCCTTTGAGTAGATACCAAGTTTTGGGGTTGCTGAATCCAGTGGTAGATCTACTTTTAGTTCTTTGAGAAATCTCCGTACTGTTCTCCATGAAGGTTGTGATTTACATTCCTACCAACAGTGTACAAGTGTTCCCTTTTCACCACATCTGTGCCTACATCTGTTGCTCTCTGATTTTTTAATGATGGCCATTCTGACTTGGGTCAGGTGGTATCTCATTATGGTTTTCATTTGCACTTCCCTGGTTATCAGTGATGTTGAGCATTTTTTCATATGTTTATTGGCTATTTGTATACCTTGTTTTGAAAAATGTCTGTTCGTGTCATTTGCCCACTCTTTAATGGGATTTTTTTGTTAATGGGGCTATTTTAAATGGGATTATTTCTGCAGAACTGGAATTGCAGAGGCCTCAGGAAGATTACCTTGTCCTCCAACACTGCGCCCTTCTGGCTGCAGGTATTAACTTGGGTTGTGCATTTCAACCTGCAGGACCAGTAGGTGGCACTTGCGTGTAAGATCTAGCTGTAGCAGAAGCGGTGGGTAGGTGTTTGAACTTTGGTTAACGTAACAGGTTCTCTTTTGTCTCGGGTAATGGACTAGTCTGTTGTAGAAACGTGATCCACTTCCCTGTCATGTTGCTGCCTTGAAGTTCATGATTCTCGGTTCAGTTAAACCCTGTCCTCTATCACCAGGCCACACTGTCACTGAGATTTTGCACAAATTGCCTTTCTGACAGCTCTCTATTAAATGGTGTTGGAGCAGAACCTACTTCCTCCGTTCAAAACAGCTTTGCAGCCCGGGCACGGTGGCTCACGCTGTGCCTCCTCCTTGGCCTTGCCCATCACTAGTCTACGCTCATCTGCAGTAAGTAACATATTCAGTAAGGTCTGTACGTCCACCAGAGTGGGACACTGCAGCGTGGAGATGGTTGTAAACAACTCTGTCATCCTCTGGGGATCCTCTCTATAAGTTGGGTTTCAGTTTATTTAATTCAATAAATCCGAGGTGGAAAATGGGTCGTAAGTCTAATAATACCCTGCCATCTGTCCCTGTGCATTCAAGCCTCTATAGGGTACTGCCGCAATGGAAATGCCCTGCTCCAGCTGTGTGTGCCCACTGGCTGAACTGAGTTCCCTGCTGGGTCTTGGAGGGGGACACTATTCCCATTCCCTAGTCATAACCCAGGGGTCATAGGACTGAGGAATCATTCCCAGCTCCACCCTCCCTGACCATGGGCCCTTCCACCAATGGTGGAGGGTTTGGGGGAGTATGATGGTGGGGAATGAGTTTTGGTGAAGTTTGGATTCAGCAGCTTCATGAGGTTTAACTTGGCTAATTCCTCCTCCATTTTGTCTACTGGGGCTCGGCTCCCCTCCCCAACTACAGGTAGAGGTTTCCTTTGTACCTTTAACTTTGTCCCAGGCCTTTCGCCTACTTCATTAT
>NW_012134337.1:9508-11917 GCF_000956105.1 Propithecus coquereli
CTTCCTCCGTTCAAAACAGCTTTGCAGCCCGGGCACGGTGGCTCACGCTGTGCCTCCTCCTTGGCCTTGCCCATCACTAGTCTACGCTCATCTGCAGTAAGTAACATATTCAGTAAGGTCTGTACGTCCACCAGAGTGGGACACTGCAGCGTGGAGATGGTTGTAAACAACTCTGTCATCCTCTGGGGATCCTCTCTATAAGTTGGGTTTCAGTTTATTTAATTCAATAAATCCGAGGTGGAAAATGGGTCGTAAGTCTAATAATACCCTGCCATCTGTCCCTGTGCATTCAAGCCTCTATAGGGTACTGCCGCAATGGAAATGCCCTGCTCCAGCTGTGTGTGCCCACTGGCTGAACTGAGTTCCCTGCTGGGTCTTGGAGGGGGACACTATTCCCATTCCCTAGTCATAACCCAGGGGTCATAGGACTGAGGAATCATTCCCAGCTCCACCCTCCCTGACCATGGGCCCTTCCACCAATGGTGGAGGGTTTGGGGGAGTATGATGGTGGGGAATGAGTTTTGGTGAAGTTTGGATTCAGCAGCTTCATGAGGTTTAACTTGGCTAATTCCTCCTCCATTTTGTCTACTGGGGCTCGGCTCCCCTCCCCAACTACAGGTAGAGGTTTCCTTTGTACCTTTAACTTTGTCCCAGGCCTTTCGCCTACTTCATTATGCAATTGCATAAAAGACTGTACATATGGGATTTCATCCCATTTACCTGACCTTTGACAATATAATTACAGTTGTAAGATAATATAATAATTTTAGATTCCATTTAACGGCCACTTCTTCTCACATCCCAACATGTATATTAGCCAGGTGGTATTACAAGAACAAAGAGTGGGAAAGGCCACCCCAAGGTGAGGCACAATCAGTGTGCTTTTTGTAAAGAGGAAGGACATTGGAAAGAGCACTACCCAAAGGTGCAAAGGGCTCCATGTAACATGAAAACTCCAGGAAAGCAAATCGTCTTTTGAGTCCAGGACTCAGAGGATGAATGAGGGGACCCAGGGCTCTGTGCCTCAGTAAAGGCTCCAATCCAACTATCTTCACAGGAGCCCTGGGTAAAACTGACAGTGGGGACTCAGTTAGTGGATTTTTTAATTGACACTGGAGCTAACTTTTCTGTCCTAAACTCTAAACTAACATCCCCTAGTGAAGACATGGTGGCAGTTGTTGGAGTGACTGGTCAGACCTAGCAATGACCCATTCTTCAACCTCTTGAGTGCCATCTGGGAGAACAGAACCTGAGACACAGTTTCTTATACATGCCAGACTGTGCATTACCTCTCCTAGGCCAAGATTTGTTATGCAAGTTCAATGCCCAAATCGTCTTTTCTCAAGAGAAGCAATAGCTCCACATACAGGGTCCACCTGAAACTGCTCTCTGGTTTCAATGTCTGCTCATGTCCAAAGACAAGTACAAGCAAATTCTGTTCCCACCAAGGTCTACCAAAAAGTGAGTAAGGCCATATCGGCTGACAGGACCCTGGGACAGGCAATAACAGCCATGCCAATTACCATTTTGTTAAAAGAAGTAGCCTCACACCCTCATAGAAAACAATTCTCCCTTACGAAGGAAGCTGTGCAAGGAATCCCACCTATATTGAACAGATTTCTAGAGCATGGACTAATTCATTCCTATTGGTCCCCCTAAAATACGCCAATATTACCTGTCAAGAAGCTCCACACAAAGGAAGTATAGATTCATGCAGGATCTACATGCTATGAATGATATTATATGAGACATACACCCTATGGTACCAAGCCCATATACTCTATTGACAATACCAGGTGACTATGAATGCTATTCAATACTGGATTTGAAAGAAACTTTCTTTTGCATTCCTTTGGAAAAGAAGACTCAACTCCTTTTTGCATTTAAATTACAGGATCCTGAGACTTGGAGGACATCACCGTACTGCTGGACTGTGTTACCTCTGAGGTTTAAAAACTCTCCTGCCCTGTTTAGTGAGACCTTGGCAAGAGACTTATAGAACCTGCAGTTGGATAAAAGGATTCTATTACAATATGAATATGATTTACTTATAGCTAGCCCTGATTATAATCATTTTCTTGCAAATACAGTGGCTGTGCTAAATCATCTAGCCTCAAGTGTCACCTAAAAAGGCACAGATTTGCAAACAGCAAGTTACTTATTTGGTATTCCAAATTAGCAAGGGAACCCACAGCTTAATGTCTGACCAAAAGCAAATCATCTTGAATCTTAAGGTACCCAGAAATAAAAGGCAACTGCACACGTTCCTAGGATTGGCAGGGTTCTGTCACATCTGGATCCCAAACATTGAACTAATATCAAAGCCCTTATAAGAGGCCCTTAAAGGGACAGATGAGAAACCCCTGATCTGGACACCACTGACTGTCAAAATGCCTTTGAGAGACCGAA
>NW_012134337.1:11967-14885 GCF_000956105.1 Propithecus coquereli
TCCCACCAAGGTCTACCAAAAAGTGAGTAAGGCCATATCGGCTGACAGGACCCTGGGACAGGCAATAACAGCCATGCCAATTACCATTTTGTTAAAAGAAGTAGCCTCACACCCTCATAGAAAACAATTCTCCCTTACAAAGGAAGCTGTGCAAGGAATCCCACCTATATTGAACAGATTTCTAGAGCATGGACTAATTCATTCCTATTGGTCCCCCTAAAATACGCCAATATTACCTGTCAAGAAGCTCCACACAAAGGAAGTATAGATTCATGCAGGATCTACATGCTATGAATGATATTATATGAGACATACACCCTATGGTACCAAGCCCATATACTCTATTGACAATACCAGGTGACTATGAATGCTATTCAATACTGGATTTGAAAGAAACTTTCTTTTGCATTCCTTTGGAAAAGAAGACTCAACTCCTTTTTGCATTTAAATTACAGGATCCTGAGACTTGGAGGACATCACCGTACTGCTGGACTGTGTTACCTCTGAGGTTTAAAAACTCTCCTGCCCTGTTTAGTGAGACCTTGGCAAGAGACTTATAGAACCTGCAGTTGGATAAAAGGATTCTATTACAATATGAATATGATTTACTTATAGCTAGCCCTGATTATAATCATTTTCTTGCAAATACAGTGGCTGTGCTAAATCATCTAGCCTCAAGTGTCACCTAAAAAGGCACAGATTTGCAAACAGCAAGTTACTTATTTGGTATTCCAAATTAGCAAGGGAACCCACAGCTTAATGTCTGACCAAAAGCAAATCATCTTGAATCTTAAGGTACCCAGAAATAAAAGGCAACTGCACACGTTCCTAGGATTGGCAGGGTTCTGTCACATCTGGATCCCAAACATTGAACTAATATCAAAGCCCTTATAAGAGGCCCTTAAAGGGACAGATGAGAAACCCCTGATCTGGACACCACTGACTGTCAAAATGCCTTTGAGAGACCGAAGCGGAGTCTTCTGACTGCCACCACTTTGAAGTTGCCTAATCGCCAAAAGAATTGAAATTGTACATTTGTGAAAAACAAAGAATGGGCCTTGGAGTCCTAGTGCAAATGCTGGGAAACATCCCATAGCCAATGGCATCTTTGTCAAAGCAATACGGTGAGAGGATGGCCTCCTTGCCTCCAGGCAGTGGCAACTACTTGTGACCTATTGCAAGAGGCCAAAAAATTCACTTTAGGACAACCTGTTGTAGTATATGCACCCCACCAGCTTCTGACTATATTAGAACAGAAAGGGGGTTATTGGCTGATTGCAGGAAGGCTGGGAAAATATCAGGCCATTCTATTGGATAATCCCGACATTAAATTAAAGACTGTGTCCACTCTTAATCCCACCAGCCTGTTACCAGCTGAAGAAAATGAGCCTCTGCAGCATGACTGTTCAGAAGTTCTGGAGGCTGTCTATTCTAGCAGGATGGATCTATCAGATAGGCCAATACCAAGGCCAGACTGATACCTGTTCACCAATTGGAGCAGTTTTATTGACAAGGGACAGCTAAGGGCTGGATATGTAGTGGTCACAGAACAGCAGTACTGGAAGCAACGGCACTGCCACCTAAACTTCAGCCCTGAAAGCTGAGCTGATTGCTTTAACCAGAGCTCTTCAGTTATGCAGAGAGGAAAAGCTTAACATTTATATGGACTCTAAATATGCTTCTATGACTGTGCATGCTCATGGTACCATTTGGAAGGAAAGTGGACTCCCGATGGTAGGAAATAAGGATATTAAGTGTGCCACTGAAATAATGGCCCTGATACAGGCCATGGCTGAGCCTAAGCAGGTGGCCATGATGCTCTGTCCTGGTCATCAGAAAGGGGACACTTACGTTGCATAAGGAAATCGGGCTGCTGACAGGGCCACTAAGAAGGCCATTCCTCAGAACCTTGATACCTCAGCTGGATTTATTTAGAACAATATAAACCCCTCTACATAGATGAGGATGAAAAAAGGGCTAAAGATCGGGGCTTTGACACTTGGGACAACTAAATGCAATCCATGAATCTGAATGGGATCCTTTAGCTACAAAGGACATTATAGACAAGTAATAAAACGTAAAAAGAATCTAAGGATTAAATGATAGACTATATCAATGTTAACTTTTTGATCATGAAAGTTGTACTATAGTTATGTAGAATGTCCTGAGTTGTAGAAATACCCACTAAAGGAATCAGGGGTGATGGTGTAATATCACCAATTCACTCTGATATGATTCGGGGAAAAAAGTTCTTTGTACTAAAACTTGAAATTTTTCTCTAATTTTAAGAGTATTTTCAAAAGTTAATAAAAAATAAATAAAGAAATGAATGAATGAAAAGAAAAGAAAAGGTGAAAAGCCTTAGGCAAACTTTATTTCTCCATGAGGAAACATCTATATAAATCAATGCTTAAAATTATGTAAGTTTGATGGCATTAGAGCAACTGTAATACTTCCAGACATTGACAATGACCACAGAACCAGGAGACAAAAGGATATCTGTCTAAATGTACATTTATCACTATGTAGAGTGATAAAAATCATGAAATATAAATAAACCATCAATTAACTTCACTAACATATTCATGGAGAATTGGTTGTTTGGCTATTTAAACAGCTGACGTTTGGGAAGTCTGAGGATGTCAAATTCAATAATACTGGTTTTCATTTGCAAGATCCACTTAAAAGTCTTTCAGATCATATACATTTTTTAAAAATATTGGTACATGTTCTCAAAATGCTTTGCAACCTAAATCTTGACTTAGGTTTCACCCATCAGCAGATCCTACAGGAGAAGCTATATTTTTCTTTTTTATTTCAGCATATTATGGGGGTAGAGATGTTTAGGTTATGTATGTTGCCCTTGCCTCCCCTCCCCTGCAAGTCCCCGAGCTTCAAGCGTGTCCATCCCCCGGGGG
>NW_012134337.1:20134-21690 GCF_000956105.1 Propithecus coquereli
AGATTGCAGGTGTTGCCTATTAACCTGGATGCGTGCACTTCTATGATTACTTGATCTGCCACTAGAGGGAGCGAGCCGCTAGTATGTTGTTCAGGGTTCTTCTACCACAGCTGGGAGGCTGCTCCTGATGGGAGGGGTTACTTGGGGTACTTGTTTGGTCTCTTGCCAGGATTTTAGTTCCCTAACCAGGACCTCACTGTTGGTAGCTGACCCGAGGCAGAAATGCAATCGTACTGGATGACCTAAACTGGTCTGACGAGGAAAGTCACTGGACTGTCAGCTATTGGTCAGTGCCAAAGCCCCAGGGACTGATGCTTGTCACAGAGGGGAAATGGGTCTTTATGTCTCGCCGCTGCAACCCCAGAGGTGGAGCCCACCACGTTCCACGCAAAAGACGCTGGCTGGGGGGGGAGCTGGTGCCCCAGTTCGCCCAGCGCCCTAGCACCTGCAAGTCCCGTGGGTGTTAGCCTCCCATAACTGAGGAAGTATTCAGAATTCACCCCTCAAAAAACAGGCCTGGCTAGTTGACTTTAGGTACTGCAAGGGCAGAGCTTGTCATGAGAGTTCCCGGGCTGGGGGAAGGGAGCTGCCCGACACCATATCGCACTGCAGTGGCTGGGTTGTGGGCCCCCGAGATGGCATTTGCCCCCCCACAGGGCACCAGCACTGGAGGCAATCGTTCAGGGGCTGGCAGGCACCAGATCAGGGAGCCATCAGGGTACCCCGTTGTCCCTTTTATGTCACCCTCCCCCAATCTCACACCTGTCCAGCAGTAGCTCTCGCTCTTACTGGCCCGCCCTGAGCAGTCCTAATCGCCGGCGGTGGTTTCCAGGTTAGAGTCCTCTACTTAGTAATCACCTCCTTGATCTGGACCCGCTGGGTGCCAGAGACCAGCTTCCTGACTCCTAACTGCCTCTGGAGGTAGCCCAGACAAGCTCCTCCCCTGTCCGGTGCATTCCTGACACAGAGCTCTGGGGAGTTCAAGATGCTCCCGGCTACTGCCTCCTCTCCACAGAGCCCCACATTTCCTGCCACGATTCTGCACTCACTTCACAGAGATCCCTGACTCAGTGGGCTTGTAAGTCAGTGGAGAAGCTAGACTTTCTCTTGAGGGTCTTATCCCGGTGCACTTACTGGCCAGGCGGGCGCAGCTGTCCCACGCTCCACTCTCTATTGTCTGTCCCGCACTCTCCAGGTTTTCCATTCCTGTCTCCCGTTCACCCTTTTTTTCCCCCTGATTTGTGTGTCCCACGCTGAATCTCCGCTGATTCACCTCGCTGTTTTTGCAGGAGAGCGATCCGTTCATGTGTAGCAGACCGAGATCTACACCTCTTTCTCTGGGAGCAGGAATCCGGGAGGTTACCTTAACTCCGCCATTTTTTTTTTCCAGGAGAAGCTATTTTGGAGGAGAAGATCCAGAATTCCAATTTGGCAGCCCTTGGAAAGAGAAAGAAAGAATTATATTCTTTATCTAAATGATTTCATAAGTGTAACTCAGAAAAAATAGTTTAGAACTTTATCAGTGTTAATAAGAGTGAAAAATATTTATGTATGAG
>NW_012134337.1:23069-29552 GCF_000956105.1 Propithecus coquereli
TCGACTCCTGCAGCATCTGAAATGTCAAATAATATTATTTATATTGTTTAAGTTCAACGAGAGACTGGACCATGGGACTGATGTGTCATTTACAAAACGTAGCCTTTAATAATTTTAGAGACTAGACCTAACTTGAGGATTGCTTAAATAGAAAAATAATCACATACATAAAATAAAATTTGTACATATTTTAAGTTTAGATAGCAGAGAATATCTATGTGTAATGCTGTTTAGATTAATGTGATGAAAAATACAATTAGTATTGGTCTATTGAATATGCATCATTTCAGAAGGGTGATTTTTTCTCTTATTAGTACAAAGATTAAATAATTCCAGTCATATTTTGCAATGAATTCATTACTTTGTAATTCTTAGAAAAACTCTGCCCTTCATAAAAGTTTAACCAGTTTTTTCACTTCCAGGGACTTTTCCTTAAAATAAAATTTCCTTTCTCTACTGTCCAAAAATTAAAATTTTAAAGTATGTTCTGCTATCAACTTTTCCTCACAAAATCTTAAATACATACGTGAAGTGGTACTGTTATAATGTGTGAAAATCTATTGGCAAAAGATTAAGTAAAAGTATTATGCTATCTGTATTATGATTAGCATCTCCTTATTTATATGGACACAAAGATTTCAGAACATTATCATAACAAGAAAGGATAACTACAGGTTAGAGCCAGTTTTCAAACTTAGTTTCTGTGGTTCATGATGCTCTAGGAACAGAAACAAGGAAAACAATATATAGCTCTTTAATTGTAACTTTGATTTCTTTTTAGAAATTAGTATCAATTTTTGAAGCATCTAATTATAGTTCTAGTTATCTACTTAATTAAGAAATGTGTGGGAATATTTCAACTATATCGCAAGTTTCCCATCTGAAGGGTTCTTATTTAAATTTTTTGTGTAAAAGGTATTCTCTCCCACAATACCCAGAACCGGATCTGAAATAGTATACTGACCCAAATAAATACTTTTTCGTGATAATGTAATATCCAATTCCTTTATAAATTTTTGACTAACAGGTTTCCCAATATTTTCAGAGACTATTTTCCGTACCATTTCTGTAACAGTAACATTACAGGCCAGCCTTATAAAATAAGTAATGTTTCAACAGCATTACTAGTCACCAGGTCTTCTTAAAGTGGTAACTCAACACTAAAGGGAAAAGCCTTCATTGAATGAATTTTGTATTACAACTAATAAACACTGTGGAAGGGTCCATTGTAACATGACTTGAATTAAGGAACTGCTGATGCAATGTTATTATATTTTCCCCCAAAAGCGCTTCTCCTAAATATTTACTTCCTATGGGTAAGAGATTCTATTACTTCTTTATACCCCAGTCACAAGTACTTTCTAAATACATAAATTTTACTTAGATAAATATGAAATACTGTTCTTGACAGGTTGCTTATTTTTGTACTGTAGAAATCTTAATTGTCTACAGAGAGAATACTTTTTTGTATCACAAATTTCCTCTCCTAACTCTGAGAGAGCAAATGGCAGAAGCCGGTGCCTCTATTCCAACCCTGGAGTGGCCTCCCCCTGCACCCCTTGTCTTCCAGCCTTTCACTGCCTTTGAATGCTTTACCACACAGATGACTGCTGAGGGTAACTGCTTTTGGGAAGGACACACCAGGTCAGATGTGGAAGCTCAGAGGGAAAAGGGACAGACCCAGAACACAGGGAGGAAGCTGCTCTGGGAGGGGTGCCCAAAAGCCAAGGAAAGGGTCTGGAGTGTTGATGGATCTAGTTTTGTCCTGGCCGGTGGGAGGCTGGCATGGTTTTGTTGGTACTGACAAGTGAAAACTGGCACATATTAAATGATGTTTTAAGAGTCCCCTTCATTTTATTCTTACTTTCCCGTAAATCATACATTTGCCTCATATTTCCTATAATAGAAATTCACAATTGTTCTCAGTTGAATGACTTCAGATAATGAATGGGAAAAGGAGAAAAAAAGTCTTGGTGACATAATCACTGTTCTAGTCAGTTAGAGGAGGGTGCCATGAATGGCTTTTGAAGAGTGTAGAGCAATAGCTTAGGAGAAGCTGAACACTGCCAGAGGAAATGGTAAATCTTCCTAAACTGCTAAACTTCACTTTATGCATAACACTAAATCAAAAGCTATATTCGCTCCTGTGGAATAAAATACATAAATTACTTTTAGTAAAATGCTTTTCCTTTCTCCATGTTCTGTCTATGTATTTGCAGGCAGAGATTATGTTTCAGATGGTGGAGGTAGTTGAAGTCTAATTTTAATAAAGGCAGCACATCTGCAGCTTCATTTATACTTTTCCTTTTTTAAGTTCAAGAAGTAGAGGAAATTATACACTGTAGAACAATGTGCCAGTGAATTTTAGCTAATTAGAAGGATTCTCTCATAAGTGGTAATTTTCAAACTATGTCCCTAAGGGACAAGGAAGTCACAGCTTCAGAGCCCCCAGCCCTCCTTTGGCCAGACATTTCCACTTTTATCTGTTTTATGTAATACTGTTTTGTGCAATTTTTTTAAGAAGTTCTATTCTTCCACCCTCCTCCTGTTTTTATGGTTTGGACATGACAGCTATTCCAGACCATGAAGAGTTTCTTTTTAATGAATGACTGCCAACCAGGGACTGGTTCTGGCCAGTCTCCTGAGGATGCGCAGTTCATGGACCTGGGCCCTACATTTCACCTTTTTCCATATAGGACCTATTTATAATGCATTCACATGTTAAGTCTCCACCCCAAAGTGATCATTGGATGTATGTTACATGCATGTAAACCTCATACACATGCATGTGGGTCTCTTTCATAAATATTCATAGCTCCTCCTATACCATGTTGAATATGTATACTTGGCCAACCCACTCAGGGTAAATTCTTGTCTTACCCCTCCCTTCCACCAAGTGCCTGTGCTTCCCAGCCCGCCTGGATAGCCAGCCTGCTGGTTATAACCCTTGATAAGAACTAAAGTCTCCTTTCTAAATTTACTGACTTTATGAATCTTTTCCAGTCAGTACCACTAATCTCATGAACCTGTCTGACTAAAAATTATACTTTCAAGGCAAATTAAGGAGCTCAATTTATTATCTGGGATTCTATGTTTTGACTTACTTATTTAGTTTATTGGACACAGACTTTCTATATTCTACTTCTTCTAGGTAGAGATGCTTATATCTTTCCAATTTCCTTAGCTTAAAGTCTCCTTGAGTTTTCTCTTTGGAAAGGTCGGATTGCAGGTCTTGAATTGTGCATTTGGGCTGATTTCTTACTGAAGCGATATGATTTTGTCTTAACTCCTCTAAGTCTTGTTGTGGTGCCGCTTGGGTCTAAAACAAATCAAGAGGATAAATTTTAAAAATAACTATAACATGAATTAATTACTGGATATTTGTTTCCTTTAGTTCTGAGTCAATGATTCAGAGATCAATTTTAAATATGTGAAAATAAAAGGTGAAGGTTAAAATACGTATCATCGATATCACCTAAATTGATGATTAAATGAGAATTGAATCTGAATTATAAAAAAATTTGAATAATTGTTATGTTAGTATTCATGTAATCTGATAGTTCCAAGAACAATAGAATCAATTTAAAATTTGAAAAATTAAACTATGTAACTTAAGAACAATTCAAGAATATGGCATAACTTCTAAGACACAATTTTTCCTTTTTCTAATAGTCTTGCTTTATGCCAATTGTTCTTAATAATCAAATGATTCTCTAAGGAGAATCATTCTTCTAAAAGATCAATGTAGTTATAATAGTAATGGAAACAGAAATACTTTAAGGGAGGAAAGATGCCATCTTCCTTCTAAAAATCAATAAGACAAATTGCTATAAGGGAAGTAGAGGGAAGACATATGATATGTATGTGTATGAAATGTATTTTGCAGTGAGATGAATGCAATCACATTCCAGATAAACAAACTTACATGATAAAAAAACCCACTAACCTGTACATTGCCTTCTTTTAAATTTTTGAATATATCCAATCTTCCTCATTTTTCCTTCTCCTGTTTATATTGCTCTACTTCCCCATTTTCTAATATATTCCTTTTCATATGACTTATAAATAGCTATTTCTTGTTCCAACTTCTTTTGATTCTTCTGCAGTTCTTCGTATTTCCTTTGTATTGTTTTCATAGATAACTCTGAAGAACTTCATTCTTGATATGGAGATGTAGATATTTTGAAGAGGACATTTGCAGTTCTGCTCTAAGATCATCAACCTGTGTGAATAAAATCATACCATTTGTTACTGAAGTAGGGTGAGAATAGTCTAACAAATAACAAATTTTGAAATAAATTTTGTTGCAATAAATGTTATCTATACTGTAATAAATTCTTCAAATGTGGATCCTTAAATTACTCAGAAAATCAAGACCATTGCCTGGCTTTGGTATCAAGGTGATATTGTCTTCATAGAATCAGGAAGAATTCCGTCTTGATTTTTTGAAATAGTTTCAGTAGTATTGGTACCAGTTCTTTGTACAGTCGATAGAATGGTAGACTTGGGCTTTGGATTCATCTGGAACTAGGTTTTTGTTTGGGGGTTCATTTTGGGGGGGTTAAGAAATTTATTTTTTATTTTTATTTTATAGTATTGCAGTGGTACAAATGCTTTGGTTACATGCATTGCCATTGTTATTTTTTTGTCTTTTTCATAGTAATCATTCATTTTAACTAGAATGTGATGATATCTCATTGTGGTTTTGATTTGAGTTTTCCTGATGATTAGTGATGGTGAGCATTTTTTCTTATGTCCATTGCCCATTTGTATGTCTTTTTTGAGAAATGTGTATTCAGATCCTTTGACCACTTTTGAATCAGATTATTTTTTTTCTGTTGAGTTGTTCTCACTCACAAGACCATCTAATCTTTATATTGTACCACAAGGCTAATCCACATCATACAAATTGGCTCTGAAATTTTGAATCGAAATTACTAATTTGACTATTATTTGTCCCAATAAATTGCCTGAATACTACCTGATTTTTAAGTGCTACACTCATGAAAATGCTTCTTAGAAAGGGCTGAACTATTTATTCCATGAATCACGAACTGAGCTATCAAGTATAGCTGTGCATCTCTATTTGTTTAGGTAAAAGGAGGTAAATACAGGGAACTGTGGTTTCTAAGAATGCAGAAGCTGTGCAAGAAAAGGAACAGCCCCAGTGTCACACATATGCACAAGGTACCAGGTCAAAAGAGGATTTGGGCTGGGTGTGGTGGCTCACGCCTGTAATTCTAGCACTTTGGGAGGTCAAGGCAGTAGAATCACTTCAGGCCAGGAGTTGGAGACCAGACTGAGCAACATAGCAGGGCCCCATCTCTACAAAAAATAGAAAAATCAGCTGGGCAGTGCGACATACACTTGTAGTCTCAGCTACTCAGGAGGCTGAGGCAGGAGGATAGCTTGAGCCCGGGTGTCTGAAGTTGCAGTGAGCTATGGCAATGATGTCACTGCTCTGTAGTCCAGGCAGCAGAGCGAGGTGAGAGACCCTGTCTCCAAAAGCAAAACAAACAAACAAACAAAAAAACAGAGGATCTCATTGTGAACTGAAAGATAATGGTTTACCTTGATTGCCAATGAGAAAAGTCGGCAGCCCAGACTCAATCTTTTACTTCCTGGATGGGGATGGTAAAAATCTGTGTATGATACTATGAATTATAATGAGTTAATAAAACATAATGCAGTGGATAATAGGCTGTGTCAGCAGATCCTGTGATCATGATTCGGTAAGAATGGGACTGAAGAGGGAGGCTCTGGGTGAGAAACTAAGGGTTTGAATGGAGGAAAATGGAATGGATTCTATCTTTGTAAGCCTGACTTCCCAGCATTTCTTGCAGTCAGCAAGAAATAAGCTGGGCGCAGCCTCTTTTTCAAGAAGGAAAAAATGAGTGTACAGACATTTGACTACGTTGGCTTTTTATTATTACATAAAACAACTGGTAATATGCAACATAATTGGGAAAGAATTCTCATCAAATTTGATTTGGTACTGGCATAAGGATAGACATAGATCAATGTATTAAAATTGCAAATCCAAAAATAAACCCGCATATTTATGGTCAATTGATTTTCAAAAAACATATCAAAACAATTAAATAGGAAAATAATAGTCTTTTCAACAAATGGTTCTTAGAAGAAAACATAAGCATAAATCTCGTGACTGCATTTGGCAGTAGTTTCTTAGCTATAACGCCAAAGAAAAAATACATTAACTGAACTTCATCAAAATTTAAAACTGCTGTGCTTGAAAAAGACACTGTCAGGAAAGTTCAAAGGCAAGCCACTGAGTGGGAGAAAATATTTGAAAAGCATATATCTGATAAGGGACTTATACCTCCGATACACAAAGAACCCTCGCAATCAGAAATAAAATGACAGCCGGGCGCGGTGGCTCACGCCTGTAATCCTAGCTCTCTGGGAGGCCGAGGCGGGCGGATTGTTTGAGCTCAGGAGTTCGAAACCAGCCTGAGCAAGAGC
>NW_012134337.1:32312-33759 GCF_000956105.1 Propithecus coquereli
TTTTTACAAATAAATACTTAATATTCATTTTAGTATGGTATGTTACTATAAAACATTAGCCAATCAGTAAATATTAGCTGTAATCCAGAGATCAACGTCCCAGGAGAAGAAGAAAAGCTGACTTACTTATATACGAATGTTTGAAGAAGACACAAAATATATATTTTGATAGCTGTCGACCATAGTCGCTAAGATGAGAAAAGACACACAAAAAACATCAAGGAGATCATTCAAAGTAGAAAAATAGGAAAGAAAACATCTTTGAAGTTTGAGTTAAGGGAGAAAAGGGAACACAGACTTTTATAAGAGAGGAAATGAGCAGAGAGAGAATGTGTAGAGACTTAAAGGCTATTTTGAGAAGAGATCTAGAGATCTTTGCCAGCACAATGTTAAAAAAAGGAAAGGGATGCAAAACCGTGTAGAGAAAGGCAATGAGAGAAAAAATATTGAATAGACTCAAACTTCAGTGTTCAGCAAATAAAGAGAAAAGTAGCCATGGTGGCGGCTTCAAAGATAGTGGGAAATTCCATTTTCTGATCTGGGTGGGACAAACATGATTGCTCATTTGCTCCTCTTAACTCATACATGTATTTTTGTATATATGAGAAATACACAGACACACGCACTTTTAAAACAAATGTAATAACATGCATCCCTCATGTATACATGAAAGATACCCATGGCAAATGAGTAAATTTCCATGATATATTTTACAACAAAAAAAAAAGAAAGGCAGAAAGAAAATATGTATTCATCAAAATAATGTTGATGTTATTAAAGAATGACACAGATAGGTTTTAGATATCAAAGGATTGGAATTCAGAAGGGAAGGACACTACTAAAAGAAGGGAAGATTGCTAAAGACAGCAAAAATGCCTTCAGAAATAAAAATTCAGAGGAGGTGATGAAGACTGCAGTTGACATTATATGCCAAAGGCATTGTTAGTATGGTTTACAAAGTCATTAAATAATAAGTATAATATTTTGACATTTTCAAAAAGTTTCAGATTGTGTTGTGAGTTTCTGAAATAAATTTTAGAACAGAATAATTTAAGTATGGAAATATAGATATAAAATGAATTTGCATTTAAGTTTTAATAAAGGAAAGTAAAATTTTAGTGAAATCAACACATGAATGGTTGAAATGATCTGAAGTAGTAAACCTTTACCAAGTTATCTCTTTTTCTAATTTATCATTTTTCTTCTTTTCTTGAGCCAAACTGTACTCCAGAGGCTGAGTAAGTTTCTTTACATCTTCCTTTCCACCCTCAGACCGTGAAAAAAAAATTTTAAAGAAAATTATTTTATTTTATTTTTTTTTTGAGACAGAGTCTCACTCTGTTGCCTGGACTTGAGTGCCGTGGTGTCATCCTAGCTCACAGCAACCTCAAACTCCTGGGCTCAAGCGATCCTCCTGCCTCAGCCTCCCGAGTAGCTGGGACTACAG
>NW_012134337.1:34034-35296 GCF_000956105.1 Propithecus coquereli
TTTTTAGACCTAAAAGGTACCAGAGAGATTCCATCATTACTGTAATAAGCAATGGCATCCATCAGATTCATTTAGATATAAATATTATAAAAGTCATGTTATTAGAATTTAAATGGAATAGGAATACTTTTATTTCCAGAAATAGAAATACTTTTCTAAAAAAAACCTTGACTAAATTTCATATTTCCTCTATTGTGGGAAAGCTTTTGCTAGTATAATTTTCCTGCCACTAAGTATTTTCCAGCCCATTTTTTTCAGCCCCTACTCCTTCAAAGTATTTATCAATCCTTGACCACTGATAAATTTTACGAGTAAATACTACATAAAACTAGATTCAGAACAAGAAAATTAATTTCATAGGAGACCACTTTACCTCAGGATTGGGACCAATGACGTCTACATCATTTGACATGTGCCATGATTTAATGCATGGAACATCAGTCCCCAGTTTGCTGAAAATAATTTAGAGCAAATACATACAACAAAAATGAGTGAATTCATTTCTTTAAAAAAACAAAAGTGCCAGTTCATATCCAGGTGCTCCCTCCAAACAACAAAAACAAAATCAGTGAAGGTCAGCTATCTGCATATTAAATGTTTCTTGATAGAATAAAAGTATGGCCTCTGTTTTAAAAAAATATTTTAGTTACTTATTTCTGCCTCCACCTCTCTCAACCTAGGAAAAATTCAAGGAAGACTTGCTCTAGGTTCCACAACAAATAGTGGCAGCCAACATGTTGGCAGAGCCAGAGAATAATCTGTCTACACAAATTGTCTATCCTAAAGACCGAAAATACAATTCATAGCTGACATAACTTTCGTTACTTCAGCTGGAAACAAGTGATAACCTCATAAAAGGTAGAAAGATACACTGTCCCTCCTTCATTGTCCATCTCGAGTTCAAAGACACATCTCTGCCACTCAAATATGGCAGTCCTGCTTCTTCAGCACAGAAACCACTTAAGAAGGCTCCATTGCCTCCCTTTACCCTAAAACAGTACAGGAAGTTCCTGAAATGTTTGAAAGCTAAAGCTACAAAAGTCAAAGCACAAATGCACGTGTTGGTACTGGGAATACTCTTCCCAGAAAGATTAAAACATTAAAAATTATAAAATCCAATTATTTTCCCTACATAGATCCTACTATTCAGGTCCACATAAACCAGGAAGCCCTTAAAAGTCTTCATGGGTGCTGACACAACCAAGGAGAGAGACTGCTGGAAAACAGAGTCCTGATAGTTGCATCTCCATTTCCCTAAGCAT
>NW_012134337.1:35346-35986 GCF_000956105.1 Propithecus coquereli
TGGGGGGCAAGGGCAACATACGTAACCTAAATATCTGTACCCCCATAATATGCTGAAATAAAAAAAAAAACTGTACTAAAGAAAAAAACTGATTTGGTACTAGTGATTTGGGGTCATGTGATAGTATTCTCTTGGGTTTAGATCACTGGCCAGAGTTCAAGACAAAAGAGAATCAACAGTATGCCCTTTCTTATAGAAACATGATATAGTCAAAAGCCATCCTTTTCATTACTATCAAGTCCATAAAATTAAAAGAAAAATCTTTATTTCACTGGTCAAACGATGGAGAGAGTGATTTTTGGGGTCCCAAAATTGATTAAAAATTACCTTGTGTTTTAGCTTCTTGATCTCAATATCCTTTTCAAATTGACTGATTTTTACATCTTCATGAAAGACGTTTTCACTTTCATATCCATTTAGCTTTTCTGTCATTTTTAAGAGGCCCTTCAGTCTGCAGAAATGTACAGAATGAGAAAGTCAGTTTTTTAAGAGTAAATATTTAATAACTGTTTAAACAGATATCATGTTCTAGCATAGAAAAGAAACACATCTATAAATTATGATCTTCTCTCATTTGTTTCAACCTAACATTGTTTGAAAACATTCTAACAAAATGATAATATAATCTGAGGTAAATAAT
>NW_012134337.1:39026-63141 GCF_000956105.1 Propithecus coquereli
TTGTCCATCTCGAGTTCAAAGACACATCTCTGCCACTCAAATATGGCAGTCCTGCTTCTTCAGCACAGAAACCACTTAAGAAGGCTCCATTGCCTCCCTTTACCCTAAAACAGTACAGGAAGTTCCTGAAATGTTTGAAAGCTAAAGCTACAAAAGTCAAAGCACAAATGCACGTGTTGGTACTGGGAATACTCTTCCCAGAAAGATTAAAACATTAAAAATTATAAAATCCAATTATTTTCCCTACATAGATCCTACTATTCAGGTCCACATAAACCAGGAAGCCCTTAAAAGTCTTCATGGGTGCTGACACAACCAAGGAGAGAGACTGCTGGAAAACAGAGTCCTGATAGTTGCATCTCCATTTCCCTAAGCATCATCTAAGTATCTTCCTTTTCGTGGGCTCCCGCTTTCAGATCCCCCTTCTACAGACCTTGATGACAGTCTTCAACCTTTCAAATGTCAGCCTATGAAAGCATGGGCTCAAAGGACCAAGAGTGAGAGATCTCTATTTTCCCATTTCTAGAAAACAAGCTAAATGGTGTCCCAGTCATCTGTCCCCAGTGCAGGCATGTTACCAACTACCCAGCTGAAGCTCCATGACTGATTTGCCAGCCAATCCTACCCAAGCCCTCTCCTCCATGTACAGGGAAAGGGCATCAGCAAATTGGGATAAGAGGCAGTGGTGAGAGGACACCTGCCCTGGGCCACGGATCTGTGTAGTTCAGCAACCTCCAGCCCCCTAGTACTTGAGGGGCTCTAAGCTATCCCTCAGTACATTGGGGTAGAAGTAGATGATACTACATTCTTATCTCCTATAGAGAGACTCTTCCCAGTGGCTAAAATTCTTTGAACATCTTTCAATAGAAGCCTTCGAGTTTGTCAGTTCTTCCAATTAAACAAACAAAAAAAGCAACAGCCTGTTCAGGACTCCCTTGAGCCCCCTATTTTAATATCACTTTCTAGATAACTCTCAACATCCTGTGTCCTTCGTTCCTATCATTTGTCTTTATCAAACTTGTCATAAACCCCAATATTCTGATCTCTTTTCTAAAACCCTTATTCCTATTCAACCCAGTGTTGTTTTTCTTCAAACTTGGCCTTTGCCTGCTTGTTAAATTCTTATCTGCTGCCATTGGGTTCGCCAGCAAATTCCATTCTTATCCTATTCCATTAGATTCACTAGACCCACTACCCATTTCTATTATTAAAACACTCACCTACAGGATGATAAAGAAGGAAGAGAACTGGGCTTTGAATTAAGGTACCTGAGTTCAACTGTCACTTACTATATCCAAATAAGTCACTTTTAATCTCTTTGAGTTTCAGGTTGACCAGAATGTTAAACACAAGTTGATGTACTAGAGGGTATTTTCTTTAGTCTCTAAGATGCCTTAAAAATCCTGAAATTGTATGTGCTTTTGACTCTATCCGTAGAACAATGGGAAATACTTACCTGGCAGAAATGGAAAAAATGATATAACAAAAGGAACACAGACAGAAAAGCACAGAAGAAAGTAAAAAAAAAAATCAGGACAAGATTTTAGACAAGTCATAGAAGAAGAAAAAAGGCTGTAGGAAAAACAACAACAACAACTTCACAGAACTAGGCAGGAGTCCTAGCCTAAAGGGAAACTCAAACTGGGAAGTTAGTAAGTAGAGAAATCAATTAGAAATGGCCTCTAAATTGATGCTAAATATAATTAACATAAAATGTTCTATACGTAAATATCCTTCACTTAGAGCAAAATAATTCCTCTCTAGTCTATGCCCGGTCTCGTTTAGGTAAAACCTATGGTTCTATGGCCAAAGCTAAGTGAGATCCGGCCTAAAACATTTGATGGTACAACACAAGGTACTGGTTACCACTGACACTGTCAAATATATTAGCACAAATTCTTGGACTAGTCAGGCTTGTAAGGAAAACTCTCAATGAGAGCTAACATATAATTGAATTTTGGCTTCCCGAAGTGACCCGATTTGGACCTGCACCTTCGTCCCAGTGCTGCACAGGGCTCTATCCATCTATGCTGAGGGGCAAGAGAAGGGATTTGGGAGCCAGGCAGGCTGATAGTCAAATCGTGGGTCAGCTACATGTTAACTATGGAATCATGTGCCAATTAACCAACCTCTCTGAACCACAGTTGCCTAAATAGTAAAGAGTAGGTTATAATAGCACAGATACCTTACAAAGCTGTTGCGATGACTATATGAGATAATGTATATAATATGATGTCCAGAGCCCAGAGCAGAACACTCAACAAATATTAGTTTCCTTTTCTGTATTCCATTAGTTAACATATAATTTTTAAAAGTCAGTAAAATCTTACCTGAAAGAGTCTTTAGAATGCCTGTCATCACGCTCTATTAAAGAAAAAATAAAATACATTTTAAATCGACAATAGAAAAATGTGAACTGTTAAAACCAAAAGAAGACACAGTGGGTGGCATGTGCCTATAACCCCAGCTGCTTGGGAGGCTGAGGCAGGAAGAGTGCTTCAGAAGCTCAGGAGTTCAAGATCAGCCTGGGTGACATAGCCAGACTCCACTTTCTTAAAAAAAAAAAAAAATGCATGCACAGTTTCATGTATGCTTTAGACCTTATTTTCAAAACACAATACTCTGATACTTTGTACAGAGCATTTCTTTAGGACCATACCTGGAGACTATACTATTAATAGAAAATTAATTACACTATTGTTAGGCAATTAATCCGTTAAGAACTCCTCTCCTTTGTATTTATCAAACACAAGGAAGAATAGGATATATCAAAATTTGATAACCACAAATGAACTACTGTATACAATAATCATAATAATCATCCTAATTGAAGCCTACAGACTGACGGAAATGGTATCATTAGCAGAATCAGTATCATAGGTAGACAGTGTCAAACGTAAAGAGCATGATTTCTGGACTCATGGACTGGGAGCTGTCAGAACAGAGTATACAGTAGTCCCTCCACATACTATATGTGTGGAAAAAAAACACACTAAACATGTTTTTCCTTTGCTCTCACACCACAACAGTTGTCAACACAGAAGACTTCCATGACCAAATGTGTTTTCACCCACCAATAAGCAAGCAATCAATTCTGCAGTGGACACCATGTGGATTGCCTCTAATTCAATGCTGACACCTTCTACCTGGAGATAGCGTCAGATCCCACAGGTTGAGGGCTCAGTCCCCAAGGCTCCCCACCCACAGCAGTGGCAAGTCTGGGCCTCCAGAACTTCTGACTTACCGTTTTTCTAGTTGGGGTTCCCATGGCCCCCTCTTTTGTTTCAATTAATTTGCTAGAGTAGCTCACAGAACTCAGGGAAACACTTACTTACATTTACCAGCTTATTACAAAGGCTATTACAAAGGATGTAGATGAAGAGATGCACAGAAGGAGGTATGGGGGAAGGGTGTGCATCTTCCATGCCCTCCTAGGGTCCACCATCCTCCAGGAACCTCCATGTGTTCAGCCATCTGCAAACTCTACAAACCCAGTCCTCTTGGGGTTTTATGAAAGATTCCTTACTTACATAGGCATGACTGATTAAATCACTAACCACATGTGATCAATTTCACCTTCAGCCCCTTGCCCCCTCGAGGAGGTTGGGGGTAGGGCTGGAGGCCCCAACCCTCTAATCCTGCCTTGGTCTTTCTGGTGACCAGCCCCCAACCTGAAGCTGCATAGGGGCTGCCAGCACCAGTCAATCATCAGCACACAAAAAGACATCACTTTGGAGATTCTAAGGATTTTAGAAGTTGCATGCCAGGAAACAGGGTTGAAGACCAAACATATGTTTCACAATATCACATCCATGGTTTTGATTTCTGTGGTTTCAGTTACTCATGGTCAACCATGGTCCAAAATATTAATTGGAAAATTCCAAGAATGAACAATTCATGAGTTTTAAATTGTGTGCTGGTCTGACGAGCATGATGAAAGCCTGAGCCATCCTGCTCCACTGCACCCAGGACATGAATCCTCTCTCTGTGCTGCGTATCCGCACTGGAAAGGCTATCACCCACAGCCATGGACTCGGTCCGCTCCTGCCACCCAACCGCCAAAATCACCGCGATTCCATGATCCAGGATAACCTGAAGCAGTTGCTCTTTCTTCTGACATCCAGTCGAAAGGTCAATAGCAGCCGAACACTACATCACAATGCCCACGACACTTGCCTCGCTTCCTCCCATCATGCAGGCGCTGTATCACCTCACATCATCATAAGAAGGCTGAGTACAGTACAGGAAGATACTTTCAGAGACCACTTTCACATAACTTTTATTACAGTATATTGTTGTAATCTTCTATTTTATTATTAGTTATTGTTGTTAACCTCATACCTTGCCTAATTTATAAATTAAACGTTTTCATAGATATGTACATACAGGAAAAAACATTGTTTAGATAGGGTTCAGTACTATAGGCAGTTCCAGGCATTCACTGGGGTCTTGGAATGTATCCCCCACAGATAAGGAGGGACCACTGTACTTAGTTTGCTGTGACACAACACAGCTTCTCCAGCTTTTCTGCTGAAACTGTTCAGTTTAGGATAAAACACACTTTGACAAGGAAGCTAGGCATGCATGGCAAGACATAGGAGGAAAGACAGAGACAAGGATCCTTGCAAAGACTTTCTGGATGCCCACAGAGAAAACATCAAGAAAGATCAATGTATTACTCTTGCTAATCCTCTTCTGGCAAAGATGTTGGTAAATGTCCTTAGTTCTAACAATTTTCTCTGCCCTACGTATGGTGAAACGAGGTTCAAATTCACCTGTTCGGATTCACAGTGGTTCTTCTGGAACCACTGGAATCATCACTCCCTTAAGAGCTTATCCCTACCTCGTATTCAGAGAAGCTTAAGAAGAAACACTGGGGAGGTGTGGCCACTTGCCAGGAAGTACTATCTGATATGAAAAAATATATCAATAAAACTATCAACTCATTCAAGCTCCAAGAATGTGCCAACAGTTTTTCCTCTCCCTCGTGGGAGGAAAAAGAGGTCTCTTCATTTCATGGAGACTAAAACAGTGTGACTCTCTTGGAGTTCCTTATGGCAGAAAATCCAGTTGTAGGTGAGCCATGTTATACTAATATAAACTGTTTTCTAACTCATCCCTTAAAGGAACAGGATCAGTGAGGAACATATTTACTCACCTATAGAAATCACTGTCTGGTCTTCTTTACAACTGCAAAGTAAGTATAAAGACCTTTCCAATTTTGTAAAGGACAACCTCTTGAGACTCTTCCCTTCCATTGCTAGAGTCTATGAGGACTCACCTCGTACAGCAGGTTGGTCCAGTTAGTGCTGTGTAGTGTTGCATGATGTCATTTTTCTCGACCCTCCCCACTATATGGCAAATGTCTACAGAAATCAAGTTTTTGCAGCACGTAAAACATACGTCATCAGATCCTACACTGATGAACAAAATAAAAAAGCAAAACAAAGGCAAGGAGAAAGAGTGTCTTAAATGGCTGCCTTGTGTTACTTTGTATCTTTAATTTTTTAATATTCAAAACGATATCTACTGTATTCACTGTATTATTCCATCCATGTGCGACTACCCTGGAAAAAGCAAACATATGGATACAGCAGTGAGATCAGTTTTTGTCAGGGGTGAGTGGGGAGGGAGGGAGGCATGAAAAAGCAGAACACAGAGGATTTTTAGAGCAGTGAAACTATTCTGTGTATGATACTACAATAGTAGATATGTGTCATTATACATTTGTCCAACCCCACAGAATGTACAACATCAAGAGTGAACCCTAATGTCAACTATGGACTTTGAATGATAACAATGTGTCAATGTAGGTACACCAATTGTAAAACATGTACCACTCTGGTGGGAGATATCATATCATGACAAGGAAGGTTATGGATGTGTGGGATGCATTGGATAGGTGGATATCTCTGTAACTTCCTTTCAATTTTACCATGAACCTAAAATCATACTAGAAAATAAAGTTATTAATTAAAAAAATATATATTTACTGAACCTGTTATTACCATATATTATAACCAGACACAGCCATCTTGAAAACTGGAGATAATTAAAGATCAAAGTAACAGAATACGGACATCATCTCTCAATTGAAGTATATAAAAATACATAAAGCAAGCAATTTTAATTGCATACTTAGGCAAGAACGTAATAGGTAAAATGAATATTTTATCTTATTTCACAATTATAAAGAGGAAATGGGGATTTAACACATGAATCTAAACTGGACCATCCCTATAATTAATATAAAACACAATTTTGCTTCTAATTCAAATCACAAATCATTATGCTTATTTTATCCAACAATTTGACTGAAAGGTTTATCAAATAAGGACAGATTATAATTACCTAATATTGTCATAGTATCTTATATACAAATACCTGTTAAATATTCACCAAAAGTCAAAAAATAAACCACCATTGCAACGTAATATGGATCATGCAACTGAAACCACTCCCATGTTATTATATCATTCTCTACTAAAATAAAACTTTAAAGTAACACCAAAATTCAAGACAGGGCTATAATTGCTGTACAGAAAAGATTTCATCTAGCGAACAGGAGAACACCCTTCTTAGAAAGGCCTGCTTGCAAGGCTGGCCCTTGGGTGGCATTTGGGAATTTGGGTTTGGAAGGTTCCCAATATTCCCTAACTGATAAGAGTGGCTCACTGTGCCTGAATTGTTTGTACAAACAATGTGGTTTACTTGGAACAGCTCCTTTCCTTCTGGCAGTCTGCAATTTTGGTACACACAGGAGAGAGGATGTCTATGCAACTAGCCTCCCTAAAAAACTTGGGTACTGAGTCTCTAATGACAGTCTGATACTGGTAGACAACACTGCATATGTGTTGTCAAAATTTGATGCTGGGGAAAGCACATCTAGGTAACTCCGCAGGAGAGGACTCTTGGACGCCTGTACCTGGTTTCATTCACATTTCACTATACATACCTTTTTCCTTCACCAATTTTGCCGTGTATCCTGTCACTGTAATAAATCAAAGCCCTGAGTATGAGTATTTGATGAGTCCTGTGAGTCCTCCTAGTGAACCATCAAATCTTGGGGTGGTCTTGGGAACCCCTGACGCAAGTGCATTATATGAAATTTTTATTATTTAAGTGTATGTGTTATATGTGATTACAATCACATATTCACAAAGTGATTTCACAGTATTAATACCTGTCCCTCATCTGTTTTTATTGATATTTCCCTTGGAGATAAATTCCTATATTTCTGTATCCATTCGAACAAAAGAGTAAAACGGATAGATGAAACAATGATGTCAGAAAACAATATGCAAGAAGTAAAAATCCTATTTTAATCAGAATAAAAAATACAGAATCTTGATGACTGACAATATGTTCCATAGTATGAAAGTTTCTAGCAAGAAAATGAAAAAAATCATAGTCAATTCTTGGCAACTCAGCAGGGTTTATTTTCTTTTTATAATAATTGTGCATCAGGCTGAGCCTGTAGTCCCAGCTACCCAGGGAGGCTGAGGCAGGAGGATCACTTGAGCCTAGGAGTTCAAGGCTTCAGGGCACTATGATCGTGCCTGCAAATAGCTACTGCAATCCAGCCTGTGAGACAAACTGAGACCCCAACTCTTAAAAAACAAAAATGATAATAATAACAAATAAGGTAATTGTTCATCATTCAGGTAACTGGGATAATTGTAGAGAAATAGCCATTGGATATAGTATGATACTATACTACTGATCACAGAGTTCCTTTAGTTTCTAATCTTTTTCTTAATTTCTTATAAAACTAAAAATATGGTTCACTTATTAAAGGCAGTTCTTCATTAAACAAATCAAAAAGTCAAAAAAGTCACATCCAAAATGTAGGATGAGTTATCTACTGTTCCCCCAACTAGTGGACTTGTTCATTAAAAATTAATAGGGCCTTTAACTTATTTGGGGGGGAAAGGAGTCATCTCATGCAGAGATGGTTAACAATGTGGTAATCTAATTGATCACATATTTCAGCTAAATCACAGATTACCAATTTCTGAAGAAATGTAATACCATAAAAGTGCTACACATGAAAACTGTCAAATAAAACAGTTTGTATTTGACAATCCTGAAGACACTTAAAATCTTGGCAAATCATCAGTAGCGGCACTGTCATTCTGATACAGATATAAAGAAGTTTAGCATTAGAAACTAATAGAATACCAGATATAGTCGAAGATAGGTAGCCAATTCTCTTAAAAGGAAATCATACACGTTCTTCAAACATACATATACTACAAATGGGTTCTAACAATATTTTCTTTAGGGCTGAAATTCAACAGGAAGAAGTAAAATCGGAGATGTCAGAAGGCCAATGGAAAGAGAACTGCACTAACAAAAAGAGTCAGGTACTGACTTTCCAGCCAATGTCACCTGAGTTTCCCAAATACTGAGAACCAGTATAGTCAGCATATCGCCTGATATTTTTCTCTGTGGTATTATATTAGTTTTCTGCAATAAGATATTTAATAATGTCACTTTCTTAAAACTCAATCGTAAATGACTTCTGATCAAAACTCAAAGCTCTGTCAAAACATGGCTCTGGTATGATTCCATGACAGAGGGAGGGCATGCGTGTGTGACAGCGGCTTCCAATGCTGCCAGATTTTTGTTTTGGAATGCATCCAAAAGAGCTTATCAAGGACTTGAGTACCAATCATTTCCACAAGCAGCAGTTAAGAAAGACAACACTTTCCCTCACATGTGATCCCTAGGTTTTGACAATTCTGGAAAAATGTTGTCACGTTACTCACCAGTCTAGACCATTTTCTCTGACCCTGTGTAGGTAGCTACTGCAGTTAGAAAAAAGTTAGGTAGGATCTTGGCAGATATATTCTTCCATATTTGGATTCCAGAAGTATAAATCACATAAATAGTAGACTGCATAACTTTGAAATTGCCATTTTGAATAGGCTACCACCAAAGAGCTTTAGAATGTTCAATCCAACTTTTTAGTAATCTTATTTGTCAAAACTGATACTCTGTCCTTGAAATTCTCACTTTTTTTTGAGTTTTTGCAACACCACCGAAAAGTGCTCTTACTAATAACCTATCTAATAGAGGAAAATAAACTATCAGAGAGTAAGAGAAATAAACTCACAACACAATTACCCTTTGTTTAATTAAAACATGTGTTACCTAATTTGTTATCGCTGAGTTCTTTCTCAGCCTTGAAAAAGTTCCTGAGTGGACAGTAGGAGCGTAAACTTCCCCTGCTTCCTCAAGAAGAGAGAGTACCAGGTGCCTCCTGCTATCAAGAAGAAAGAAGAAACTACTTTCTGCTATCAATCTGCTGCATGAGAAACGCAGAAAACAGAAAAAGGCAACATAGCAGCTTCACAGCCGCTTGTAGTATCAGTCCCCTGAAGCAGGGGGAAAAAGGCCATTTCTACCTTTAAAAACACCAAGCAACTTTCCTCACCACCTGACATTTCTTTCTTCCCTCCGTTTGTCGTGGCCACTCTCTCTTTTTCTCTCTCTCTCTATCTCTCTCACTCACTCTCTTCTTTCTTTCTCAGAAAAATAAACAAACTTTACTTTTGTATATCCTAGTCACTGTCTGAGAATTCTTTCTTGCCCACGTATGGATTTCACACCCTGACAATCACTTCCTCTGAGTCCTCCCCCAGTTTTCTCTAGCTGCTGCTGTCTTCTTTACTACCTCCTTTCCTCTGCAAAGCGCGGATATTCCCAGGTTTTTATCACCGGCCTTCTTCTCTTTCTGTGTGTTTCTCGGTGTGGACAAGCCCATTCATCTATAACATCACCTAATTGTTTAATAATATTATTCCAAGTCTGCATCTTCAACCTCAAATTCAACCTATGCCTAGAAATGCCTATTAGCCAACTGCCTACTGAAAATATCTGCATGAATATTCCACTGACCTCAACATGCTAATATAGAGAGAAAAGGTAGCCTTCTCTTGACCTGCTGCTCTTCTCTCTTCACCTGACAATTTCCTTCTCCTTCCGCATGTCCAGTTTAAATGTTAGTGCATTACCTGGAAACCTATGAATCATCTGAGATTTCTCTCTGCCCCCTAACTTTTTGCATTCATTAATCACTAAATCATATTAACTGTACCTCTTTTCTGCCTCTGCTTTATATTTCCACTGCCACTGGAAATATAAATATAAAATAAATAGGTTTTATTTCTATTTTTATGTATATTTCCTAGTTTATATTTATTTTATGTTTAAATTTCCTAAACATAAGCTCTTAATGGATGGTTTCATTATTGTTATTTAAGTAAAAAAAAAAATTTAAGCAAAACCAATCAAAAATGTATAGCCCCAAGAAAAAGACCAACATTTTAAAATGAATAGACAGAGCTTCCTAACTTTATTTATTTCATATGGACGGGTGAACACCTCATAATAGATTGGTGCTAGTCTTGGGATTGGTCACAAGGAAATTATGGCTTTGACTTCTGCAAAACTTCCCTTGTCTCCCAGTCTCTTTACATGGTTACTTTCCATCTACCCCCTATAGGAGGGCTCAGCAAACTACAGGCCACAGGCAAAATCCAGCCTGCCCTATGGTTTGGTGAACAAGGTTTTACTGGAGCACAGTCACGCCTATTTGCTTGCATCTTATCTATGGAAGCTTACATACTACAATGGGAGTGTTGAGTAGATATGACAGAGACCACATGGCCTGAAATGTTAGTATCTGATCCTTTACAAAAAAAGCTTGCCACTTGCCAATCCCTGCTTTAGACCATAACCAGAATGCCCTAGTACTCAAATCTAATCTCATGACTCCCTGCTCAAAATTCTCCAATGAATCCCTGCAGTAAACGTTGCTGGTCCCTTACCCAATAGCCATTTCTTCTTTTTTCTTGCTGGAGAAACACAATTCTATTTGGATAGTTATCATCACAATAGCCTTCCATAGCTCCAAAAAGGGAAATAATCATTCTAAGCTAATCACAGTAATTACATCTGCTTTCCCATGACTGGTTTAGGAATGAGCATGTGGCATAATCCAGCCAATAAAATGTTACAGGAAGTCCACTGCAGTTTTCTTCCTATTTACAAGAAACATACGAAGAAAAGCAGCCCATCCAGCCGTTAGACACTGTCTTGTGAGAACATGATGATTGAGGCTGTTGCAAATTAGCCAACCATGAAAGGAAACATGAACAAGTCACTGCCAATCGCACAGCTGAAAGAGGGACAACAAGTGGGATCCGATGCTGTCACTGAACCATCCAAACAACTCTCGTTCCTATTGTTCCCGCCACTCTTCCTTACTTCATCTATTCTTTGCGGCCAAAAGCCCTCTACCTGGGAAATCTCCCATGGCCTACATGATAAGAGCTACTCATTAACAAGTCTTCCCCTAAGCTTGCCTTCTCTAGGTATTCACCTCACTCCCAACCACTCCCATTCACACTTTTTGCACTAGCAAAATTGAACTGCTCACAAACCCTGCGAAGTTCACCCACATCTCTCAGCTTCTGCACTTGCTGTTTTTTCTGCCAAACATACAGTCTTGACAGATGTTCGTTCTGCCTCTTTACCTGGCAAATTTCCACTCGCTCTGCATGCTTACCTTAAATCCCACCCACATTTTAAAGCTTTAAATTCCTCACCATGAACTTAAAGTGCCTGGCACATATCGAACATATTAAACACGTTAATAAATGACAACTATAAGCTCCCAGAGGGCATCTGGCACAGAGTGAGCCCTGAATAAAGTAGTAAATAATAAAAATGACAGTAAAAATGACAAGCTCCTGACTGTATTTTTAAAAGTGCGTATTCTGTAATGTTAGAAAAATGTTTAGTACCTAAAAGACACTTGATAGTCATTTGTTAAATGGACAAATAAATAAATAAAAATGTCCTCTTTGAAAATTCTGTTGAAAAAACACAGAAATTACATAGAGACAGCTCTTTTCTATTAAAAATACCTTAAAGACCAAAATTATGTCTTCTGCCACTTGCAAAACCAAACTTATAGAAGCTCTTCCATAAATATAGACCAAATAATCAAGGGTGTCTTCATACAGTTCAGATTGTACAATGCATTAGGTGTCACATCTAGTTAACATAGTAGCAATCTTGTCACAGCAAAACATTTTTGATCTTTGGTTAAAATTTGCTGAAGAGGTTTTGACTATTGGAATACTTATTGTGATAATCTTTTGGCTAATGGTAACAGATTATCTTGTTCTAACAAAATTATTGTCGTCATGACAGATGACAGTCATGCAGCAGATGGAAGAACACATCTTGCTCTAACAAAGTAAATAGATCTCATTTGGTTTCAACTTACGGGGAATAAAGTTGATAATAGTGAGACCTTGTCAGCATGAGAATATATAACATAACCTGTGCTTCTCAACAAGGAACTGCATCTCTGACTTCTTTACTCAGGAGGCATCTTTAAATAATAATCTACTGGTATTGGCACACACTGGTTAAATTTTACAGTTCTTATGGCCATTTGTTTATGGTACCAGAAAGATATTTTTAAATTCCCAGTTTTAAAGACAGTTACATTTTCCATGACACAAATCACTATGTAATACAGTTGACCCTTTAACAACACGGCTTTGAACTGCAGGGACCCAGTTATCCGCAGATTTTCTCCTGCCTCTGCCACCTGAGAGGGCAAGAACAACCTCTCCTCTTCTTCCTCCTCCTCAGCCTACTCAATGTGAACTTGAGGAGAGTGAATACCTTTATAATGATCCACTTTCACTTAATAGTAAATATAGTTTTTCTTCCTTATGATTTTCTTAATAACGGTTTCTTTTCTTTAGCTTACTTTATCGTAAAAATACAGTATATGATACATATAACACACAAAACGTGTTAATCGACTGCTTATGTTATTGGTAAGGCTTCTTCTGCACAATAGCAGGCTATTAGTAGTTAAGTTTAGGAGGAGTCAAAAGTTATACGCAGATTTTCGACTGCACTGGGGCTTGGCGTCCATAATCCCTAGGTTGTTCAAGGATCAACTCTAACTAAATACACTTACTAAATGCAAATCACTTATTATAAAAACTAAATAGAAGATCTGTTGTTATAACAAATCCAATTTGTTACAGTCTGACTATAGAGGAAACATACACCATAGTATCTTAATTTGTTTTCTTCTTTACATAAAAATATCATAGAGGATTTTAGAGACCATAATTAAATGAATTAACTTTTTTCAGACAACTGTTTGAGATTATAAACTACTTACAAATAACTTCCTAAATAATTCTGAATTCTAAACTAAAGAAATCGAAGAAATTAATTTAAACAAGGAAATTATACTAAGAAACATGCATAAATGGAAGTGGATTTTTTTAAACTGTTCTTTTGCGGTCAATACTTTTGTAATCTGACTTTTTAAATTACGGTAAAACCACCAAAACTAATTCAATATCAGAATTCTTACCTGAATTGCTATTTTGAGAAGGACTTTGAGGATTTTTGCAGTTCTTATTGCCATTTGGTATCTTTCCTTCTTCATATTCTGAAATTTTTTGGTAAATGCTATGGTATACAAAAATGTAATAAATAAAATTACTATTGCAATACTGATATGAAAAACGTTTACCAAATATATTAAATGCTTAAATGCTAGGTTATTTCAGAAAATAACAGAGCTGGTATCAGAACTTTATTTATCCCACACACTTCAAATCTGTAGGTTCTACAAACTTACTAAGCTTCTGATTAAAGAAGAAAGTAAGTAAATCGAAGTAGTGATGAACTGAGGGCAGTACAGCTCAGTAAATTAACTAGAGTTCGCTTGACATAATGCAAAGTGTCCTGGCTCTGTAAGCAACAGCTATTTGTTCTTAGACAAGCTGCTGTTCTTAGGCTCATTGTCTTCTGAAAAATAAGAGTTTTACTGCCTTATTTCACTAGGTTGTTTGAACATTTTACAAGATTACATTTTTTAAGTGCTCAGAGATAGTAAAGCAATGGAATAGTCTGTTTTTGAACCTAATTGCTGAAACTATTTTTGGAATCCCAAATAAAACCCAATGTATTGTTCTTCATAAGTTCTAACAAGTCAAATCCTGCAGTTTTCTGAAAGTGATATTAAGTACCAATTTGGGGTATTACTTGTTCTATTTTTTGTGGCTCGTAATCCAGGGTATCTCTGCTATTTCATAATTTGTAACAAAATTTATTTAAGTAATATTATCTCATTAAATTAGATAACATTTTTTTATTGTTGTTGTTGAGATAGGGGTCTTTTTCTGTCACCCAGTGTGGAGTTCAGTGGCATGATCACAGCACACTGTGGCCTCGAACTTCTGAGTGCAAGCAATCCTCCCTCCTAAGTCTAAGGAGTAGCTGAGATTACAAGCATGAGGCACTGCACCCAGCAAATTGGATAACATAACTGTCCCCTATTAACTGAGCTAATCAATCACATCAAGGGCAGAAACAAATAGATGTCAAGACCTAGCTTAGACTACTGCTATTCCTTCTCTAGCTAACCAATCTCTGAACCACTAGATCTTTGTTAGAATGATGCTTAATCTCATATTCAGCTCCAACAGACGTGGAAGACAAAACCCTACTTTTCTTTTTTGCAAGTTCCACGAATGAGATGCAAATTGTCATTTTCTCATTTCCGAGATACATACTGACAACATATTTGCACACAGCATCTCACATGGTACTCAGCTTTGTTCTCACTTCACAGATCACCTTACATGGGTATTTTTGTAATGGAAACCATAATTTCAACATTGAGTGTCACCCATTTTGCTTTGACTCACACTGTTTCCTTGGAGCTGGTCAGCAAGTACTCAAATGACCTTCCGCAAAATATGAGATGCATCACAAATTGGGGTGCCATCCTTGGGCAGGGGCCATGCTAATCTTCTCTGTAGGGTCTCAATTTTGGTATATGTGCTGCCCATGCAAGCACAAAGCCCTATTTTTCTACGTGGATACTGATGAATCATAGACGAGGCTCGGCTCTGTTCACTCCAACTAACCTACCTTAGATTCAGAGAGTTCTGTTGAATGGCTTCCTTGGGAGGCAGAATTTGAAAATATTTTAAAAACTTGAGGTAGAGATACAAGAACTGTTTTTAAGAATGGGAGGGTCCTGAGAGATAGTAGAATATGTCTGCTATGTAACAGCCATTCAGGTTATGTTTAATGAATAAATGGATTGAAAGAATAGACAAATACAGTTGAGAGTTCAATATTTTTAAAGAAAACTCCTAGAAAGTAAAGCAATACTTTTGAAATTGTAATAATCATTTATATTTGCTATTTTTCTTTTCATAAGGACACAAACTAAAATGATTAATCTATAATTGTTTACATATATCTAATAAATCTTTATGTAATCAAAACATGTTTGTAATAAAATATATACATAATAAAATCTACATGCACAGATAAAAAGATTCCCTTTACTCATGAAGAGGCTAAAAGTTCACAGAAGATACTAATCCAGAAAAGAAATTTTTTAATAGACAGTAAGAAATTATTTTTATCTGTGCAAGATCATATTGCTGCTCTCCCAAAGGATATATCATAAATAATAAATTTTTACTAGACCTTTTATATATGCTCATTGCAGAAATTGCAGATAAGGAAAAGGAAAAAATTTTTACTTATTATACAAAGAACTAGAAATAACAAAATTTTATCCCATTTTACACATATTTTCAACTAACACCAGACCATAGTCTGTTTGCATGTATGTTTAATCAAATTGCTGTTCTTTCTCACTTAATATGCCATTGTCACACACCAACATCCTTCTGTATCTATTGCCACCTTCAATGGCCACATATTATTCTATTCAATGGATGCATTGACATTTAGTTACAAAATCCATTATATGCATTCTTAATACATTACTATTGGAAGCAATGCTGAGAAAAACAAATCACATGTACCTCTAACTAGTTCCTAAAGATATTTTAGTATAACGGAATTGATGGGTAAAGGGCATATATGTATTTTTCCAAATGTGGTGCTGACCACCAAATTGTCTATTTGAAAAGTCATCAGGACTTAAACTTGAGGCAAAAGTCCTAGTACCACTGCTCTTCATCCTCACAAATTTTGTGGATAGAAAACAGTAACTGATTCCTTTTAACTCAAATTCCTCCTCTTACCAGGACGACTATTTTTTTTCTATGTACATAGGTCACTTGTAGAACTGCAATAAAGTATTTTCTTCAATTTTAGAGCCCTTGTCTTATGGATTTGGAAGAATGCTCTGTAAAATCACGATATATTTTTTTCATCTGAGTGTGTGTGTATAAATACCAACATTCTAAGTATTTTTCAATGATGTTCTCTTTTATTTTGTTAATTTCTTTCTACACCCAGGGTGTTTTAATTTTTACCTTGCTAAATCAAACTTCAAAATGCTTGCTTGTGAAGTCATTCTTAGGAAGGTCTTTGTCAATGTAAAAATGTATCTGTATAATAGGCATTTGCGTTTTCTTCTGGTACATTTCTCATTTTACATTATTAATCTATATTACATCAGGAACTTATTTTTGTGACATAAAAATCTAGCAGGTTTTCTCCAAACAGTTTAACAGGCATTTCACTTACAAATATCTCAGCTTTTCCTACTAATATGAAATGACATCACTATCAAGTTCTAAATTCTTACATATATCCAGGTGTTTCTGGATTTTCTATTTTGTTCCGTTCATCTATTTGTCCCTTCGTTTGTTGGTTAATTTGTGGAAATGAATAGCACATTTTGATATCTAGAAGGGCATGTTCACTCCATTACGAACATGTTCTTATTGACCTCAAAACAGTAAAAGACAGTGTAACTCAAAAATTTTAAAACCTTGATATTTTTATTTGGTTTATGTAAAATCGATAAACATAGAAAGAGTTCACATTTTGAGAAAAATGAGTCTTCCTACTTAAGAGCTTGAAACCATCTTCCCACTTCAGTTTCCCTCTAAGGTCCCTCAGTAGAGAGCTTGTATGCACAGGTGCACATGGCTATAAAACGGATATTGAATTTTATCCAAAGAAGTTTTAACCCAGAAGTTGATATATTATGGGAATTATTTCTCTCCCTATGCATCTTCCTATAATCTATATAACATTATGTTTTTAAAACATGTGCATTAAAAATGAAACGCTGCATACACATAATTTTGTTAGTTCAGTCATTTTCCGATTGTCAGTAAAGCACTGGAGAAGGCTGCGAGGACAGTAACCAGCTACAGTTCTGTCTTGTGCGTCACTTATAAAGATGGCCGGGCCTGGACCCCGCCAAGGTTTCCAGGTCCCCAGTGCTACGGGCTCTGGGGAGGAGGAAAGCCCAGCCCCCTCAGCGACAGGAGGGCTGGCCTGGGAAGGGGCTTCTCCCCACCCCGCTCCCGGCAGGCCCAGCCACCGGCCTCGCCGTTCCCAGTGCCTAATCTTGTCTGCATCATCCACGCTATTTTTCCCGCTGTAAAGGATCTGCTCCACTTTCACTAGGTCACCGCGCTGGCAGCTTTGTGGATCTTTCTCAGGTCTCTCTTGTGGACGCCGCAGCACGGACGCGAGAAGCCGCTGGGATCGCAGGGGTCCAAGGCCGACTGGCCCTCCCTGCTGGCCAAGCCAAGGATCTTCTTCACGGCAGAGGCTATCGTGCCGGCGGGAGACACCTCAGCTCCCCCTCGCTTTTCCTGCCTCTTCGCTTTCACCACCTCCTCGCCTCCTCGCTTTTCACCAACTCCAAGCCCAACAGCAGGAAACCAACCCGGTCGGTCAACAGCCTCCAACCGGGAAACTCACAGCTCCCGACCTCAGACTAAGCCAGGCCAAGAGAGCCGTGGAGCACAGTGCGCATGCGCACTTCAGGACGCGTCCCTGCGCACGCGCACGCAGGCCGCGGGCAGTCGCTGTTAAAAACTGTCGCCGGAGCACGCAGCCAGCAGGTGGCAGCTGCAGCTCGGGCACGGGCGACAGCGCGTGGGGCTCTCCCTGGGATGCGTCCAGGTCCCCAAAAGTGCCACCCGCACGGCCTGAGGGCTTGACTGACAGTGCTGGCGGCTCCCGCTTCTCTGTCACGCCCGGAGCACAGTGGCTGCCAGCGCTGAGCGCTCAGTGGCCACCGGGGCTGTGCAGAGGGCCCTGCGCCTGTGCTGCTGCCGCCGACAACCGCTGCGCTTGGCCGCTGCCAGGGCGTCTGTCCCATGTCCCGCTGCTGAGGGCCCGGGCGGGCTCTGGGGTTGCCAGGCCTCCGCTGCCAGTGCTTGGTGTGCAGGTGGCAGCTACAGCTTGGTCGCCGCCCCAGCTGGCGGGCTTCACCCGGGGTTGCTTCCCGTTGAGCAGAGCCCAGGCCACTACCTGAGGGCCCACCTGACAGCGCTGCCCGCCGGCCTGTTCAGAGCGGGAAGGAGGTCGCAGACTGGGCATTCAATAGCCACCAGGGATGGACCCAAGCTGCCGGTTCCCTCCCCTGTGCCACTGCCACTGTGGCATCTGGCCACGGTCTGCGCTGCTGGGGGTGCGGGTGGAGTTGGGGCTTCTGGGGGGCTTCTGGGGGGCCGCTGCCCATGTGCCTGGAGGGCCCAGGAGACAGTTGGAAGTCTCCTCAGGGCCCTTGGCCCCTGTCTGGGTGGCAGAGGCTGGGAGTGCTGAGCTCCCTCTTGACCTTGAAACTCGCTCATTCCCCACCTTCCCAGCCTCCTCCTGAGCACTGATTCAGTAGGTCTGGGTGGGCCTGAGGTGGTTCAAGGCTGCAGGGGTGACCACCAGCAGGAGAGCAGCAAGCCATGCTGCTGCTGGCAGCCCCAAGGACTCAGGGACAGCGGCGCAGGAATGGCGGCCAGACCCCTGCACACCTCTCACAAATGTCCCCTCTGTCCTCAAACCACCCAGCACCCAGTCACTGCCCAGCCATCAGAGCTCCCACCTCAGGGCGTTGGCCGGCATGGGGCCCATTCCCCTCCAGAGGGGCTCCCTACCTGTCATGGTAGGGGAGGAGACTCTTGCCACACAGGAGTAGCAGGGCGAGCAGGGGCCAGAGGGGCAGCCAGGCCAGAGGCCCCTCAGAAGCAGCCAGGGGGCAGGACAGGCACTCAGAAGCCATGGAGAGGGACATCCTGAGGTGACAGAAAGAAACTGGGAGACAGACCAGGGAGCCGTGTGGGGGAGGAGAAGGTGGGACCCTGGGGCCAGGCGGCTCTGTGAGGGTGGAGCAGCCACGGCCTGGCAGGGATGGCCTTTCTGGGGTTGCCTTTTCATCTCTCCCCTCCCAGACTCCGTGACTGCTCCTGCTCACGCTGGATCCAGGCAGACGCCACAGCGAAGTGTGGCTCTCCCTCTCCCCCTCTCCCTCCTCCTCACTCCTCCTCCCCTCCCCTCCTTCCGAGACAGCCTCCTGGTTATAGTTGTTCTTTTCCATCTTAATCCCCTATTCAAACCTTGGCTGTCCAGGGCCGCAGCCCTCTGGCATCTGACAGCAACAATCAGAGCATCCGACAGCCCACACTGACCCCGTGCTCTGGGCTGTCCTCTCCTGGGGGATCCTAAAGATGGGGAGATGGCTCTGGTCTCAAGTGAGGCACAGGCAGACACGTGGATTCTTTATTTTATTTCAGACTATTACAGTTACATGATTTGCTTTTGTACATCTTGAGTCAAAGTTATGTGTGCCCGTCACCCCAAAGGAAAAAAAGACCTGCACCTGGAATGTTTATAGCAGCCAAATTCCCAGCCACAAAGATGTGGAGACAACCCAAGCGCCCACCAACACATGAGTGGATTAACACAATGTGGTATATGGATACCATGGAGTTCTACTCAGCCATAAAAAAGGTGATCTAGTATTTTTTGTCACATGGATTCTTCTTAATGGCTTTGCTTTCTTGGGCATGACATGCTCTCAAGCCCCTAGAGCCCACCTGGCCTGCCCTCATCTGGCCACCCCCCACTGCCCTCCTAGGCCAGGTAGAAGCCCTGCTCTCTGAGTCCCACACTGGCCCATGGCTGGGGGAAGATGCTGCTCAGGTGGTCAGTGGGAAGGAGGACCAGGCAGAAGCCAGCTCTGGGCTCAGCCCTGGCCAGGGCAGCGGCACTCACCAATCTCAGAAAGTGCCCGCAGAACAGGGGATGGTCCAGGGGACCCTCATGCCCACTGGACAGAAGTGGCCTGGAGGGCAGGGCCCCTCTGCAGTCACACAGATGCCTCCATCAAGGTGGGTGACCTCGGCTCCTGCCAGACAGTCAGAAGTGGGTGAGACCACAGGCTCCCACCAGGTGCTTGTCCATTCCACCTCACACACCTCTGCAGTGGAACATTCCCTAGAATAAGGGGGCAGAGCTTGCAAGCTGGAGCGGCAGCGCCCCCCACTGCCAAGGCAGCTCTCAAGCCCAGGGTCCCGGCCTAGGCCTCACCTGCACAGGTCGGCTGTGGGTCCTGAGATGTGTCCCCTTCTGAGTTCATGTATCCCCTTCGGAGTTATCTGGGCCAGATCATGCTCAGGAACTCGAAGATGGGGAGGGAATAGGGGGGTGCCAGGACTTGCCTGTCCTGGGGAAAGGTGGGTGTGGTGCCTTTAGTCCCACCCTCAGTGTGGAGAGCACCGAAGAGCAGGGGGCTCCAGACCCTGCTCAGGGAGGGGAGCAGTAGCAGGTGGCCATGCCCCCAGCCTCTGGACATTTGTTCTGGAAGCCTGTTTCCATCTTGGCTAAGCTTGCTGTGTTCATTTGCACATTCGTTATGTCGAACCCTTTTGGAATGACATGGGGCTGATGAGACCGGTAGCAAAGTGTACTGCTAATGAACTCTAAGGAGCGGGGGCCTTGTATTTCTATGGGAAGAGAAAAGAGAGTACTATGTGATCCTGTTTCCGTGACTGCCCGAAAGCCAGTGCGTTTGTCTGTGTAGGGACATGTCTTAAATACGCGGGGTGCAGGAGACCTGTGGAAGACCACACATCACACGCCATCATGGGCGGCCCAGGGTGCAGAATGCAGAGGAAGGCATGTTAAAGCTCTGGTGGCCTTACGACATGCGGGGATGTCATCTCCACAACTCCACTACACTGAGGTGACACAGGACAGTGAGAAGCCCCCTCACCTCACGAACTGTCTTGGGGCGAGGGAGGGTGGGGCTGGGGTTAGGGCTGGGCTTGGTCGTATCAGCCTCCTCACCCTGGGGTGTCCTCAGACCCTGTCCTGGAGCTGCTGCCAGCGAAGTCGGAGTGCTGCCTGGCAGGGACCCCTGGGCAGGTGTCGGTCCCACAACACAGTCCTCAGAGCCCCACACGTGGGCTCCAAGGTGGCCCTCACCACAGAGGCCAGCACCAGGTGGCACCAAGGTCATGCGGGGACCAGCTAGGGCTGAAGGCCAGGCCTGCCACTAACGGGCCTTGGGGACATAGGCCCAGGCTGGGTCACTGGAAGGCCATGTGGGAAATCCTGTTCCCTGAGGCTCCTCCAGCCCAGCGTCCAGAGATCGTGACCCTATTGTGATCCTCCTTGCTCAGCTCAGCACTTAACTTCCCTGCGTGGGACAGTCTCCTGGTGCTGACCTGATCTTTCGGGCAGTGGAGGCCCTGGCCGAGTGCCAGCAGAGACGGTGTTTCTGCGTTTCAGAGATCCTGAAGAGATGGGTCCTGCGTGCCCTCTGCGATGCCCTCCACCCTGCCACTTGCCCCCAGTGTGCTCCATAGGCACCGAGGCTGCTCCCAGGCCAGTGCCCAGGTGACAGACCCCAGCCATGCTCTGCTTGGTGCTCAGGGGCTGCGGGCACCCTCACCTGGCACACCCAGGCCCCAGGGGTAGCCTGGCCCGTGGTGGCACAGAAAAACCAGGGTGGGCAGGGCAGGCACGTCCCATGCCCCTCTCTCTGCATTCCAGGTGCCAGCAGGGCAGGGCTGCTGCCTGGGGTCCTTGGTGCTGGCAGGGCAGAAAGGGCCGGGGGACAGAGGTCACCACAGGGAAATGCCTCCTAGAGGAAGAGGGGCCTGTCGAGGCTTATGAGCCGAGAGCAAGGGGCTTCTCTCCACCAGCTTCCAGCCTCTTCCTCCCTGCCCGGCTCAGCCTGGCTCATCCTGGCCACGCCTGCTCTCTTGCTCCCCCAGCAACCCTCTGTGAACTGCTCAGAGAATTGAACTTTTCAGAAAAAGGAAACAAATTTTAATTGTTAAATTGTTAAATAGCCTAAACAATCCCAACTCTCTGTCTACTTGCTAATAGCAGTGACACACAGCTTTAATTGTGGTAGGTCCACCTGTCTATCATCTACCTATTTATCAAATAATCAATCAATCTATATATCTATCACCTATCAACCATCTAGGTGTCAAGCAATGAGCCTATTTGTCATTAATAGTTACCTAGTATCCTACTGGGTTGATAAGCTGTATATCTGCCAAGATCTTTTCTTTTCTTTTCTGTTTTTTGGACAGGATTTCTCTCTGTCACCCAGGCTGGAGTGCAGTGACGCAGTCTCAGCTCACTGCAACCTCCATCTCCCGGCTCAAGGGATCCTCCTGCCTCAGCCTCCTGAGTAGCTGGGACTACAAGTGCACATCATGAGTTTTTAATTTGTTATAGAGATGGGATCTCCCTATGTTTCCCAGGCTAATCTTCAACTCCTGGCCTCAAGCACACCTCTTGCGTCCACCTCCTCACTCGAGGTCAATCCAGTCCGGTTACCCAGGTGCCTGGCGGACACTGGAGCTGGGTGAGCTCCTTGTGCCTCGAGTGCAATAATGGCCATCTGAGCCCGGGGTGGGGGGCCAGTTCGGGTCCCCGGTTCCTGCAAACACAGCCCTGAACCTGAACTAGGCCTGTATCCTGCAGCCCTCTCTGGCCACAGCCCTGGCCGGTGGCAGGAACATGGCTGGGGCCCAGCTCCAGGGTGGGGCCACCTGGGTTAGCAGCCCCCAAGGCCACCCTACCTGAGCAGCAGGGTGGGGACTGAGGGTGCTCGTCATGGTCCCATCCCTTGGGCTCCCACGGGGAGGGGGGTCATGTTCTTTGTGGGGAACAAAGGGGCTGCAGGCCAGGATCTGTTTTCCTGCCTCCCCGCCCTGGGGTGGAGCTGGCCCTTCACCCATAGGCAGGTTTTGCAGGCTGCACGGCCACCGCTCCCCTCCTCACTCACCCCCAGAACCTGGGCGGCAGGTCTCACACTGTGAAGAGTCAGAGAGGTCACTGGGGGTGTTGAAGGTCCCAGGAGGGCACCATGAGAGGGAGCATGGAGGACTGGAGGAGGCTGCAGGGCCCACGTGCCTACGACAGCCAGGGGGTTGGTGCTGGGGGGCTGCCAGGCAGAGCCCAGCATCCTGGAGCCTCACAACACGATCCCGCCGTGCCCACGGCTTGCGGGGCTCCCACAGCAACCTCTGTGAGCTCCCTTTCCCCATGGACAAAGCCAGGACGACAGCTCCCCAGACGCCTCCTGACAGTGGGGACCTGACACAGTGCTGGGCCTCAGTGCTCCAGGGGCAGGTCCTGGAGCCCCAGGCTGGCTGAGACCAAGGCCCGATCTGGAGGCAGCTGCCCTCCCAAACCCTGAGGGGGCTGGAGACTTGGAGGAGCCTCACCTGGGCCAGGGTCTGACTCTCTGAGGGACAGAGGGGAGGACTCTGGAGGGATGGCAGGTGCTTACCCAGGTGTGCGCGCTGCGTGTGGCTGTGAGCCCAGCCTGGGTGCAGGCCCTGACTGCTGGGCACAGGGCACAGTCTGTGGCTTCCTCCTGGCCTGGGTGGGGGCTGAATGTGCCAGCCAGGCACAGGAGGGGGTGGGTAGCTCTGTTGAGCAGAAGTGTCCTGCAGGCCATGGCAGACACAGACTGAGAACTGGGGGGAGAACAGTTCTCTCTCTCAAAAGAAGCAGCAAAAAGAAAAGCGGCAAATGCTCCCCAGGCCCTGGCCACACCTGAGGCTCGGTGGTCCTGGGAGTGCAGGAGCCGCCACCTGCCAGTGGCCAGGAAGGGGCCTGAGGGGCAGCGCAGGGCCTTCCCCTGCTCAGGGGCTGGTGGCTCTGCTGCCAGCTCTGCGCTCAATACTATGGCCTTTGGGGAGTTCCTGCTGCCCCAGTGAGCACAGCCCAGGGGTGGCTGTGCTGGGGAGACCCCAGCGTCCCAAGCTGCCATCTTCCTCTCCACAAAATGGGGATCATAACG
>NW_012134337.1:74366-75354 GCF_000956105.1 Propithecus coquereli
GTTTGAAATTTCTGATGATCAAGAAGATTTTCATTATAACTGAGAGCTTTCATGTTTTTAAAATATTCATAAAAGTTCTCTCCAGTCTGAGTTTTCTCAAACTTAATTTTGAAAGGCAAATTCTCACATGCATTATGGCAACCTAGCTTCTTTGCTGAATGCTTTCTATTATTAATGATAAATTCAGAAATAGTTCACAAATTTATTCCCCATGAGTCACGTTTGCAGGATATTTTTGTTGAAGAAGCAGGAGCTATATGCAGATTAAAAGGTTTTCCCAAAATTTCCTCTTCCTCTTCCTCTCTAGTCAATGTTTTATTTTTGGTGAGTATTACTTGCTGCAAGTGTTTTTCTTTGATTTTCTTGTTCTTCTTGTTCAGGTCACCATCTCTGTAATATTCTAAAACTGAGAAAAATTGAAAACATCTCATTAATCTTACATCTCTTATTGGTGGGGCTTATAGTCACAGCCTATGTTGCACTTCGTTCTTTGGTTTATCAAGATTAAATCATTCATATGTGTGTTTGAATATATATGCCTCCAACCTCAACCTCACTCTTTTAAAAAACAGTATTAATATAGGGAAAATGGGAAAGGAAACTGATAACAAATATATATCTATATTTGGCATGTGAACAATAAGATTTTCAAATCTGGGTGGATAAAGGAGAGAAAAGGAAAATAAAAATTATAGTTTTATAGGAGTGGTTATTTCAGGGAGCAGGAAAATCAGAGAATAGGATGAATGCAACTAAGACTGTAGAATAACAAGAAAAATTGGAGGATAATAGTTTTCATAGAATAGGCCCAATAGGGAAAGGGTTTGGTTTAAGGGAATAAATTACCATCTAGGTCCTGACATTATCTAGATTATAACGGTTAGAATACTCAATTATCTACATTCTTCCAATTTTATATCCCTCATCAATTCTTCAACATCAAATTAAATTTATAACAGCACCAACTTCCTTATGAATAAATGAAAAA
>NW_012134337.1:75404-77439 GCF_000956105.1 Propithecus coquereli
TCCCATCCCGACAGCTAGCTCTTACCAAAAACCTACAGCTAACTCACACTTATTGGTGAAAGACAATGTTTTTCCCCTCAGATTGGAGACAAGGCAGAGATATCTGCTCTCACCACTCCTATTCAACAAAGCACTGAAAATTCTGGCCAGCACAATTAGACAAGAAAAAAAGGCATACAGATTAGAAAGGAAGAAATAAAACTGTCCCTATTTGCAGATTACACGATTGTCTATGTAGTAAAATACCAGGGAATCTATAGAAATCTTGTAGAAATAATAAATAATTTCAGCAAGTTCACAGGATAAAAGATCTACAGTCTAAAACCCATCACATTTCTCTGTAATAACAAATATGTTGAAACTGAAATTAAAAGTGCAATACCTTTACAATTGCTCCAAAGAAAATGAAATACTTAGGCATAAATCTGACAAAACTTACACAGAATCTGTAGGATGAAGACAACAAAATGTTGATGAAAGTAATGAAGAAAGAACTAAATAAATTCATAGACATGCCTTGTTCATGGTTTGGAAGACTCGCCATAGCAAAAATGTACTTCCCTCTGAATTGATCTATAGAGTTAATGAAATTCTTATCAAAACCCCAGCAAGACTTTTGTGCACATAGCTAGGCTTATTTTTAAATTTATATGAGAAACACAGACCCTAGAATAGCTAAAATACTTATTGAAAAAGAATAAAGCACACGGATGAGTCTACTAGATAATAAGGTTTGGTGCAGGTACAGTAATCGGACAGAGTGATGTTGGTGCAGACGTGCACACACAGATCAGTGGTACAGAATAAAGAACCCAGAAACGAACTCACGCAAATATGCCCAACTCCTTCTTGACAAAGATACAAAAGCAATTGAAGGAGGGAGGATTTGTCTTTTCAACAGATAGCACCAGAGAAAACAGACATCCATAGGCTAAAACATCTCAACCTAAATCTCACCTCTTATACATGGATTAACCCCAAATGGATCACACTTAAATATAAAATGTAATATTATAAACCTTTCAGGAATAAAAATCCTAGACGAAAATCTTTGGGATCTCAGGCTAAAGTTCTTGGTTCTTATTTATATGTGCCTTTTAGCAAATTTTTATTTTCGGTAATAGATAACTTATATTTCTATCACACTATGATCTTTTCCCTACTACAGAGGAGTCCTTTTACACCTGTTTATAATTTTTCGACTGCATTTCGGGTCTGCATAACGGCACTGAGTTTGAGCAGTCACAGCATCCCAGTGGTCTCAGCTAGCCAAGCTGTCAGAGAACCAGGCCCAGTTAGAGTCACCTGCATGAACTGAAGACTCCACTAAGCCATCGGCTTTGCTTCAGGCAGCAAAGTGGGGGATGCATTTCCCTTGTAAGGGATCGCTATTATAATACTATTTCATGCTGTTCCTGGCCCCAGAATAGCTTCACTCCATGATCTTGAACATACCATTTTCATTTAACCAGTGAGGCTTGTTGAGTACTTTTCATTTTGTTAATTGTTGCATCTAAGATGACACACCCCCAAACTGAAACTTTAGGCCAGAGGCCTCTACTCATGTCAGAGGTGTCTAGTGTATAAAAGAGCCCAAGAGTAAATTAATAGCTGCTTTTCAAAAGCGGTGAACCTGGTAACCTTTCCAGGGTATCAAGTCAAGCCTCCCTTCCTCCACTACCAAGGACTGCCTGCTTGCCAGAAGGCTCAAACGACAAAATCACCACTCAGAGATTTGAAGCCCAAAATGATAATCAGGGCTGTGGGACACCTTCTTTACATGCAAGTCTTCCCGACTGGGAGAGTTCCCTCTATGACTTAAGGCAGAGTACAGCATAGTAGTAATTCCTACTACACTTTCAGATGTAAAGTAACAAAAAGGGCCTCATCTATGACATTATATTTCTTTCCTTTCCCTACTGGGAACCCCAGCCAAACCTAATTAGCTAAATCTAGGTCTCCCCTGCACTCACGTTAAAGCATGGCACTTAAGGTCGTCCTAGAAATCATACCCATTTTATTCTGGTAGTTTGTC
>NW_012134337.1:82031-85140 GCF_000956105.1 Propithecus coquereli
GAACACTAGAAAACACTGCTAAAAGGAATTAAAGAAGATCTAAATAAATGAAAAGACACTCTATGTCCATGGATAGGAGGATTTAATATTGTTAAGATGGCAATACTCCTAAAAATGATCCACAGATTCAATGACATTTGCATTAAAATCCCAATGGCCTTTTTGCAGAAATCTTGATTGTACAATTTACATGAAATACATCAGACCCTAAATAGTCAAAACAATCTTATTAAAAAGGAATGAAGTTGGTGGGATCACATTTCCTGATTTCAAAACTCACTCTACTATGATGCAACACTAATCAAGACAGTGTGGTACTGGCATAAATATAGACATAATTATATGTGGTACTGGCATAAATACAGATCTATGGAATAGCACAGGGAGCCCAGGAATAAACCCATACATCAACCATTTATTAGGAAAGTAATTTTTCCAACAAATGATGCTGGGATAATTGAATAGCTGTATCAAAAGAATGAAGTTGGACTTCAACCTCATACCACATTAAAAAATTACCTCATAATGGATCAAAAACCTAAGTAAAGAGCCATAAACTACAGAACTCTTAGAGGAAATCAGGAGTAAACCTTCATGACCTCAGATTTGGTGATGGTTTCCTGGATATGACCCCAAAAGCACAAGAACCCAAAGAAAAAATAAAGTGGACTTCATTGAGATTAAAAGGTTTTGTGCATCAAAGGATACTATTAAGATAGTGAAAAGACAACCCACAGAATGGAAAGAAATATTCACAAATCATATATTTAATAAAGGTCTAGTAGCCAGAATATATAAAGAATTCATAACTGAACCACAAAAAGACAACCTAACTAAAAAATGGGCAAAGGACTTGGATAGACATTTCTCCAAAGATGATAAATAGCCAATAAGCACAGGAAAAGATGTTGAACATCATTAATCATCAGTGAAATGCAAATCAAACCCAAATGATACACCACTTTACACCCACTAGGATGTCCATAATTTTAAAAAAAAAGGAAATAACAAAGGAACTATGAAAAACACCTCCTTCACAAACATCCATGCACCCAACAGCGTACAGTATGAGAAAACTAGTCCTAATTTTTATAAACACTGTGTATAGATTTTTCCTGACTGACACAAATGCACTCTTCTACTAACAATTAAAGACTTTTTTGTTTAATCCAACAATGAAACAATCTGATGAACAATTTATGCTGTGATCTAAAATAAAATCCTAACACCACCTCCCCCCACTGACTGACTGGACCCCCTCTTGGCAAAAGAGACCCCAGAGAACCATGAAAACGGAGTTCCCAGGCATAATTAATGGGATAGAAGGTCAGACAAGCATCATTTAACCCTCTCCCTTGCTAACGGCCTTCAGGCTTTTTCCCCCCGCAGGGCCAGACCTGCATTCTTTTCTGATAAAAGACCAACTAACCATGAAGTGGGTTTAAACAGTCTACAGAGCATGCACAGAAAGGGTTTTCACGTCCTTGTTTCACCTTTTTGACATAGAGTGTGGCCATTTCTGAACATGGACCCCCACAAAATTGCAGAAAGCTCCATAGCACAGGTGCATGTTTCTCCTTTCATAAATATTCACGACTCCTTTAGTTTGTTAAATATGTATATTTGGCCATCCTGCTCAGTATAAGTTCCTGTCCCCATTGTCCCTGCCTCAAAGTACATGCTACTGGCTGGTGGCCCGGAGCCCTGCTTTCTAGCCTGCTTGGAATAGGTACCCACAGGCTGCAACCCTATATAAAAATAAATGTCTCCTTTCTAAATTATGAAACTTGTTACTTCTTCAGTGAACAATGCAGTCAAAACGAGGTTCTATAACATAAGTCCCCTCACCGCTTTCAAGGGGTACCGTCTCTGCTCCCTGAGCTGTAACCCCCATTCCTGAGTAAATACTTATTTGCTTCTGACCTGTTGGTTCCTCCTTTTTTTAGGGTTAACAGTTGGTGTCACAAGTGGGAATGAAAAGTGACTTTTTTTTCTGTGATTTCAGTGGTCCCCAACATCTGTGAGGTCCTCACTGAAAGCCCTTTGTGCCCTGGGATCTCGGTGCCCACTGGAACCAGGAGCCCGGGTTGAGATCTTCGTCTTTGTTGAGGACTTGTTAGTGGGCCTCCTCTCTGCTCCTGTATTGTTTTAAGTTCAGGCAAGGTGAGAGTGGGATTCTTTGCTTCTGAGCAAATTGAAAGTCGCCTCCTTCCCCCACCACCAGCTGGTTAGTGTGTAACGATTATGGGCTTTTTGTTCGTTTTTATCTAAATGGAATAATTTGACTAACAATAGTTGGGAATTAAAACAGTCCCTTGGTGCTCATTTGACCTTTCAAAACTTAATTTTTAAGACAACAGTTTGAGAATAAAAAGGGTTGTACCTTCCAGTATGAGTGGGAGGCATACTTTAATTACCATTCAGCAGCTACAAAAAAAGAACCATGAACCTAGCTTCTTTCCAAGACACTGTTTCTAAATTAGTAAAATAAATAAATAAAGATTTAAAATTAAAATCTTCAGGGGGCTGGACATGGTGGTGCTCCCTGTTGTCTTGGCTACTCAGGAGGCTGGGTCGGGGGATCACCTTAGGCCAGGAGTTAGTCCAGCCTGGGTAACATAGTGAGACCCCCAGGGATCTTTGGCTACCTGGAAGCCCCCTTTGAAGTATGGCAAATGAATTTTATTCAGTGACCTCAGCCTCCAGGTTACAAACATGTTTTGGTTATGGTCTGCATGTATTCAGTGGGTAGAAGCCTTGTCAAGCAACTGCTATGGCAGCAGTGAAAGTGTCACTGGAAAACATAATACCTACTTGGGTGTTCCTACAGAGCAACACAGTGACCAGGGCACTCATTTAATCGAACAGACTCTCCAACTCGTCTGCAAGGCATGGCCTATCTTTCAGCACTCATCGTGCATACCACCCTCGGTCTTCAGGCCTCATGGAAAGAACTAATGGAATCATAAAAACCCAACTGGGAAAAAGTGTGAATGTTTTTAAATTGCCTTGGCCAAACTGTTTATCATTAGTATTAATGAATCTAAGAACTACCCAGTTAAAAAAATACCACCTGTCTCCTTTTGAGATAGTTACATGCAGACCTATG
>NW_012134337.1:89945-90278 GCF_000956105.1 Propithecus coquereli
GGGGCAGTGGTCCAGTTTCCCCTTCGTAACCAGGATCACTCACTCCAAACAGCGCAATAACTCCCATCCTCGCTTGCTGATTCAGAGGCATGAGGGGTCCAAATTGCCCAGGTGGCAGTTTTAATATCCATTTCAATGGAATTATTATTGTGCCTTATAGACTGGCAGAATATTTGGTTGCAGGAACAAAAGCAAAAATTCTCTAGTAGATCAGTAGGGGTAAATAGTGAGTGCAACTCTACCATTTCCACCCCTTTAATCCTGGACCTGTGAATCTTGGCTAGGAGAAAAATAGCATCATATATTAGATGCTGATTCAGAGCATATACAGCC
>NW_012134338.1:0-709 GCF_000956105.1 Propithecus coquereli
AATAAATAAGCAGAAATTTGTGGAAAAGACAGCATAGTAACACGTTATGACCCCAAGGTGATTAAATTTGAAATCAAAGTTAAAAGATAGATTAACGGGGCAAAACCAACACTAATAGAAACTAAAAAGTACAATGTTAAAAAGCTAATTGATGAAAAGTGTGAAACTTTTAGAAAAAAGTGGAGAAAAAATCTTTGGGATGTAGGGTGAGACAGAATTCTTGACACCAAAAAAAAGCATGATCCATCAAAGAAAAAATTTGGTAGATTGATCTCATCAATATTAAGAATGTTTGCTCTCGTTAAGAGTATGAAAAGGCAAGCTAAAAACTGGGAGAAATTATTTGCAAACCACATATCCAACAAAGGACTAATATCTAGAATATATAATAAGAACTCTCCAAGCTCAACAGAGGAAAACAAAAATCCAGACAAAATGGGTAAAAGACATGAACAGACATTATACTGAAGGGACTATACAGTTGGAAAATAAGCACATAAAATGATGCAAGCATCACTAACTATTAAGGAAATGCAGATTAAAACCACAGTAAGACATCACTACACATCTATCAAAATGACTAAAATTTTCTAAAAAGGCGAGGGGGTGGGGTGAGAATGTGGTAAGAATGTGAAGAAATCAGACTGCTTCTATATTGCAGATAGTCATATAAAAAGATACGGGAAAATAGTTTGGCCTTTTCTTATAA
>NW_012134338.1:3614-3950 GCF_000956105.1 Propithecus coquereli
TGGGTTAATTTCAGTCTTTTCCTAAGTTCTAAGTGTAGAAGGAAAATTCTCTGAGTAGAGAAAAATAAGGAAGCCCCTGTGGGTTCTTTCGTGAGGTCAACCATCCTGATCATAGACAAAAACCACTGATAAGTAAACTGCTATAAAATCTGCACAAAATATGGGCATGTAAGGTTTATAGTTATCCAGGTAAAAAATAAATATGATGCCGTGTACTGATTATGGGAGAACTTCTGTGGACAGCCTCTCTCTTTATATCAATATATATGTTAATTTTGCTCCTTCAAGAAGCATACACCTAGACACGATTAGTCATACAAGAGATTTACTAGGGAA
>NW_012134338.1:6092-7777 GCF_000956105.1 Propithecus coquereli
ACAGGTCAATAAACATTTTAACTTATGTGTGTACCTCCATAAAATTCTGAAATAAAAAAAAATTAATTTTGCCCCTAACAGCTTATCAGCAAGTGAAGACAAAAGGTAAAAAATGTTTCTGCACTTGGTACAGATATTGATTTAGGTCTTTTACTTCCTATTTCAGAAGATTGACAAAGATACTGACAGAATGTGTTGAATATGCCTTAACTCACATTTGCTATGCAGGAGCAAAATTTTGTTGTTTTAAGGGAATAATTTACTGATCAAGTATAGGCTGACTCGACCCCATCTTCCCACCACGATATTTCCACGCTGTAGGGATGGGAAGACAAGACTCCCAAGATTGGAGCAAGTTATTTTCTCAGGGTGATGAGAATGTGGACAAACGATGCCAAAGACAGAATTATTATCCCATCAAAGACTTTCCTCAGCAGTGTCTGTGTGCTGTGCAGTTTTCTCAGTTCGATAAAGGATTAGAACATGATGCTTGTTTGGAGAATTGTGACTTCATACTGCATCGATATCTTTCTCAGCAGTGTTTTTCATTTTCTCCCCTCTTTAACTTTTTAAGCTTTGGGAGAATTAGTTGAAAAGCCAGGTCTTTGGGGTAGATGCTAACATTAAGCCCTCTACTCCGACACTTGGAATCATAAATCCCAGCAAACAGCTCCTAATGCCATTGTGTATTGTTTTCTAAGAGAGTGATAGACAGATTCTTTTTTTAAAAAAAAACCACAAAGCCTCCCACACTTGCTGACTTTCTCACTAGTCACGAACAGAGTCCTGCCAATCAAGCCATCAGTGTACGTTGATTGCTCGGCTCTGCTTCTCCAATCAGACTGCTTCTCCAATCAGACTCCAATCGTCCAGCATCGCTGAATACACACACACACACACACACACACACACGCACACCACTCTACAATGTGGCTACTGCTGATTCGCCTTCTTTGCTTTTGTGTACCCATCTCAATCCTGCTTATCCAGCAAGCCCTAAATCAAATGATATTATCCCATGAGTCTTCCCAGAACCTCCTTTAGTGGCTTTCCCAATTTCCATCACTCCTGAAGTCTACGGAGTGAGCACTCTTACATCTAAGCAAGAGAGGCCCCTGCCTTGGGTTTCTGGCTTTAGTGAGCCCAGCTCTGACTCCCTTTGGTCATGATCTTCCCCTTGGAATAAAGAGTCCCCAGGACTAATGTGATATACCGGGCTGGAGCCTGTGCCCTCCCTTCTAGACTATGCTCTGGGACCCAGAATGGTTCCCTTGCCCCAAATGGCCCCAGAATCACTTTCAGGGTTTTTACACCTCTTACCTGGGCCCATCCTCTCTGGGCAGACAGCATCACAGGTGTGTGTACTCCAAGGCCAAGGAGGAAGCTGTCTGGATGTATGGGCTGAGGTGCTCACACACATTTGCATGGCCCCCCAAGACGTAGGACAAGGGAAGAAGTGAGAAGAAAAGGAGAAGTCGCCAGGAGCCAGGTCAGCTCTCCCAGCTCCGCCATGTTGGGTCACTCTGATTACATCATTTGGCCCAAGCATAACGCTCGGGTCATTTAGCACATTCTCCAGCTGAATTTACCAGTGCTCATGGGCCACTCTGGGTTAGAAGTATATTCCACTTTAAAGTAACACCCAAAATGAATGGAAGGGGGAAAAGTTAATAAAATTAGTAATA
>NW_012134339.1:0-377 GCF_000956105.1 Propithecus coquereli
TAACAGAAGAGAAAGAAAAGGAAGGGATAAAACTGGCCAAAGGAGAAGGCTACCGCTACCTGGAGAAGGTAGCACTTATGATGAATCTCAAAAAAACACACAGGAGTTGACTAGACAAACAAAGGATACAGTCACTCCAAAGAGGGGAAAGGATGTACAAAGGCAGAGAAGTGGACAAACATGGCACGTTTAAGGAGTATTGCACCATGGCTTGACCATAAGGAACACAAACTTAAAGGAATGCCAAGGATTTCAGCCTTTATATTCTAAACCAAGGGGCACCATGGAAGGATTAACAACATTGTCCCTTGTACTTTCTGTACTTGGTTGGTGAAGACTGCTTCCTGAGAACAGGGACCATATTTGTTTTATTCAGT
>NW_012134339.1:2279-2656 GCF_000956105.1 Propithecus coquereli
TAACAGAAGAGAAAGAAAAGGAAGGGATAAAACTGGCCAAAGGAGAAGGCTACCGCTACCTGGAGAAGGTAGCACTTATGATGAATCTCAAAAAACCACACAGGAGTTGACTAGACAAACAAAGGATACCAGTCACTCCAAAGAGGGGAAAGGATGTACAAAGGCAGAGAAGTGGACAAACACGGCACGTTTAAGGAGTCTTGCACCATGGCTCGACCATAAGGAACACAAACTTAAAGGAATGCCGAGGATTTCAGCCTTTATATTCTAAACCAAGGGGCACATGGAAGGATTAACAACATTGTCCCTTGTACTTTCTGTACTTGGTTGGTGAAGACTGCTTCCTGAGAACAGGGACCATATTTGTTTTATTCAGT
>NW_012134339.1:5471-6429 GCF_000956105.1 Propithecus coquereli
GCTCACTCTTACTACTTGTCGCACTATTCAGCCATGCCGCTCCCTTTACCTGTCATACTGATGACCAGAGCAAGAGAGCATGGCATGAAACAAGACAATGCCTTTCTTTCCTGACTAGAAATCTGGGCCCTTCCTCAGATTAAAGGCCTCCTTTCCTGATCTGATACATGCTATGCCTCATCTACTGCATACAGATCAAGGTTCCCTCCAATTCCTTGAGCCCATCAGCTATGCCCAATGGGCATGTGGGCATGAGCACAACGCCTAAGAAGGGGAACCCAACAAGTCAGGATGAATCACATCTGATCACAAATCATTCCTAATGTAGGATACAACAAACTGAGACCACAGAAAAGAGATATCCAAAATTGGCAAGTGGAACATTGTCAACTACAACAAGATTAAGAAAGGAGTAGCAAATACAAAATGGGAGGCACTGGTTGTTTTGGGGGCGGGGGGCTATAGTACTGGAGGAAGACCACAGGCTTTGAAATCACGTGACTCAGAATACCAACTTCCCTTATTACTAGCTTTGTGTCCTCAAGCTGTGTGCTCAATATAGATGATTCTTTTGGGAGCTACCTCAAATCCTTTTGGAGAACTGCTGAATTGTAATTTCTAGGAGAAAAGAAATTGTATATACTATATATTCCCATATCTGAAGTGCATGAAACAATAATGATTCTTGCATAAAATGCTTACTATGTGCCAGCACTGTTTTAAATGTTTTATGCAGATTAAGGTTACCAATTGATCCTCTCACTATCAAATAAAATACTAAAATATTTTAACAAGGTATGCCAAGTACCTACCACACAACAGGCACAAAATAAATGGTCCCATCCATTCCCGAGTAAATAAAAATATACCACATTTCAGAATCTCCGTATCTCTACTTCCCCTTTCAATCTCTTCTAGTAAAACGTACTACTTCTCAAACAGAGCCAAATAAAATATA
>NW_012134340.1:0-622 GCF_000956105.1 Propithecus coquereli
CATTTGCATGTGTGCACCAGAGACACATATAAGATAGCTCCTGTATCACAGTTCAGAATAACAAAAGCTTTGAAAATTCCAAATGCCTATTTTCAGGAAAACAGAAAAATAAATTGTGGTATATGTTTACCATATATTATAAAGCAGTAAAAAAATGAATGAATTACAGATATAACAACATGGATGAATCTTAATAACAATGCTAAACAAAAAGCAGCAAAACCAAACAATGTAGTGTTTAGGTATATGCATGTCTTTTTGTTTATGTGTATGTGATAAAACTATTCTTAAAAAGAATATTAGATACAAAATTTGTGATAGTGCTTATCTCTGCAGGGAGAGAAAGGGGTCAGAAAATAGTGCACAGATAAACTTAAGAGAGAGAGACTTCATATATACACACACACACATATAAAGTATTCCTGTTCATGGGGTAGGTTGTAGGCTCATGGGAATTTTTATATTACTAAAACAAATAAATAAAAGATGGCCATTCTTAGTCAAATGATGATAGTGTGTCCTGGACCAAGAACTATAATTAATCCAATTCCAGATATCAGGGGTCCAGAAAAGATGGTGGCTCCCTTTAGAAAGATTACTGATAAGTGGGTTGCCTTTTTTT
>NW_012134340.1:2432-2755 GCF_000956105.1 Propithecus coquereli
TAATAAGACTGTATTTTGCAGACAACTACTGGTTATAAGAGCTGTCAGAAAAAAAATTTTACAGAGTTGTTTTTGCTTTTTGTTTGATTTTGGAGCACAACTGTCATTTAATAGCAAGTAAGTTATAATATCAAAAATGTATTTGGATTTTTTTCAGTTTAAAACTAGTCATTATGAGTAGGTGTCTTTTTGTTTGAAAAGGCACAGAAATGATTCATGTTATTTATATATTGACAGACCACTGGAAATGTTCTAGAACAGTATTCCCAAACATCTGCACATAGGACCTTGCTGTGATCACACACAGAGTCAGGGCAAGAGAG
>NW_012134340.1:5378-6895 GCF_000956105.1 Propithecus coquereli
AGTCAATGGTTGCAGCATTAGGGACCAAAAGGCCCAGAGACACAAGATACCTGTCCTTAAACTCCCAGGTGGCCTCTCCCTTCTGGCACATTGACTGTTTAGCTCTGTTCCTATGTAGATGACTGGTACACTTACTTCCTCCAGTAGTGTCTACTGACCTCAAGACACACTTGCTAGAGAGGACTGCTGAGCCAGGAAGCCTTAATGCCTAGATATTAATAAATGGCTGGCTGGATGGATAAATAGACAAAGATAAATGGATGAGACAGTGTATTATATGGTACTGCCTGAAATTAAAAGAATTCAGTCAAAAGATCTTACAGTAGGTTAATTAATTTATAGATACAATAGACTCCTGGCATTAGCAAATTTAACATTTATATTTTCAACCTCTCACAAATGTAAGTGATAGACAAGAGAAAATTGGCAAGTAAGTCAAACTAAGCATTTAGATCTCAACATGTCTCTCTTAAAAAAAGAAAAAAAAAATCCATTTCCAACCTCTCTTCCTCAAGATATTTAACCTTAGAGCCAGAAATAGCAGTAAAGAAACCAATGAGAGCACAGATTGTTTGTAAGATTGGAGCATTCAACTCATCAGTGACTTAGTGCGTTAGAATGCTATGAATGCTTCACATAGACACAGGTAAAAGCAATGGATGAACAGCTTTCATCTATACTCCAGCCAGAGCAAAAACTGTTCATTTAGTGAGAAAAAAAACTTTCTTAAAAGTTGAGGTTATTAAAATGTGGTAAGTTACACAAACATTTTACTTGCTAATTTAAGCATTCATGAGATGTCGTATGTCAAGGGTGTGCAATATTGGTTGGTTATGGGCATGCACTTTTATAGGGCCCATTGCCTGGAAAGACGATTGATCATTAGGGAAACAGGAACCTAAGTCTCAGTTTGCCATTTAGCCAATTACTTCACACCTTTTCACAAAAATAAGCTTTGGCAAAGATGCCCTGAGTCACCCCAGTCCTCAGTTTACTTCATGCATAAGAAAAGGAGGTAACTAGTTTAAACCAAGTAATCTCTTATTCTAGGAACTTTCCATGTCTGACAACTTACAACTCTTTCTATACATTGATATTATGGATTCTTCAACAGGGATTATGTTTGTCACACTCTTGTTTTACACTCCTCGGAAATGTTACACTCCTCTAAAATACATGTCTGGAATGAGTAAAAGGGTCTCAGTCACCTTCACAGATGATCTTAATTTCTGTTCATTTTCCCCAGTGCTAGGTTTCAGATAAAATGGAGCCATCAGGTGAAGGCAATTTTCCAAGGCGTCTCCTTAGGGGTGAGTCTAGAGATTGCTTCCTAAGAACAAGACGTAATTTAAAAAAATTTCTAACTACCCAAGAGAATCACAAGTCCCCTCTTAGCCACTCCTTGCACACAGTTGAGTTTAGGCCCATAACCTCCTACTAGTTCATCAACAGAGGCCAGCATCTACCTGGATTTTGCTGTGTTTGTCAAAGTTCCTTCATTTAAGCAAGAGGCAGTG
>NW_012134341.1:0-926 GCF_000956105.1 Propithecus coquereli
TACATGGAAGGTGTATCTTGGTTCAGCCTGAAAAACCAGGACATCTGGAAGAAGGGGCTTACACGTCATGGATACGTTTAGGGATTCTTTAGCTGACTATTGGTTGAGAGCACTAAGCTTTGTAGAAAGACTTGCAATCAGTAGAAAGGAATGCTTGAGCAAAGATGGGGGGGGTCTGCTAGAATGCTTGAGTTAAGATAAGGGAGTCTTTTATCTGTCATGTGATGCTATACTGAATCAGATTGCAAAGTAAGCCACATTATACCAGGTCAATTAAAAAACCTGTTTAATGAGATTTTATGCTTTGTAAGGCATGACTCACCAGGGCCCTTAGACAGAAATTTAAGCAAAAGAAAAAAAGTCAGAGTTCAATCCTCAAGTAATCACAGACTCTGCTCTAGACAAAATTGAGTGGATTTACTTGAAAAAGAAAAAAAGAAGTTTCTTCATTTTCTGTATATCCCTAGCATAATTTGCAGAGACTTTAATTTTTTTTTTAATTAATATTGGCCAGTTACAGTTGTCTTACTGAGGAGTAGGTCTATGAAGCTTCTCACACTATCATTCTGGAAGCCATCTTTTTTCTTGAATTTTAAGATCTTTGAACACAATAGAGAATTGACACCTCTATCTGATAGTAGTTGCGAGTATTTTTTCCCAGTTTGAAATTTGTCCTTTTACATCACTTGTAGAATGTTATTTTGCCAGGTAATTTACCAATAAAACTTTACATAGCTTAATTAATCATATTTCTCTTATTAATTTGGATTTTGAATCTTAGTTGGAAAAGCATTCTCCACTCTCACGTTATAAAATAATTTGCTCATTTGTTCTTAGTACTTGCATATTTTTTACATTTCAGTCTCCACATTAATTTATCAAAGTGGAATGTTCTGCATCCTCACCAGCATTTGTTATCACCTGTC
>NW_012134341.1:2820-3164 GCF_000956105.1 Propithecus coquereli
CCATCTATGCCTGTTTTGTTAAGCATTCTAATCATAAAAGGGTGCTGGATTTTGTCAAATGCTTTTTCTGCATCTATTCAGAGGATGATATAGTCTTTGTTTTTGCTGCCATTTATGTGGTGAATTACATTTATAGATTTGCATATGTTGAATCATCCTTTTATTTTTGGTATAAAGCCTACTTGATCATGGTGGATTATTTTTTTGATGTGCAGCTGAATTCAGTTTGCTAAGATTTTATTGAGAATTTTTGCGTCTATATTCATAAGGGATATTGGTCTGTATTTTTCTTTTTTTGTGTGTTCTTTCCTGGCTTTGGTGTTAAGGTGATACTGGCTTCATAG
>NW_012134341.1:4609-5318 GCF_000956105.1 Propithecus coquereli
CTCCAGACCAAACAAATAAAATTAAACATGTAGAATTATGTTGGTATCACATTAAATATATACATTAACTTGGGAAATAATGACATATTTTGATAGAGTTTTTCTATCGAAGATCGTAAAAGGTCTCTCCATTTGATTGAAACTACTTTCTCTGTATTTAAATGCTATTTCAAGTTTTTCCTCTTTTAGCCTTGACATGTATCTTGTTAAAAATATTTATGGATATTTTTTTTCTTTCTGGTACTCTAATAAGTGGTGTTCTTAGCTTTCTATATTTTATACATGATTATTTTGGGGTATAAATATACTATTGATTTTTGTATTTTAACTTTTATAACCTGCTAAATTACTGATTCTTTTATTGTTTGTATTAACTCTTTCACTGATTGCCTTTGATTTTTCAAGGTATACTATCATATAACCTACAAATAGAAATAATTTTTCTTCCTTTTCATTTTTATGCCTCAAGTTATTGATCTTGTCTGAAGGATTGGCTAATTCCTCCACTCTAATATTAAATAGTAGTTGATATTATAGTCACTTTTGCCTTGTGCATGGTTTTGGTAAAAATGGGAAAGATGTTTCCTTGTTAAATAAGATGCTGATATTGATTTTCCTGGGATTAAATCCAGCAGTTATTATACATTTTTAAAAAATACATTGTTGGGTTCTATTTGCTAAAAATTTGTTTATAACTCTTCATCAATAT
>NW_012134342.1:0-311 GCF_000956105.1 Propithecus coquereli
TTTTTTCTCAAGGCCTGGATTCAATATATGATGAATCTTCTATTACAGGGGGTTTCTGTGTACTGTTGGATAAAATTGAGTATGTGCTCATTCATGCAAACTCTGCTCTCCATTTTATTTGAGCAATGTCAAGCCCTTCTAGGAGAGGAATAGCTAAAAGTGAGTATTAAGTTGATTTCATCAACACATTCCTAGTGAGACACCACTGATTTCTTAGATTTCTTAGGTTAAATCCAATGAGGAGCTTTTGTTTTCACTCCACATGGATTTCATGAAAAATGATGCAAATTATAGAGAAACTGGAAGAAAAA
>NW_012134342.1:2511-3219 GCF_000956105.1 Propithecus coquereli
GTATTTGAAAATCACCATTCATTTGCACTTAGTATTACCAGAACCTACCCCCAATGTATAAGGGAAAGAAACATTGGGAATGGAAGCTTTCTTCCGCATGTGGAAGTTCTCATCAATCCTGCAGGTGAATAGCTACCTGGGCACTACAAGTCTTCACCAGCCCCAATACTCCTGTGTAGGCAGTTGTTAAAGTTCACATAGCACAAAAGACAGAGAACGGAAGAAATCGTCTCCTTTGCCAAAAGGAGCCTTCCAATTAAGTCTCTCTAAATGTTTCAGGGTTTTCTCTTAGTTTTTGGAATTGTTGACACTGGGTTTCGAGACTTTCAAACCTCCTACCTTAACCACAGGCTTCTTCTAAGTGTGTTCTAGACTGTAGTTTCATTCAGCTTTATTTTTCTGAAGACATGATTTTATATGCTATCTTTCCAAAATTCATGAAATCTGTTTCATTGATTCTGCTTTTTATAGGCATATGTTGACACTGGGTTTCGAGACTTTCAAACCTCCTACCTTAACCACAGGCTTCTCCTAAGTGTGTTCTAGACTGTAGTTTCATTCAGCTTTATTTTTCTGAAGACATGATTTTATATGCTATCTTTCCAAAATTCATGAAATCTGTTTCATTGATTCTGCTTTTTATAGGCATAAATTATAATCACATTAAATATATTTGTGTGATTTGGAGAAGGAACATATACATATATG
>NW_012134342.1:5882-6451 GCF_000956105.1 Propithecus coquereli
AATAAGCAAGTGACATACTGTGAAAATATTCTTATCACTTATATTTCATGAATAACTTATATCCAGAATATATAAAAAACTTTAACGTGGCAACAATAAAAAGATAAACATCTCAGTAAAAAATGGATTCTCACTCTGTCATCCAGACTGGAGTGCTGTGGCTATTCACAGACACAATCATAGCTCACTGCAGCCTTGAACTCTTGGGCTCAAGTGATACTCCTGCCTCAGCCTCCCAAGTAGATGGGACTACAGGCATGTGACACCACTACCAGCTTGGGCCAAAGTCTTGAACAGACACTTAGCATAAGAAAATTTGGCAATGAGCCATCCTACACAGGATGAGGCCAATGAGCACATGAAAAGATATTCAGCACAGTAAGTCAGCAGGGTGATGAAATTTAAAAACAAAAGGAGATACCATTTCATACCCACTGGAATGGCTAAAAAACTGACAATGCCAAATATTGATCAGGATGTGCAGTCATACATATGCTCATACAGTGTTGTCAGTAGAGTAACATTTTACAACTATTGTGGAGAATGGTTTGCCAGTTTCTTAAAAGTTA
>NW_012134343.1:0-325 GCF_000956105.1 Propithecus coquereli
TTTTTATTAATATAATTGTATGCAGTCTTTACTTATGCAATTAGAAATGCACTTATAAAATGGCATAATACTTATGGAGGGAAATTTGACAATATCTAGCAAAATTACATATATATTTATCCTTTTTCTCAGAAATTAAATGTCTATGTGTCTATACCAATGATACGTTTGGATATGAGTTGATTTACACATCTACATTCATTGTAACACTTTTATATTACCAAAAAGCTGTAAAGATTAATGTTTATTAAGAGCACATTGATTGAATAATAATATGGTAAATCCACACAGTGGAAATGTATACAGATGTAAAAAATGAAATATA
>NW_012134343.1:10450-12064 GCF_000956105.1 Propithecus coquereli
GTTCTTAAGTGCTGTGGCACCTATGGAGAAACATCCTACAGTTGTGAGGCTTGGGGAAAACCACAGCAGTTGACAAATCCTATATTACTTTTTGAGTTCAATGTCACAAATCATGAATTTCACAGTTACACAAAAGCAAATTATAACTTACTTACATTACACCAATGACAATTCTTTGCTTATGTTTAAAGATCATAAGATTTTGCATCATGCAATTCGGCATAAATACATTAAGTGGCTTTCATGGCTAAACTTCGTACTAGGGGTAAGGGCTGTCTTTATGAATAAGACAAGACTGTCCTGGAGAAATTTATACTCCATTGGTGCCATTGACCAAATCATTTCAATCTATAAGCATTAAATAGAGCAATATTCAAATGAAAGACACAAGGCACACAAATATAGAGGCAAATCCTTTTTTTTTTTTTTTTTTGGAGATAGGGTCTCACTTTGTTACCTGGGCATGAGGGCAGTGGCATGATTAGAGCTCACTACAACCTCAAACTCTTGGGCTCAAGTGATCCTCTTGCCTCAGGTTCCCAAGCAGCTGGGACTACATAGGACTACAGGCACACAACACCATGCCCAGCTAATTTTTCTATTTTTTTGTAGAGACGAGGTCTCAAACTCCTAGCTGTAAGCAATCCTCCCACCTCGGCCTCCCAAAGTGTTAGGTGCTACAGTTACAGGCATGAGCCACCGCACCCTGGCTGTATAGAAGCAATTCTTATAAGCAGATCATATTTATACACAGAAAAAAGGTTAAAATGTATAGTAGATGTCAACTTGTAAATTTATATTCATTCATTTAAAAATACTTATTTGTATTAATTACTTAGTATGTGAAAGGCTTTTTATGTGCCTATGCCTATAGCTATATAATTATATATACCTATATAATTTATAATTTGTCTACAAAATGGTATATTAAAATGATCACATATTTTGGAAGTGAAATTAGCTGAAATCAATACAATTGTGTTAACTATCTTCAAAAATTAGTAGATTGTGTAATTGTTGCCTGAGAGATTCTTTAGAAATTACCAAATCCAGAGATGGTGATTACTAAAATTATGATCAAGTTACAAAAATGTGGTGAAACACACTGTATACTAAAAGTATCATTGGCTGACAAAATTGTGTCTTAATATATAATTTTTTCCCAAAATTTCATGGGAGAGAAAGAAATACTGTCTCTAGTGAACATAATCATTTTGATCACAAAAAAGTGTTTTATATTTGTAACAGGAATATATCACTTGGATTTTTCATTGGATGGATAGATAATCTCTTGAAAACAAAATTAGCAAAAAGTTTTCAATTCTTGTATCATCATGGATAGTTTGTTAAAAGCTTCATGGAGAACAGTGTTGAGAAGGCTTCTGAAGCCACTTTCAGGCTTAAAGTTAAAGAGATCATGATTTACAGTGTCCACAATGGTTACAGAAGATAGTGGATGTTTAGGGGAAGATGGTGGGGAGAAGAATGAGGAATTATAGGTAACATATTTCATGCATTTGTCATCTCTACTCTAAGATAAGTAATTTCCTTGAGAAAATTTCACATTACTAATTGTGTTTTGTAGGTAACTTGATACAGGGAAGGTGATACAAA
>NW_012134343.1:21939-22209 GCF_000956105.1 Propithecus coquereli
GACATCAATTTTGGGGTGAATGTTTGGTCACTGTGAGCAGTGGAATGGGCCATTTCTTCTTGGAATGTAAGCACCAGCTGGAAGCAAAGATGGTGCAGGGCAGTGGAACCTTTGTATTCACCATCTTCAGAGTGCCTGTGATAACTTTCCTATACATATCCAAATGGATGCAATTTGTACAAATAGATCCCAATTCAAAATTTTCTCAACATCCAACTCAACATGCCACTTCCTTTGTCTGAGCCATAATCATCTCTTGCCTGGTTTCTG
>NW_012134344.1:0-853 GCF_000956105.1 Propithecus coquereli
ATTAAGTGAGATAGTATTTGTTTCTAAGTTTCCTTTTTTCCCCAGACCTGGTCCTAGTCCTTTTTCCTAGAAGTACCAGCATTACTATTTCGTTTGTATATTCTAAAGAGTTCACGCATATAAAAGCGTGTGTGTGTGTGTGTGCACGCGTGTGTGTTATTTCCTTTCTACACAAATGAAGACATGCTATTTATATGCTGTCCAGCACCTTGATGATAAATTTTGAAGGTTGTTCTAGCACATATACACATCTGCCTCATTCTACTTAATGGCTGTGTAGTATTCAGTTGATTTGATGGATTTCAAATTCACACCAAAAGACTCCTTTCCGTTATATTATGTTGTCTCAGAAACTCTGAATGCCTAGCAGAGAATAGGTGCTTTAAAATATAAATTATAACTTAAACCCTAAGCTGTTTTTTTAAAATTTCTAATTTTAAAAACTAATACTTTTTGCAGAAAATTTGGAAGCTTAAAAAATATAGAAGCAAAAATTCTTATTTGTAACTAACCTACCCAAAGGTAACTGCTGTGCCTTTTTGGGATATTTCCTTCCAGTCAATTTTCTTACAGATTTTTAATATGATAGAGATGTATGTTATAACTTGTGTCATCCTTTTAGCCTTGTGATACAGGTCAGATTTATTTTCCAAAAGGATAGTAACCGGTTGATAAAGTCTTTGTTTCAATTGATGGACAGAAGCATTGGCTATTTTACTTTTTTAAATAGCAAATTTGACAAGGGAAAAACTCTTAATTTGCATTTCTTTGATTAGTAGTAGAGGGGAGGGTAAACTTTTATTTCAGTGTTGATTAGCCCTTTAGATCTCTTGTGAATTATTTATTCATATTC
>NW_012134344.1:2687-4124 GCF_000956105.1 Propithecus coquereli
TCCACTTGTTTTGATATACCACATTTTGTTTGTTGTCCATTGTTCATCTGTTGATGGACATTTGGGCTTCAACCATTTTGCTATTGTGAATAATGTTGCTATAAATGTTGTTGTACAAACATCTGTTCAAGTCCCTACTTCTAATCCTTTTGGGTATATACCCAGGATAGAATTGCTGGATCATACGATAATTCTATACTTGATTTTTTGAGGAACTGTGATACTGTTTTCCACAGCAGATGTGCCTGTGTACATCTCCACCCGCAATACATAAAGGTTCTAGTAATTCCGTGTCCTTGCCAACACTAGTTATTTTCTGTTTTTGTAAATAGTCATGAATGTGAATGTGAAGTGGTAATCTTCCTTTTTGTCTAATGGAGGCATTTAGATATAAATTTTCCTCTGAGTACTACTTTTGCTGTATCCTGTAAGTTTTAGTATGTTGTGTTTTTATTCTCATTCATCTCCAAGTATTATTTAATTTCCCTAAGGATTTTCTGTGACGCATTAGGTATTTAAGAATATGTTGTGCATTTCCACATATTTGCTTTTTTTCAGTTTTACTCCCGTTATTGATTTCTTGCTTTATTCCATTGTCATTGGAGAATGTACTTTGTATGATTTTAATTATTTCAGGCCGGGCACAGTGGCTCATGCCTGTAATCCTAGCACTCTGGGAGGCCGAGGTGGGAGGATTGCGTGAGCTCAGGAGTTCGAGACCAGCCTGAGCAAGAGTGAGACCCCATCTTTACTATAAATAGAAAGAAATTAGCCAGACAACCAAAAATAGAAAAAATTAGCTGGGCATGGTGGCACGTGCCTGTAGTCCCAGCTACCTGGGAGGCTTAGGCAAGAGGATCGCTTGAGCCCAGGAGTTTGAGGTTGCTGTGAGCTAGACTGATGCCACGGCACTCTAGCCTGGGCAACAGAGTAAGACTCTATCTCAAAAAAAATAAATAAATAAAATAATTGTTTTAAATTTATTGAGCATTGTTTTATGGCCTAATAGTTCATTCTAGAGAATATTCTATGTGCACTTGAAAAGAATGTGCATTCTGCAGTTGTTGGATAGAGTGTTCTTTTTATGCGTGTTAGGTCTAGTTTGTGTATAGAGTTGTTTAATTCCTCTATTTCCTTATTGATTTTCTGTCTAGATGTTCTGTTATCGAAATTAAGATACTGAAATCTCCAACTGTTATTGTAGAGCTGCTTATTTCTCCCTTCAGGTTTGTCAGTGTTTGCTTCATTTGGTTTTGGGGCTCTGTTGTTAAGTGCATAGTTGTTTATAATTCTTATATATACTTGATGAGTTGAATTTATGTCAATATATAACATCCCATTTTTTACTTAAAATCTATTTTGTTCTCATAGTAGTATTGCCCCCTCAGGTCTTTTCCGGTTACTAATTGCGTGGAATATCCATTAATTTTCTTTTTT
>NW_012134345.1:0-308 GCF_000956105.1 Propithecus coquereli
TGGATAGTAAACTAGGATGGCTGAATCTTACAGGTACATGATTATAAGAGGACTCTTATAAGCTAATGTAAGGGGAAGGAGGAGTTAGATTGGAAATTGTTCTATTCGGATCTCTCCCATTCATCTTTTCCACCTCCACCAATTTACTGAAACTTCTCTCTGAGTAAGATCACAACCAACTCTAAATGTCACCTTCAAAGAACATCTAGTGATCTTCCTAACCTAGCTGCAGTGTTCGGTACAACTGAAAGTCTTCACTTCTGGCTTCTATGATAATAATACTGACTGGTCCTATCTTCCTAACTGTC
>NW_012134345.1:1038-2276 GCF_000956105.1 Propithecus coquereli
AATCAGCTATAATAAGTAATGTGAAAGATGAATTTTATTTATACTACTCCAAGCCATGGAAAAATAGACCTAACAAACAATACCCATCCAGCAGGATTGATACCTGCTGATAAGTCCCTTTTTGATCTATGGTGTAGGATTAGAGGAGTGGACCAATGCTTAACTTCTCACTGGTTATGGAGTGATAGTGGTACTAGTCTGCATTGGCCTTTCATATTCCATTTGTTAAGGCATGGAGTGACCCAGGCATATGATTGTTTGTTAAATGCTCCAAAGATAAAAATGTACCCTTGGGGTGCACATAGTTTCCTTTTTGGGTGACAACATTTATGGAGCAATTCGTTGGAATAAAGACATTGGCAGTTTCTAACCAAGAGACTGATATTGAGTTATCACATATTGAGAGGCTATCAAAATACATAGTTCAATAGGCATTCTTGCAAATAGTTTTATTTAAGCTTTCCTTCCTGTTGCATAGGCCCCTTATAATGTAATCAGAGGATCTGGTGTTCCAATTATGTGGTTGAGTTAAAACAAGGAATAAGAATTACCCTGATATCAATACCAGACAAGGACACAATAAAAAAAGAAAACTACAAGCCAATATTCCTGATAAACATAGATGCAAAAATCCTCAACAAAATGTTAGCAAACTGAATCCAACAACATATGAAAAATATAATATACTGTGATCCCAGGAATACAAGGATGGTTCAACCTACACAAATCAGTAAATGTGATACATCATATCAATGAAATGAAGAAAAAAAAACACATGATCATCTCAATTGTCACAGAAAAAGCATTTGATAAAATTCAACATCACTTCATGATAAAAATCCTTAATAAACTAGCTAGAGAAGAAACATATCTCAATAATAAGGCCATTTATTACAAACCTATAGGTAACATTTTACTGAATGGGAAAAGACTGAAAGTCTTTCCTCTAAGAATTGGAATAAGATAAGGGTGTCCACTTTGACCACTCTTATTCAACATATTCCTGGAATTCCTAGCGAGACAATCAGGCTAGAAAAATAAATAAAAGGAATCCAAATTGGAGAAGAGAAAGTCAAATTGCCCTTCTTTGTAGATGGCATGATCATATATATACAAAAATCTAAAGACTCCATTATAAAACTCTTAGAACTTACAAATGAATACAGTAAAGTTGCAGGGTACAAAATCAACATACAAAAATTGATAGTGTTTCTATATATCAATTACGAACTAATTGA
>NW_012134345.1:3781-4138 GCF_000956105.1 Propithecus coquereli
TATATCAAAGGGATACCTGCAACTCCATGTTCATTGCAGCACTATTCACAGCACCCAAGATATGGAATAAATCTAAGTGTCCATCAATCGACAAATGGACAAAGAAAATGTGGTATAAATACATAGAGGGATGATATTCAACCATAAAAAGAATAAAATCCTGTTATTTGCAGCAACATAGATGAAACTGGAGGACATTATGTTAAGTGAAATAAGCCAGACACAGAAAGACAAATTTCACATGTTCTTGTTCATATGCAGAAGCTAGTAAAGTTGATCTAATGGAGGTAGAGCATGGAATAATAGTTACCTGAGAAAACCAAGGGTGGGGTGATGACATGAGCTTGGCTAATGGGT
>NW_012134346.1:0-494 GCF_000956105.1 Propithecus coquereli
TCACCCATATTTAATTAATTTTCCCAGAAGAATCCCTTAATGTTTGTTCAAGTGATTGAAATAAGTACCATTTCTGGAGAATAATCTTTTCCCATTTCATGCATGAAGAAACGTAGGTTACAGATATACTATGCAAGCTTCATCTCTTGCAGTACTTCTCAAGTAGCAAATAGAGGCAATTTCAGTAATTTCCTGTAATGCAGTTAAATTATTATTGCTTTATATATTAGAGCATTTAAAGAAATACAGCTATTTCTCATTTCTAGCCACTTTCTGTTTAGGTTACAAACGGATTCTATGGACTCAGCCTTGGAAATTATAAAGAATCACTAGAAAAATTAGCCAGGCTACCTGGTACTGCTAAAAGATACTTAGATGACTTTTTAAAAAATAATAATCACCCTGCTGCTGAATATCATTTTTAAAGAATGAAGTAAAACTTCTCTTAGCTGAAAATTTAGCCTAGTCATAAATAGTAATAGCTTATTTAGGGG
>NW_012134346.1:544-1081 GCF_000956105.1 Propithecus coquereli
ATTTTTGGATTTGTCTTAAGATTTTGGAAAGGCAACAAAATTCACTGCACTGCTCTATAGCTTATTGCCTACTGGAAAATAGATAGTTCTTAATGGAAATACCTTAAAATCATGGCATTATAACCATAGTTTTATTTATTTTTCCATAATTATATTTAATATTTAGCTATTTCATTTAAATTACCTAATATTTTTATTATAGAATACCTAGTTATTACAGGATCTAAAAATTTTATGTCTTTATAATAACAAATAACACAACCCTTCCTCCTTGTTTGCAGTATTCTTGCTGAGACCAATATCTGATTTTCCCAGTGTTAGAATGAATTTTGCTTACAGGCATCTCCAAGAATATCAAAAGATGCCTGTTTTTTAAAATGCTGACATTTATTTTTAAGCAATTTTAGGAGGCATAACTTAGTGTACATTTCCTTCTCTCCTTTAATATACCTATACTGAATTCTATATAATGAGAATATTGATGAACATTAGTTATTATAACCATTAACAGCTTCACTACTTTATAATACAATGACA
>NW_012134346.1:6032-8281 GCF_000956105.1 Propithecus coquereli
GGGCCTGGTGCCTACTGCTGTGACCTGGGCAATCCCACTCAATCGCACTTCCCATGGGGCCCAGGTAGAGCACATGCCTTTAGCCCTCTGCACCCATTGCCCACTTCCAGGGCACCTAGACAGCTGTCACTGCCACAGCCGTCTGAAAGGCCCCAAGTGGGACAAAAGCCAGTACAGCCACAGCGTTTGGATCAGGGTGGAATGCATGCCACGGACCTGTGCCATCTTGCACAGGTACCTTGGGTGCTGCACCCTGTGTACACCCTGCCCCACCCCTACACCCTGTCCTGCCACTGCTCTGGCACCACATGCCTGATCGCCATGCCCATGGACCTGCTCCATACTGCATAGGTACCCTGCCCTGAGGGTCAACTCTGCAAAGGTCCCACTCACCCTGCCTGTGAGCTGTGACCTGTTAGGCCACTTTGCACTAGGAATCCCCTTCACCCCACACTCTGTGCACCTACAGGGATGCTATGCCCTGTGTACCTGCTATGCTGTATACTACGCCTTGCGTGGACCTCATCCTGCCCATGCACCTGGTACCTCAGCTGCTCAGGCCTGCACATGTGAGCGCCATGCCCAGCATACCTCCTCCATCCACGTGCATGCCCTGTCCTGCTAGCAAGCCCCATCTGATGTGTACATTTAGTATCAGGGCCTGGTCCTGCCACAGTGGCCCAGTGACAACCACAGGGGAACAGGGGAGATGCAGCACAAAAGCAGCATTAAAGGCTCACAGTGTATCCAACCCTCTCCTGCATGGTCAAACTTCCAGAGTAGGACCCAAGCACACCATCCAGAGACCCATCCCTATCTTAAATGAGTGATAGAGGTCCCAGCAAAGGAGAATAGGCATGCCATATCTTCTATCTGTTTTGAGCTAAGAGAAGTGACCCTAGATGAGAATGAACCAGCATAAAAACTCCAGCAACATTAAGAAAAGGCTGTCTTGACACCTCCAAAGGATCACAATAGCTCTCCAGTAATGAACTTACAACAAAAGGAAATTGTTGAAATGACAGATATGAAATTCAGATTATGGATGACAAGCAAGATGAGTGGAATTGAGGTGACGGTAGAAAACCATCTCAAAGAAATCAAAAAAATACTTCACAGCATGAATTAAAAATTCACTAAAGAGATAACATTAGAAAAGTGATAACAGAACTTAATGAAATGAAAGAGTTATTTAGGAAATTTCAAAATGTGCTTTAACAACAGACTACACCAAGCAGAAGAAAGAATTTCAGTGCTTGAAGACCAGGATTTTGAAGTAAGCCAGGAACTAAAAAATGTAGGAAAAAGAAGAATGAACAGTTAGTATGAACAATATGGGATTATGCAAAGCGAGCTGATACAAGAATTATAGGTATCCGCAGGAGAGAAAAAGAAAAAGCAATAAGCATGAAAAACCTATTTGAGAGAATAATAGAGGAAAATTTCTCTGGTATCGCTAGAAGTTTAGATAGTCAGATACAAGATGGTCATTAAACACCTGGGAGATTTATAGCAAATGGGTTATCACCAAGACATACAGTCATTAGCCTGACCAAAGTCAAAGTGAAGGAGAAAATCCTACAAGCTGTGAGATGAAAACAACAAGTAACTTACAAAGGAAAACCCATCAGACTGACAGCAGACCTCTCAGCAAAGACCTTACAAGCCAGAAGGAATTGGGAACCCCATTTTTAGTCTTTATAAGAGAATAACTGCCAATCAAGAATTTTATATCCCACAAAATTAAGTTTCATGAAGGAAGGAGCAATAAAGACTTTCCCACACAAACACACATTAAGGGAATTTGTCACCACTAGATCTGCCATACAGGAAATGCTTAAAAGTGCTCTATACATGGAAAAGAACAATCAATACCCACCAAAGTAAAAACATTCAAAAGTTAAAGCTCACAAATCTTATAAAACAGTAACACAAGAGAGAAAACAAAGCAACTAACTATCATTTAACATGATGAACAAAACAGTATCTTACATATCTATACTAACATTGAACATAAATGGTCTTAATGCTTCATTTAAAAGATATAATAGACTAGCTGAATGGATGAAAAAACATACTGTGAGTATCTGCTATCTCCAAGACACCCATCTAACTTGCAAGTATACTCATAGACTCAAGGTAAAGAGTTGTAAAAAGAATATTCCACATGAATAGAAACCAAAAGTGAGCAGGAATAGCTATTTTCATATCAGATAAAATAGGTTATAAATCAACAATGGTTAAAAAAA
>NW_012134347.1:0-670 GCF_000956105.1 Propithecus coquereli
ATTATCAGCTAAACCAATGTTGGGAAACTGTGAAAATCAGATAAAATCAGGTTGTGGTAGGAAAAGATCTGCCTACTTTCCCCACGAGCAAAATAATTTTGCCCTAAATACCCATAGTTTAACTTCTTATTCTGATGAGTCATAAAATTCTGGAAAGGGAAGAACTTCAACTGATTTTTGCTGTTTGTTTTCTTCTCAAACATTTGGGAAATGATATTGTATATAAATCCCAAATCCAAAAACTCTCTTCATTATCATATCCCATTTATTCAAAATTCTGAATATTAAAAGTGTCAAATATCAGAATGCCAAATATGTTCCAGATACATTCCTAAGTGTTTCACATGTATTATCTAATACTCTGTTAATATCCTTATTGAATATTAAAAGTGTCAAACATCAGAATGCCAAATATGTTCCAGATACATTCCTAAGTGTTTCACATGTATTATCTAATACTCTGTTAATATCCTTATTTAATATATGAAGGAAATGACTTCCAAGCAAATATAAATGTTACAAATTATTAATTGTTACCCATTATGAGATACATAAATATGCCCCATCTCATGGAGAAAAGGTAATTCAGTGGAAAAAGAGCACTGTTAAACTACAAGAATTAATGCCATTCAACTGTTAAAAGAGGAAAGGAAATAATGACAAAATTAAG
>NW_012134347.1:1906-2310 GCF_000956105.1 Propithecus coquereli
CTTTTGCAAGACGACTACTGAAAATTAATGTCCAAAGGGCATTTCAAGGTGAATTTAATCAAATTTAGGAATCGAAATTAAAAAAAAAAAAAATTAGTGGGCTCACATTTTGAGATTTTCTAACTGTTTACATACCTTCAAGAATAAAGGAAATAGAAATGAGTGTCTGTAAATGCAGTAGAAAATCTAGGAAGAAATTAGAAAAACTTAAACAACTCTCCAAAGGGGTATGTGCTGTGGGAAAGTTATTGTGATTCAGAATTGAAGATCCAGGGAGATTACAGGAGTCTTTTGAACCCCTGATGAGACAGTCCAATGAGACACACAAAGTAACTAAACTAAAGTTATCAAGAAAAGGGCCAACTGGCATTTCTCAGTGATTGAGGTGATTAGCTATAAACAGA
>NW_012134347.1:12305-13593 GCF_000956105.1 Propithecus coquereli
ATTTCTTGCTCAGGCTGGTCTCGAACTCCTGAGCTCAAACAATCCGCCCGCCTCGGCCTCCCAGAGAGCTAGGATTACAGGCGTGAGCCACCGCTCCCGGCCCTAATGATACTTTTAAATTTATAAAATTCATTTATAAATGTTCTCTCATTGATCTTCACATCAGAGCGGTAAACAATCTCTAATCTGTATATAGGGAAATTGAGGTTTAAGGACTAGTCTAAGGTTTAGGAGCTACTAAAGTTTAAACCGAGGACAAGAATCCAGGGTTTTGAACTGTATATGCTCTTTCTACTACACAAAGCTGGTCTTTTTCTTCGGATTCCAATTCAAAGTAAAAAAGATTTGAAAGTATGTGTTTGTAATTGATCTAAAACCCAGGGGAATAGGATATAGCATTCTATTAGTTTCACAAATGTGAATATGCTTATAACATTGATTCAAAACCAGATGATCAATACCTAGAAAATTCTTATCTCTGCAGATTGCACAACCCATATAAATTGGGCAAAAACTACCATTAAGATAAAATATTGTAGGAGTCTTTCTTTTGCACATATTGTAATTCAAAAAAGATGCCAGATTGCCTGGAATTTCAAGTATTGATGTTTTAATGAGTAGACTATTTTCTCTAGTGGAGCACATCCAATTAAATTTAGCATTCAGTCATTTGCTAAAGGGACAGTCTGAAGCTTCTAATTGATTCCACTTCTCCTTCACTTTCCCCTCCATTCCCAGATGCCAGATTGATGACTTGTTTGTTTTTCTGAGAAGCTCTGAATATCTCACTGGGATACCTATTCATGGAAGAGAAGTCAAAGATCTACCATATTTAGTATTTCTCCCAATTTTTCTCAGATCTTCCTAGCCCTTCCTTTTTATTTACCTTTTGACAGGTGTTAAAAATTTGAATTCCTTGTGATTCAGCCTTAACCTTTTCTTTCATTCATTTCTTTGGTCACTGATTCATCACATGTTTATTGACTGCCAACCAGGCACTGTGCTGGGAGCTAATGAACACCAGTGATTGAGGTAAAAATCCTGGAACTTTGCAATTTATTATCAGAACTTGGAATAAAAAGTAAATGAATAAATGCAGAATAAAATATACCTATAGAGGTAATTGCTAAGAGGTAAAAAAAAAAAAAAAAAAAATGAGCTAAAAGGGGGAAGGGGACAGTGATTGTTGATGGGGTGGTTATAAAGGCATTTGTGAGCAGGTAAGATTTGCACAGAGCCCTGAATGAAAGTGAAGCAAGACATATAAAGATGTTGAGAAATAATATTC
>NW_012134348.1:0-487 GCF_000956105.1 Propithecus coquereli
GAATACTTCCATTTAAAATTAAAAAAATTGCCAGACCAAGATTAGAACACCACATTGTACATTTTTTTCATAAAAATAAAATATTCAGGCATTTGCTCACTTAATATTGCAAGACTGATGCTGGAAAATTATTTACAGTTATTCTAAATTATAGAAATAGAAGTCTGTACTGTTGCCCTCATTAACTAAAGCTCAAACTATGTACAATGTAGTTTGAAAATTTTTGCTGCTATTTTAGCTGTGATTTAAGTTAATCAGATCATACCTCTTAAACAGCTTATTTAGTAAACACCTTTTAATATTTAAATAGTTTATTCAGTGAAAGGTAAATTTGATCATGTCAGTCGAAAAGAGAAAAAAAATTTTAAAGATTTTGTTTAATTGTAAATAGCGTCAAACACTTTCTCATGCCTGAGGACCATATGAAATAAGTGCTCAGAGACATGTTCTCAGATATTATTCAAAGTCACATTCTAAACTGGGACCT
>NW_012134348.1:537-1000 GCF_000956105.1 Propithecus coquereli
ACTCTGATTCTGTAAGAGCAGGACAACGTTTGGTCTTCTTCGAGCGCACACATGCTAACTTCACCACAAACTTCTGTAAACAGCAGGATGTGAAAGCATGGATTGAAACTCTCTTTGAAAACACAACCAGGGCTGAGCTGAGGCAAATGCAGGAAAAAGAACTTCAGAATCTGTGGAGCTGCTGTTTTGTGTTGGGCATTAGCAGCAAACATGCTTTGCTATGGCTCAGTAGGTCTTCGTCTTAAACTTCCACACCATCAAAAAGCCCTTTCAACACTTTCATCCCCACGTGTATATACATGAAAATCACAGTGAATCTTGTCAGTAATTGTGCCGTATCTCTGGGGACAGATGACCGGACCTTGAAAACTCAGCAGAGAACACGCCAGCGCTAACACCCCTTCAAAACTTTCCCAGATTTCCCTGCAATGTATAGATTACATTGAATATGAAAATCTTCAGC
>NW_012134348.1:2390-3970 GCF_000956105.1 Propithecus coquereli
CAAACAAACCAAGCATGGTGACCACTGAAGATACACACACATCTTGTGATGTTAATCATCACCACGAAATTCAAACGTGTTACCAGGGAAAATTTCTCCCCTCCCCGCTCATCCTCTTGCTTTGGAGGTCTGACAACTGTCCAGTCTCCTGTACCCACTTCCAACACATACCCCTGCTTGCCAGAGAGATATTCATCCCAGGGTGTTTGCCTTCATTCTTCCCTTGGCCTGGAGAAATTATTCTTCAACTATCTTCCAGCTTCCTGAATTGATACTTTGAGTCTCTTTCAACACCGTTTTCTCTGCATTATTTTACACAGCAACCTGGTTGGCACCAGAAGTAGGATGCACGTCATTGCTTACTGCTTTGGCGACCTTTTCTCATGAAAATGAAAAACTCCACAGGACAACTGTCTTCTAAGATGAGTCAATACTTTATACCCAGTACATACAAAAGTGACCAATGAACACTTGCAGAATGAGGGCATGCAATGCACCCAGTCTGGACAGGATGTCTAAAAGGTCCCCTTGCTTCCATTGTCTTCTCAGAGTGTGCACACAGAAAAGCAAACTGCTACAGAACAGGATAGTTAGATAGAATGTAGTATACATGAGGGCACAGGGAAGTCCTGATACCCAAGAGGTCTCCTTCCACCATTTGATCCAACAATTCTGCTACTGGGTATGTAGCCAAAGGAAAAGAAATCACTTTATCAGAAAGATACCCACGTGGATGTAGAGAGATAGGAACACTCATGCACTACTGGTGGGACTGCAAACTAGTACAACCTCTGTGGAAAGTAGTATGGAGATACTGCAAAGAACTAAAAGTAGAACTACCATTTGATCCAGCAATCCCACTACTGGGTATTTACCCAAAGGGGAAAAAAAAACGTTTTATAGAAAAGACACCTGCACTTTATAGCAGCCCAATTCACAATCGCAAAGATGTGGAAACAACCGAAGTGTCATCAGTCTATGAGTGGATCAATAAAATCTGGTGTATGCATACCATGGAGTACTACTCAGCCATAAAAAACTTTGAACTACCTCTTGTATTAACCTGGATGGAGCTGAAGCCCATTCTTCTAAGTGAAGTGTCACAAGAATGGAAACACAGGCACCACATGGACTCACCATCAAATTGGAACTAATTGATCAAAAAAAAAGAGAAAAGATACCTGTGCTCCTATGTTTATTGCAGTACTATTCACTATAGCAAAGATATGGCATCATCCTGTGTCCATCGCTGGGTGCCTGGACAAAGAAATGTGGTCTATATACACAGTGGGATGCTCTTTGCCCATAAAAAAAGAATGAGATCATTTATTTTGCAGCAATGTGGAGGAAACTGGAGGTTATGATGTTAAGCGAAACAATCCAAGCACAGAAAGTCCAATGTCGAATGTTCTCACTCATAAGTGGGTGCTAAAATATGTGCACACATAGACATGAGAGAACAATGATAGAAAGTAGAGAGAGAGACTCAGAAGGCTGAGGGGGTGGTAGCAGGTGGATAACGTGAAATTAGTTAACAGGTACAATGTGCATTATTCAGGTTACAGAGACTCTAAAACCCA
>NW_012134348.1:4020-4700 GCF_000956105.1 Propithecus coquereli
CAAACAAAAGACAATTGGGATTCGAAGGTCATATGACTTTCTTTAGGAATAAAATAAAATAAGGACTAACAGGGTCCAAACCGGGTCCAACCAATTGCCACAGTGTCCCAGAATAATGTCTAATTTTCTGTGATGCCAGTTCAATCTCTTAAATGGGTAAATTGCAAGAGATAAAGAATTATCAAAAAGCATTGCAAGGTTTAATGTGGGGTTGTCCGTACTCAGGGCAACTACGGAGCCACAGGAAAATTGACAAGCACTTCTTCTAGCGCTTTTTTACTCTTTCTGCTTATTTTTACTAGAGTGATGTCATGCTACAAAGATGGAATGCTCTACAGTGACGGTGTTATGCCCCAGTGCTCCCATCAGAGCTACAATGTATCTAGCACCTCTTGTATTATCCTGGATGGAGCTGGAGCCCATTCTACTAGGTAAAGTATCACAAGAATGGAAAAACAAGCACCACGTGGACTCATCATCAAATTGGAACTAATCGATCAACACTTAAGTGCACATATAGTAATAACATTCATCAGGTGTCAGGCAGGTGGGAGGGGGAGGAGGGGATGGGTATATACACACCTAATGGGTGTGGTGCGCACCGTCTGGGGGACTCTGGTGGGGCAAAGGCAATTTATGTAACCTAAACATTTGTACCCCATAATATTTTGAAATAAAAT
>NW_012134348.1:15950-16308 GCF_000956105.1 Propithecus coquereli
CTCAGAAGGCTGAGGGGGTGGTAGCAGGTGGATAACGTGAAATTAGTTAACAGGTACAATGTGCATTATTCAGGTTACAGAGACTCTAAAACCCACACAGGACCACTACACAATCTATACACGTAACAAAATTGCAACTGTACTGCATAAACGTATACCAAAAATAAAATTAAAAAATTCCCCTCCTATAGATTTTTCAGGAGTGTTAACAATGATGTTGTGAGTCACCGAGAAAGGCCATGTGTCCTTGTACCCCGACCCCATCTTATTTTCCAAACCTTCCTTGTGCTTGTTCGGCTGGAAGCCCTCTTTTTCCCCCCATGTTTTTCTTAGCACCTCTTAACTTCTACTAAAATTA
>NW_012134348.1:16358-16674 GCF_000956105.1 Propithecus coquereli
TGTGACTGAGTAGAACTCCATAGAACTCCATAGAACTCCAGTAGAACACATATCACGTTTTATTAATCCACTTATGGATTGATGGGCACTTGGGATGTTTCCGTGGGATGTCTGTGTTCCTTTCAGGTTAACCTGATTTGCACATACTTGAATAAATATTTGTGAACATTTATGTTTTCATTTCCCTTAAGTACCAAGGAGAGGGGTGGCTGGGTTGTAACGTAAATGTATCTTTAAATCTATATAAATTGTCAGTCTTTTCTTTTTCAATCAACAATAATTGACATCTTAACTGGCAATCTCTGGATTGGGTTTT
>NW_012134348.1:17919-18382 GCF_000956105.1 Propithecus coquereli
ACTCTGATTCTGTAAGAGCAGGACAACGTTTGGTCTTCTTCGAGCGCACACATGCTAACTTCACCACAAACTTCTGTAAACAGCAGGATGTGAAAACATGGATTGAAACTCTCTTTGAAAACACAACCAGGGCTGAGCTGAGACAAATGCAGGAAAAAGAACTTCAGAATCTGTGGAGCTGCTGTTTTGTGTTGTGCATTAGCAGCAAACATGCTTTGCTATGGCTCGGTAGGTCTTGGTCTTAAACTTCCACATCATCAAAAAGCCCTTTCAATGCTTTCATCCCCGCATGTATATACATGAAAATCACAGTGAATCTTGTCAGTAATTGTGCCGTATCTCTGGGGACAGATGACCGGACTTTGAACACTCAGCAGAGAACACGCCAGCGCTAACACCCCTTCAAAACTTTCCCAGATTTCCCTGCAATGTATAGATTACATTGAATATGAAAATCTTCAGC
>NW_012134348.1:18432-18780 GCF_000956105.1 Propithecus coquereli
CATATTACGGGGGTGCAAATATTTAGATTACGTATATTGCCCTTGCCCCACATGCTTCAAGTGTGTCCATTCCCCAGATGGTGTGCACCACACCCGTTAGGTGTGAATATACCCATCCCCTTCTCACCTCCCATCTGCCTGATACCCTATGAATATTATTACAATATGTGCACTTAAATGTTGATCAATTAATACCAATTTGATGGTGAGCACATGTGGTGCTGGTTTTTCCATTCTTGTGATACTTCACTTAGTAGAATGGGCTCCAGCTCCATCCAGGATAACACAAGAGGTGCTAGATCACCATTGTTTTTTGTGACTGAGTAGAACTCCATAGAACTCCATAGA
>NW_012134348.1:18830-19184 GCF_000956105.1 Propithecus coquereli
TTCAATACAACTTCCTCCACCTTTTAAGAATTTTTTACAAACACATCAAATGCTTGTTTAGCTTATTCTTGCTAATTCCTTTAAAAAAAAACTTTTATTGTAATTCAAATAGCTTTCAAATCCTCTTTGCTTGAGAAGTCAAAAATGGGCACGTTCATGCTATTTCCTTTTCGTGCTGTTAAAAGTTGCATTTTTGATGATTGATTTCATTGCACAAAATACTCTTGAATGTTCTGCATACGTTCAAGATTTTGTTTCATTTTAGGGAAACTCCACATGTGTATGAAAATTTCCTATACATAACTCCCCTGGAAACATAGTTTGATAAAAGACCATTTAATTTTTGCTTCCCTT
>NW_012134348.1:19234-19550 GCF_000956105.1 Propithecus coquereli
TGTGACTGAGTAGAACTCCATAGAACTCCATAGAACTCCAGTAGAACACATATCACGTTTTATTAATCCACTTATGGATTGATGGGCACTTGGGACGTTTCCGTGGGATGTCTGTGTTCCTTTCAGGTTAACCCGATTTGCACATACTTGAATAAATATTTGTGAACATTTATGTTTTCACTTCCCTTAAGTACCAAGGAGAGGGGTGGCTGGGTTGTAATGTAAATGTATCTTTAAATCTATATAAATTGTCAGTCTTTTCTTTTTCAATCAACAATAATTGACATCTTAACTGGCAATCTCTGGATTGGGTTTT
>NW_012134348.1:19600-20010 GCF_000956105.1 Propithecus coquereli
AATTTCCTATACATAACTCCCCTGGAAACATAGTTTGATAAAAGACCATTTAATTTTTGCTTCCCTTTTAGAAGTGTTTAGTTATGATTAAAAGGCGCAGAATTCGAAGATCTAACTTTATGCATCTTTTTTTTTTTAAAGGCCTAACTTTAAATGCATTTCCATATACTGACTGCTAAAGAGAACATTAACACATTGACAGCCACATTAGAAAAAAAAAGAAAAATTTCCTTAGGGCCATGGTGTTTTGTTATGAAAGTAGAATAAAAAGTCCGAAAACAAAATGATCCTTTCTAATTTAATGAAAAATTTGTTATTTTTTTATTGTTTTCTGTGCATGAGTTATATGCAACTTGAAAAATAGTTCTCACCACTCCCAAGGTGAAGAGACATGTGAATTACAAATGCTT
>NW_012134348.1:20784-23091 GCF_000956105.1 Propithecus coquereli
AGATAATTTTCATAAAAGGAAAATTCAACCAGCTAAGGAAAAGCTAACCCAACCATGCAAACTATCTCATTCCCTGTGAACTCTTCTACCTCAAAATCACACTGAGCAAATGTTGATGACTGGTGCAACCAGCAAATTGTCATAGTAACTACCTAAATTTTGGCCATTGAATTATAACTTCAGTAAATCTCATTGGGAAGAGGCTGTGAACTCTGATCATATTACATAGATATAGGAATTTTGGAATGAGAATAGCAGTAAACCAAACAGAAAAGGGGCCAAGGAGAAATTATAAATGACAAATAACACTTAATAACAAAAATCTAATGGAGGCATACGGGTATAACTCTTTACAACAGATTATAATCTTCTTCAGAACAAAGGTCTTGACTTACCGAGAAAAAGAGCCGAAGTTCCTTAAAAAAATAAATTATATATAGCATTTTCCAGACCACTCAAACATCTTTATTAGAGCAGTTCACTTCTATAAGAGAAGAAAACAAAATCAAAATTCAATAAGTGAAGAAAAAGATGGCAAGGAAATGGCACAATGCCAATTCACAGAACCCCCAAAAAAAGAAAGAACAAAAATCACAGAAACTTCACTAATCATCAGGGAAATGCAAATCAAAACCACAATGAAATATCACTTTTCTCCAGTAAGAACGGCCTTTATCAAAAAGTCCCAAAACGATAAATGTTGGTGTGGATGCGGAGAGATAGGAACACTCATATACTGCTGGTGGGACTGCAAACTAGTGCAACCTCTGTGGAAAGTAGTATGGAGATACCTCAAAGAGATACCACTAGAACTACCATTTGATCCAGCAATCCCATGACATGATCAAATTGTGACCTCCAGAGGGAAATGACAAGCTCATAGCCCAGGGTCTCTACTGTAACCCACACACAATGCAACATTGGAATACTGTAACGTCTCAGAGAAAGTGTGCTCCATCGACAGGGAAGACCACATGGGTTGAGAAGACTTTCAAGAGAATGAACTGAAATTGACTGTTAGACTCACCCAGGTTGTGTGCTGCTCTGAGCCTGGCACTCTTGCAAAATCAATAAACACGTGGCTTATTGGTGAATCCCGCCATTCCAAGATGAGAGTTGATCATGAAGGAACTGTTGCCAGATTCATGATGGAAAATGAAAGACCCAGGAAAAATGCAGATGAGAAAAATACCTGTCAAAAAGGAATGGTACAAATCGCTCTCTTGAGAAGCGCATGCAATACAGGGACAAGATCTTTAAGTAATCAAACAAGACATGGACATTTTCAAAAAGCTCTGAAGAAGATGCACATGGAAGTAAGAGAAGTCAATTAAGAAATGGAAGGCAACCTCACACACCATGGGAAGCTGCACAAGAAAGGTAGACAAACAAGGAACACAATGGAAAACCCCTCCTAGACCAAAGGAAACAGCAGGCAGGAATCTCAAATTCAAATGCAAAATAACTAAGAAATCATATTAAAAATGAAAGCAAACTTTTTGTCTCTGTAGAAATAAGTAGAACAATTGTAAAATACCCACTGCCAAATTACGGAAATGCAAGACTGAAAACATGACAAAAATATTCAGATGGTAACCACCACTCTGCTATCCACGTCTGTCCGGGTTTTAGATTCCACACACAAGTGAGATCAAGCAATATCTTTCTTTTTGTGCCATAAATATATACAATTATTTGTCAATTAACAATAAAAATGGAATTAAGAGACATTCAAATGGGCATTCAAGATGAAAATATCAAGTCTCCTACGAAGGGAAGAAATAGGGTTAGTCTCACATTTCTCTGTAGTGACCTCCTTAGTACGTGATGGCGTGGAAATGTTTTCTAAGTTCAAGTAAAAGGAAGAATAATACAAGGCTACTTTGTTTTTCTTAACTAAAGCAAGTTGTCCATTCACAGACTAATTTAAATTTAACATCAAGCAACAACTTAGTGTTACAGTATCCACATACCTTACTGTGAAATTTACTCAATAAAATCTAGCAAAGCAAGAGACTAATATCAGAAATCAGAAATAGGAAGCTAGGATAAAAGAACCAGTTGTATGAAGTCATCCATCTGAATAAGAAACAGAGATAAAAGCACTGTATGTTTACCGAATGTTTTAAATCTTAGTAATGTAAATGTAAAATAACGTTACCAATAAGTGTTAGGCTAAAGATTACAAGGAATTATGCCAATTTCATCTTCTTTACCAGAAAGCAACTGATAGATTCTTTCCCCAGGCCTAAATATGCAGGTCTTTTTTCACTTTTTTTTTTAATGGGAGGTGATATTTAGATAAAA
>NW_012134348.1:23141-23517 GCF_000956105.1 Propithecus coquereli
TAATAACATACTTGAAAGCTAATAATCTTTAGTATGTCATTTATCACTGTGTATTCCTGGAGATAGACATGTTTGTTTTAAAAGTACAACCTATAGAGATGTTGTCCACAGATATATTTTCACCGTGGTACCTAAGATTGACCATCCCAGAGTAATCAATATTACCTTCAATCTGATACTCCTTTGTAGCTGCATAGTTCTCTCTGTTGAGTTCCAGAAACTAATGAGTTTTGTGAAATTTGGTTTTTTTTTCGTTTTTTTTTTTTTTTTGAGACAAAGTCTCACTCCGTTGCCCAGGCAGAATGCTGTGGCGTCAGCCTAGCTCACAGCAACCTCAAATTCCTGGGCTCCAGCGATCCTCCTGCCTCAGCCTCCC
>NW_012134348.1:25393-25788 GCF_000956105.1 Propithecus coquereli
CTCAGCCTCCCAAGTAGCTGGGACTACAGGTATGTGCCACCAAGCCTGGCTAATTTTTTCTATAAATATTTTTAGTTGTCCAGCGAATTTCTTTCTATTTTTTTAGTAGAGATGGGCTCTCGCTCTTGCTCAGGCTGGTCTCGAACTCCTGAGCTCAAACGATCCACCCACCTCGGCCTCCCAGAGTGCTGGGATTACAACAGGTGTGAGCCACCCTGCCTGGCCTGAAATTTGGGATTTTTTTGGCAGCTGTACTGATGTGTACTTCTGTCTGCTGTGGTATTAGACCACTGATGGGCAGTCCAGGCAGTGTAGCTATATGTGGCAAATTTACAAAGCGGCCACAAATTCTTTGATGTCCCTCACCACAAAAATTGGAAGAATAAGTTTATGAG
>NW_012134348.1:25838-26234 GCF_000956105.1 Propithecus coquereli
AAATATTGGGATGATGCGTATATTCTAAAAGCCCAGTCCTCAGTGCTACATAATATATCCATCTAAAAAAAACTGCCCTTGTCTCCCTAAATATATCAATATTTTAAAAAACTGACTAAAAAAATAAAAAAGATAGAATGAAGAAAGAATGAAACAACAATTTTTTGTTCTTTTTCCAACTACATAATTTCAGTTAGAAAAAATAAATTACATTTTATTAAGTATAAGATCCTAAACCATGTGTCAGGAGTATTGATTCAATTAAATGGTTTCTGCATTTATTAGTATTTATAGGTGAGTATTTTTTTTTCTGAAAAGAGAAGGCTTTGTACACATTTGTGTTGCCAAAGCGAATCACTCTGAATGGTAATATCCTTGGATGAGGTTTATACGCAC
>NW_012134348.1:31444-31744 GCF_000956105.1 Propithecus coquereli
AAACTGCTGATTGGGAGGGACTGTAACATTTTCCCCCAATCTGTTTTCCTACTTTCTCTCTTAAGCTGTGGATCAACTGAGAGTTACCCATGTTTTGAACTTTTAAATTCAAAGACTTTTTATGTTTGTAGAATTTCAATTTTACTCTTTTTTTCAGATTCCATTGACTTTGGATAGTCTCCTGCACATGGCTGAATTTTTCAGTTTTCTTTGAATTTCTTTAAATATCTCATATCTGTTTAAATGTTTTCTTTGTCTTATAATTGCACTTATATCATGGCTTTGTTTGTCTGAGTCCTT
>NW_012134349.1:0-544 GCF_000956105.1 Propithecus coquereli
TTAACAAAGCTTAGACAAATTGTGGACTCTTTATCTGTGTAATTAAACCCATTTCATAGCTGACTTTGGTACAATGTAAAGCAGTCAACATTTTAGTAAGGAAAAAGGCCATAGAAAATCTGATTAAAGGAGGCTTTTAAAACATTGATTTTAAAACTTCATAGGGCATGAAGCAAATGCCAAAAGAAAATGAGTCCTGTGAGTTTAAGCCTTGGATGAAAGGATTATGACTTGTATGTCATCTGTAGTTCTGATTTGGGTAGGTGTTTATGAATATGAAAGAACAATATTATTTCTTTGCAAGAAATGTGCATTACAAAGATATCTGTGTTCTTTAAAAAGGCCCTGAGGATGTCTTCAGAAAATGGCAATCAATATCCCCATTTTGAACATAAGAAAATCTAATTCAGAGATGGACCAAGACAAGGAGAAGGAGTGTCAGAGATCCAGGCTGAGAACATGTATATGAGAACAGGCCTAGAAATTATCCAGAATTAGACAATACAAATTGATTAATCCAACCACTGGATCATTTGAATCTCAC
>NW_012134349.1:5309-7969 GCF_000956105.1 Propithecus coquereli
GAACTACATAGCACAATAAATACCACCATTGTAAAATCATCCAAAAGTTAAAGCTCACAGCTCTTATAAAGAGTAGCACAAGAAGGAAAGCAAAATGAAAAGGCATCATCAAACATGATGAACAGAGCAGCATCCCACACATCAATACTAACACTGAATGTTTCCGTTCTTAATGACCCACTTAAAAGACATAGATTGGCTGAATGGATGAAAAGAAATATCCCAAGTATATCATGTCTCCACGAAATGCATCTAACCTGCAAGGACTCACATAGTCTCAAGGTAAAGGGATGGAAAAAACTATTCCACACAAATGGAAACCAAGAGTGAGCAGGTGTAGCCATTCTCATATCAAATGAAATAAATTTTAAATCAACAATGGTAAAAACGGACAAAGATGCTCATTATATAATGGTAAAGAGAGCAGTTCAACAAGAAGATATAACAATCCTAAATATAAATGCACCCAATACAGGAGCTCCCAGATTCATAAAGCAAATTCTACTAAATCTAAGCAAAGAAGCAAACAATATTATTGTAATTGCCAGGGACTTCAGCACCCCCTGAAAGAGTTAGACAAATCAAGAAACAAAAAATCAATAAAGAAACATTGGAGTTAAACAGTACTTTAGAAAAAAAATGGAAATAACAATTACAGAATATTCTACCAAAAAACTGTTGAATATATATTCTTCTCATCAGCACATGGGACATTGTCTAAGACTGATCATATGTTAGGCCACCAAACAAGTCTCAGCAAATTCAGTAAAATTGAAAACATACCATGTATCTTCTCAGACCATAAGGGAATCAAAGTAGAAATAAATTCTAAGAGAAACACTCAAACCTACAAAAAGTCATGGAAATTAAACAACTTTCTACTGAACCATCCTTGGTTTAATGATGAAATTAATAAGGAAATCAAAAGATTTCTTGAACTGAATGACATAAGAGACACAATCTATCAAAATCTATAGGACCCAGAAAAAATAGTCCTAAGGGAAAGTTCATAACCTTAAATGCCTACATCAAAAAGATATGTCACAAGTTAACAAATTAATGTCACATATCAAGAAATGAGAAAAAGAAGAGCAAACAAAAAAACAAAGCCAGCAGAAGAAATAAAATAACAAAGCTCAGAACAAGACAAAATAAAATGAACTCGTCCACACAAAAAATACCTAGGATCAACTAAAATAAAAGTTTCTCCTTTGAAAAGATAAACAGAATTGATAGACCACTAGCTAGATTAACCAGAAATAGAAGAGAAAGGACTCAAATAAGCTCAATAATAAATGAAAAAGGAGGCATTACAATTGATACCACATAAATACAAAATACCATCAATAAATACTATGAAAACCTCTATGCACAAAACTAGAAAATACAGAGGAAATGCATAAATTTCTAGATGCACACAACCCCCCAAGCCTGAATCAGGAAGAAATAGAAATCCTGAGCAGACCAATAATGAACAGCAAAACCGAAGTGGTAATAAATATCTCCCAACAAAAAAAAAGCCCCAGACTAGGTAGATTCACAGCTGAATTATTTCAGACCTATAGTGAAAACTGGTACCTATCCTACAGAAATTACTCCATAACACAGAGAAGGAGGGAGTCCTCCCTAACTCATTCTATGAAGCCAGTATCACCTTGGTACCAAAGCCAGGAAAGGACACAACAAAAAAAGACAACTATACCAATATTCCTTGAGAACATAGATGCAAAAATTCTAACAAAATATTAGGAAACTGAATTCAACACCACGTCAATAATATAATTCACCATGATCAAGTGTGTTTCATCCCAGAGATGCAAAGATGGTTTAACATATGCATATCAATAAATGTAATTCACCACATAAACAGAAGCAAAAATAAAGACCATATGATCATCTCAAAAGATGTAGAAAAAGCATTTGATAAAATTCAACACTCTTTCATGATAAAAACTCTCAACAAAGTAGGAATAAATGGGACGTACACCAAAATTATAGAAGCTATTTATGACAAATCCACAGCCAACATCATATTAAATGGAGAAAATTTGAAAGAACTGGAATAAGACAAGAATTCCCACTATCACCACTTCCATTCAACATAGTACTAGTCCTAGCCAAAGCAATCAGGCAAAAGAAAGAAATAAAGGGTATCCAAATCAGGAAAGAGGAGATGGAACTATCACTTTTTGATGACCATATGATCTTATATCTAAAAAACCCCAAAGACTCCACCTAGAGACTCCTGGAATTGATAAATTCAGCAAAGTCACAGATTACCAAATTAATGCACACAAATCAGTAGCATTTTGATATGCTAGTAACTCTCAAGTTGAGAGTCAAATCAAAGACTCAATACCATTCACAATAGCTACAAAGAAATTAAAATATCTAGGAAGGTACTTAACCAAGAAGGTGAAAGATCTCTACAAAGAGAACTATAAAACACTGATGAAATAAATCATAGATGACACAAGCAAATAGGCAAGCATCCCATGTTCATGGACTGATAGAATCAACATCGTTTAGATATCCATCCTGCCCAAAGTGATTTACAGATTCAGTGCAATCCCCACCAGTGAAATCATTTGAATCTATAGGCCTTTTTCTAGAAAGAATTTTAATTACAGATTTACTTTTATTAATATGTACAAGACTAA
>NW_012134349.1:9979-10921 GCF_000956105.1 Propithecus coquereli
TCTAAAAAACTGATTACTTAAAAAATACTGAATTAATATTAGTAGATTTGTGACAATTTTATTATCAACAGAATATTTTTTAAAAATTTTTAGCTAGAATTCAACATAATTTCTAGTGGATAAATGGATAAAAGTTAAGTTTCTCTGCCTGAATGAATGTGAACTTCAGGGGCAAGGATATTTGTTTCTCTTTTTACTAGTGTAAAAAGTGTTTCCAGCACCCAGAACAGTCTCTGGAACAAACTATGTCTCCTTTATTGATTGAACTGAATAAGCGAATTAGTGAATCAAAGTGAAGGTAAAGGAGCAATTCATTTCTTTTTACCCTTTCACAACATAGAATCTCACAACAAATTAATTTCGTGGAGCCAATAATCTAATTAATAGAAATAGCAACATAAAAAGTTGTAAAACATGAATGGTCTTTATCATAAAATTATTGTCAATAAAATAATTTCCTATGAAAAAGACACCTGCACCCAAATGTTTACAGCAGCACAATTCACAATTGCAAAGATGTGGAAACAACCCAAATGTCCATAAATACATGAGTGGATTAATAAAATGTGGCATATGTATACCATGGAGTACTACTCAGCTTTAAGTACAGTGGTGATACAGCACCTCTTGTATACTCCTGGATAGAGCTAGAACGCATTCTACTAAGCATCCCAAGAATGGAAAAACAAGCACCACATGTACTCACCATCAAATTGGTATTAACTGATCAACACGTAAGTGCATATATAAGAATAACATTCATTGGATGTTGGCCAGGGGGGAGGGGGGGAGGAGGAGACAGGTATATGCATACACGAAGAGTGCAATGCGCATCATCCGGGGGATGGACATGTTTGAAGCTTGGACATGTGGGGGAGGGGGCGCAAGGGCAACATACGTAACCTAAACATCTGTACCCCCATAATATGCTGAAATAAAAAA
>NW_012134350.1:0-997 GCF_000956105.1 Propithecus coquereli
TGACTCTAACTTTTCAATAATATTAACTTTATTGTACATATGAAATGATTTCTGTAGAATATGAAATGTTGGTGTTGCAAATGCATTTTAAACTTGGAGACATTGCCCAATTGGTTAACAGGATTTTTATACCTTGTACTTTCCCAGTTTCATGTGAAAATACCTGTTTTCCCCACTAGAATGTTGGCTTTTCAAGGGCAGAATCTCGTTTGCATTTTTCACTCCTATTTTCGGTCATGGCACTGTCTACTTAAACCCTACTTAAATCAGTGACTTCTGATTGCCATACACGGTCTGTCCCCTTCTCATCTCACCTCATCGATGCTGTTGGACTCTTGCTTCCTGCACTCTCCACGCTGATTTCTCTGTTACTTTCTCCCGTATATTTGCTCCTTCTCATCTCATGCTTTCGTTCATGTTGTGGATTTTGCTTGGAAAGGACTTTCCCCTCCTCCTTGCCCCACTAGTTTCTACTCATCTTTTAGAATTCAGATCAAGTGTTAATTGTTTAAAGGAAACTTCTTCTACCCTGGCTAGCTTTTGTGTTAACTTCTGTAGGAGGTATAATATCTCCTTTATAGCAGTTTTCACTGTTTCAAATATATATTTTGTCATGTGATTATTTTTTTAATGTCTATCTCCTCTGCTAGCATGTAAGCTCCATGAAAGCAAGAACCAATCTGTCCACGAGGAACACCCAATCCTCAGCAAACCACCTCATACATAGGAGATGCTCCATAAATAGTTGTCGAATAAATTCATGTATCCCTAGTGCCTAGCAAAATACCTAGGACACGATAAGCACTCAATAAATCATTATTGAGTAGAATATGTTTTTTTCATGTCTCTTCCCAATACTAGCTATTATATTTTTAAAAATCCATACTAAATTAAAGAAAAAACCTCATTGCAATTTGATATTCATTTCTTTAATTACAGTAAGATCAATCTATTTTTATGTTTACTGTTTTATGCTTATTACTATATTTAATTTCTT
>NW_012134350.1:3842-4313 GCF_000956105.1 Propithecus coquereli
GCTGGGGAACGGAGACAGAGCAGCTGGACACGGTGTGAGGGCTGGCAAGGGCGATGATCCCAGCATCCCCAACAGCAGTGAGCTCTAACAGAGGAGCAAAGTGAGCAATGGGATGACAGTATTGACCCAGAGGGAAAAACAGCCCAGTTGCCAGCACCACCTTTAAGAAGGCCACAAAGGCAGCTCAAAGTCACCTGGTGGCAGTTGTGCACGCAGGGACCAGAGTGGATGAGCACTGAGGCTGAAAGCCCAGGTCACCGCAGGGGGTATGGGAGGGCATGGCCAGCGACCTCAAGGACTGGTAAGCGCACGTGGGGAACAATCTTTGGGTCTCTATCCATTCTGGGACAGGAAGGAAATTTTGAAAATAAAAAATGTCAAATTGAAAAAAATAGTTGGGTCCAGCTCGTAGCATATTAACACAATATCCCAACCTTGTAAAGCCTTGGGCCATAGCAGTTCACATGATTT
>NW_012134350.1:6520-6802 GCF_000956105.1 Propithecus coquereli
GTTTCCAATCAAAATCTAACAGTTTATGGAGTTAATAACATCATATTAAAACTGAACTTTTATCTTACACCATACACTAAGGTCAACTTGAAATGAGTAAAAGATCTAAACATAAGACCTGAAATTAAAAAAAAAAAAAAAATCTCCTAAAAGAAAACAGGAGGAAAGCTCTTTGACTTTGGCCTTTGAAATTTTTTTTTATATCATATAAAAATCTCAGACCACAAAAGCAAAAATAAATAAATGGGACAACAACAAACTAAAAAGCTTCTGCACAGTAAA
>NW_012134351.1:0-347 GCF_000956105.1 Propithecus coquereli
AGTAAAAACACAAAATGCTCAGTTAAATTTGAATTCAGGTAAAGAAAAAAATGAATAATTTTTAGTATAGTATGTTCCATGCCATAATTGGGAAATATTAACATATAATTTTCTTGTTGCTCACCTGAAATTGAAACTTAACTGACCATCTGCATTTAACTCGTATTCATCCTGTGTTCACCCTGCTTTTTGGCTTGCATAAAATGTCACTTTGCAATGCCTGGGAGACCCAAACGATTCCCCTCCTTAATTGAAATGTAAAAGGTGTCATGTCATTGCACAACGACATAGCTAGAAATACTGAGCCTTCTCCGCCTGTGTTGCTTTGGCTGATACACGTGTGCGGG
>NW_012134351.1:397-1805 GCF_000956105.1 Propithecus coquereli
TCTGGTATCAATCGACTCATTTTTAATATTGTTTACATTTAGCAAGTAAAAACACAAAATGCTCAGTTAAATTTGAATTCAGGTAAAGAAAAAAATGAATAATTTTTAGTATAAGTATGGTCCATGCCATAATTGGGAAATATTAACGTATAATTTTCTTGTTGCTCACCTGAAATTGAAACTTAACTGACCATCTGCATTTAACTCATATTCATCCTGTGTTCACCCTGCTTTTGGGCTTGCATAAAATGTCACTTTGCAATGCCTGGGAGACCCAAACGATTCCCCTCCTTAATCGAAATGTAAAAGGTGTCATGTCATTGCACAACGACATAGCTAGAAATACTGAGCCTTCTCCGCCTGTGTTGCTTTGGCTGATACACGTGTGCGGGAGAGGATGGTGATGTTAGGATTGGAGAGGGGAGGGTGGGACAGGGAAGGGGTGGAGAGATACTTTATCATTTTTCAAAAATAAACACAGCTTTTCTTTTAATTATGCTACTAATTAAATGGTACTAATAAGTACTAATGAAAATAGGGAAATTTCTATGGATCGCATTCTGTGTGATGCCCCAGACTGCTCTTAAATTTGGAGATGGTCAAGTCTGTCCCTGCTGACCACTCCTCTTGTCCAAAGATCAATTAAGAGCAAAAAGCTTGAATAAGAATGCAAAGACATAAGCCAAGAATTCCAATTTTGCAAAGGCTCTTTTACCAGCTAAATGACAGTATAACCCCTACAATGATGTCTCTTCCTTTAAAAAAAAAATAGGAGAATGGATGGGAGGGATAAAACATTTTATTTAAAAGAGTAGGGCCAGGCGCGGTGGCTCACGCTTGTAATCCTAGCACTCTGGGAGGCCGAGGCGGGCAGATGGTTTGAGCTCAGGAGTTTGAGACCAGTCTGAGCAAGAGCGAGACCCCGGCTCTACTAAAAATACAAAGAAATTAGATGGACAACTAAAAATATATAGAAAAAACTAGTTGGGCATGGTGGCACATGCCTGTAGTCCCAGCTACTCGGGAGGCTGAGTCAGAAGGATCACTTAAGCCCAGGAGTTTGAGGTTGCTGTGAGCTAGGCTGACGCCACGGCACTCTAGCCCAGGCAACACAGTGAGACTTTGTCTCAAAAAAAAACAAAAAAAAAAAGAGTAGGTGTGAGGAAAGTGAGGCTATCTATAACTTGTATTGAAAAGTCAGGAACAACAAAGAATCACTCAGGTTATGGATATATAGACACTCGTCAGAAGCCTATTAAGTTTGTGACCAGATTGAAAAGAAAAAGAGAGAAAGATGAGATCTACACTGCAGGGAGCTTGTCCAAGAGGTTTGCCGAGTAAGACCTTTGAGGGAGGCTCATGTCACTCAAAGAGAAGATAACCCAGTTAATTTAGGTCCACTGTCTGG
>NW_012134351.1:14360-15537 GCF_000956105.1 Propithecus coquereli
TTTATGTATTTATTTATTTTTGCAGTTCTGGAGGCTGCAATTCCAAACCCACATTGTCAGCAGGGCTACGTTTCTCTGAAGGCTCTGCAAAAGAAACCCCTCCATGCCATTTCTAGACTGTGGTGGTTGCTGGCAACCCTCGGCAATCCTCGGCTCATAGATGCAACAGTCCAACCTCTGTCTTCACGCAACTTTCTTCCCTGTCTCTGTGCTTCTTTTTTTCTTATAAGGACACCAGTCATAGTGCATCTATGAATTCTTGCACTTTAGTATGACTTCATCTTAACTAATAACACCTGAAAAGACCCCGTTTCCGAAAAATGTACCATTCACAGGTGTCAGGGATTATTAGGACTTGAACATATCTTTTCAGGGGACATGGTTTAACCAAGAACAGAGGCTTATGAAGGCATTTAAGGGGCTAGGGACAGAGATCAGGGAAGCCACATCTAGTCCGTGGGACCTGGGGTATTGATGTTGACGAGCTTGGCCATAGGAAGCACCACAGCAAGTGAATTTCTGGTAGATACCAGATACTCACATCTGCTGACAGAGGAAGCCCACAAGTCTGCCGTGGCTTCCACAGAAGCAATTGACTCATTTGCTCTTCTTATACTCAGATTGCTCCCCCTCGAGCACGAAATCTAAACCAGTAAGCTTCTGGCAATGTGCCCTGGAAACATGGCTTCTAACTGAGAATGTTGGGGCTAAGGACAAGTATCAGTGGACAATATTTAACATAATTTACAAAAATCAATTGAATTTCTACTTGCCAGGACCAAACAGATAAAAACAATTTAAAATTTAAAAATAGTATTTGTAATAGCAATAAATACAAATAGTGAACTATACATAACTAAGAAACACAGGATAACAAAATTATTGATACAATCTAGAAAAGAAGATAGAAATCCTGAAATGATAGTGAAGAGAAACCCGAGACCTCACCTTTTCGGCAGACTGTAGAGAACTATCTAAGGCTACAGTGAGACCGACGGCTCACTGGGTGCATTTGAGGGTGTTAAGAAGAGATTTCCATTTCTAGCATTGAATTTGTGGGTAAATTAAATAATAGCTGACCAAAAAAAAAAAAAAACTACCTAAGCAAAAACCTAGCTAAATAAGTAATACTATTATTGACTTCTAGGAGTGAAAAATACATTGTACAAGAAAGGAA
>NW_012134352.1:0-1133 GCF_000956105.1 Propithecus coquereli
TATTGAATAAGGATTCTTTTCCCCAGTGTATGTTTTTGTCTGCTTTGTCAAAGATTAGGTGGCTATATGAGGATGGTTTTATATCTGGGTTCTCAGTTCTGTTCCACTGGTCAATGGCTCTATTTTTGTGCCAGGACAAAGCTGATTTGATTACTACAGCCTTATAATAAAGTTTGAAGTCTGGTAAATTGATACCTCCCATTTTGTTTTTATTGGCTATATGGGGTCTTCTCTGGTTCCATACGAAGAGTAAAATTAATTTTTCTACATCTGTGAAGAATGATGTTGGTATTTTAACAGGGATTACATTGAATCTTTAGATCGCTTTGGGTCAAAGTGACTATTTCTTGAGAACCAGGTAATTTTAGGGAAAGATGGATAGGAATAAAAACTACCATTTTTTTCTATTTTATTCAAAATCTTATTTGATATTTATACATTTCTTGTTCCCCTGGCATAACTTCTAATCTGCATAATTCACCTGTCTCTCCTTTTACCTGTATAATTCATCGTAGGCATTTTGAGTCATTGAAGTGTTTTCCATTCATTATGTGTAATATATTTAAAACATTATAGTGGTGATATTTCAAGATTCAATCTTGAGTTATTGAATTTAGAGAGCTGTGTAGCATTTTAGAGTGTTTTCCTATTTTTTGAAACTTGAAATCTCTTCCAATTTTCAGTCAGATATTTGGAAATTTAAAACTGGAGTCTTAATACACTATAGACATGTACAACATTGAATTGAAATTGTACTAATATTCTAAAATGCAATAACATAGAAAAAGGAATAAAGAATACTCTTAAAATTAAACATGCATTTTATTGATTTTCCCCATTGAATTCCAAAGACCACAAATTTTTGTTGTGGAAGAGTATACCTATACCTTATTTAATAACTTTGTAATAATCCACAATTCTCTTGAAAGCAGACCATGGAAAGATGAATTCATTTGTATAATGAATTCTAGGCCCTATTCAATCAAAATCTTTGCAGTCACAGACTTTAAAGAGCTCACATTTCCATAAAAAGAATACCTACCAAACTAAATCAATGGGAAAAAAGACTTTCTTTCATTTCAGTTGTGTTCTTTTTTAATAAATTGATCATAATATAGTATATATTAGCACTA
>NW_012134352.1:9723-10471 GCF_000956105.1 Propithecus coquereli
GGGATATAATCTACTTGATCATGTTATATTAATCTTTAAATGTATATTATTTACTTAATTTTCTCATATTTTGGCACTCATGTTTCATTGGCATCTAGGCTCATAAGTGATATAGAATTGTGATATTCTTTTCTTGTGATATCTTTTCTTTTGGTATGATTTTGTTGGCTTCATAAGATGTGTTGTGAACATTTCTTCATCCTGTATTCTCTGAAACAGTTTGTATAAGATTATTATTATTTCTTCCATAAGTGATTGATAGAATTCTTCAGCATAAATATCTGGGCCTGTAGTTTTCCCTATAGGTCTATATGTTTGACTATAAATTTTATTTCTTTAATGGAAATAGAGCCATGAATATTTTCTACTTTTTCTCATGTCAGTTTTTAAAGTTGTGTTTTTCAAATAATTTGTCCATGTCATTTGATTTTACAAATTTATTGATATAAAGTTATTTTTAATTAGAACTTATCATCCTTTTGATTTATATTCTTTTCTTTTGTACTTTTTTCTTCCATTTTATTGAAAGTATTTTATTTTGCTTTTCCTATATCCTTAAAATGAAAATTAAGATTATTGATTTCAAGCCTTTCTTCTGTACTATTAAAAGTACTTAAAGATATAAATTCCCGAAAAGCAGTGCTTTAGCTGCATATACAAATGTTGATACATTGTATTTTAATTACTATTCATTTGAAAAAAATTCTAATTTCTCATTTACATGTGAATATGTGTTTTGACCAATTAG
>NW_012134352.1:20076-21052 GCF_000956105.1 Propithecus coquereli
TAGTATTAAAACATATTTACTCTAATTCTTATAATATTAAAACAGTTAATTCATCTGCAGTTCACTAGGCACATATATTAACATAAAGAGGAGTCTTAAATTCCCTCCCCTGCAAAATACATGGTATATTAGTAATAGCTTCCTATTCTTGCTATAACAAATTGCCAAAAACTGAGCAGCTTAAAATAACATAAATTTATTCTTATAGTTCTGGGAATCAGAATACTGAAATGAGTCTTACTGGGTTAAAATCAAGGTGTAAGTCAGGGCTGCATTTCTCCTGGAGACCGTCAGGGAGAATTTATTTCCTTGCATTTTTCATTTTCTAGAGGCTGCTCAAATTCCTCTACTCCTGATCTCCTTCCATCTTCAAAGCCACTAATGGCTGAGTCAAGTCTTTGTCACATTGCATCTCTCCAGCACTGACTCTTCATCTGCCTCTCACTCCAACATTTCAGGACTATTTTGATTACATTGAGCCCACCAGGATGATACAGGATAGTCTCCTATTTTAAAGTAAATTGATTCACAATCTTAAATCCCCTTTGCCATATAACCTAACATATATGCATATTTCAGGGATTAAGGTGTATACTTTTTTTCTCCAGAAATTCCTGTGAATCACCCTCATAATATTCTTTCCATTCGTCTGCTATATTTGTTTTCATAGATCCATTTGTGTTGAGGAACGTTTTTGTTATTGTTATTCTTGTTTTTTGTTTGGTAAATCCTTTGTTTTTATATCTGTTTATCAATCTTTTGATAGAAATAGTTCTGCAGAGTATTTTGTTGCACCTTTTTACAGAAGGTACAGGAATTTCCCTTGAGTCAATTCACTGAGAGGCTTATTAAGTACCTTACCAGATCTTTGGCCCCAAAGCCAATAGAAATGCTCATTTCTTAGACCAGTTTTTATTTTTTGGCCAGCGTTCATCCAGTGAAGCTCTACATTATACCAGTGGCATATTATTTTACC
>NW_012134353.1:0-292 GCF_000956105.1 Propithecus coquereli
TGGCCTTTATTATTTTGAGGAATGTTCCTTTTATACTCAGTTTGTTGAGCTATATTGAATTTTGTTGAACGCTTTTTAAGCATTTATTAAAATGGTCATATGTTTTTTATTCTAGTAATGTGATGAATAATGTAGGTTTGCATATGTTGACTTGTGTTTGCATCTCTGAAATGAATCCCATTTGATCACGATGAATGATGTTTTTAATATGCTGCTTAATGTGGTTTGCAATTATTTTATTGAGGAATTTTTCATCTGTGTTCATCAGTGATATTGTCCTATACTTTTCTCT
>NW_012134353.1:3539-4005 GCF_000956105.1 Propithecus coquereli
ATATTATCACAAGCTAAATTGCATGAGGGCAATATTTACTTACAGAAACATGAAAAGATTTTTTTATTTCAATCAGAGAACACTTTATATATGAAAAAATTCGAGATTGCAAATTATAGTGAATAGTCCCCATTAGTATGACAGCATTGAATTTCAAAACTAGAGCATCTTTTCAAAATCATAATGCTCATAATATTCTATGGTAGGTAAGGATGACCTTTTTACTGTTACACACCTTTGTGTATCAACAATTGTAAAATAAATAGTCTAGCCCTTTTCATCTTCCAAGACCTGTAAAGGGCCTGGAAATTTACTAAATTTCTATTTATTGTGAAATTTTTCTATTTGTGTCAGTCACCATGATGGTTTCCATTTATCACAAAAAGTTTAAATTTTATTGTTTTTGATGAATCTCTTGGATATAAATAAGACATTATGAAAATAAATGGCATTATTTTTAATTTTA
>NW_012134353.1:5763-6759 GCF_000956105.1 Propithecus coquereli
GCAACTCCTTATGGCCACTTGTTTTACCACTGAGTACTCCAAGAGGTATACAGCAGTATGTCATTGTGATTTTAATTTGCAGTTACTTAATGACTGAAAGTTGTTGAGAATGATTTTAATGTACGTATTCACCATCATTTCAAGTGTTCAAGTATTTTGATCCCTCTTTAATTGGATTTTAAAAAATTACTTTATTTAATTTTTTATTGTTGACCATTGTTAGTGTGGGGACTCATGGCATGGGTTGAGAAAGAATTCTCAACACAATGATTAGGATAAAAAGAAGTAAAAAAGTTTATTTTACTTTCTCTCTGACAGGGGGGGAGAGAAACAGAAAGAAAGAAAAAGAGAAAGGGAAAGAGAGAGAGAAAGAGAAAGAGGGAAAAAGAGAAAGAGAGATAAGGGAGAGAGAGAGAGAGAGAGAGAGAGAGAGAGAGAGAGAGAGAGAAAGGGCACAGCACATCAAAGATAAAGGGGAAGTGCCAGCCCTGAGGCTAATGGGCTCAGTATTTTTATGGCAAAAAGGGTAAATAAACAGTTAATATTGCAAGCTGATAACAGGAAATGGCTGTGAAGTGATTGTATCTGTCCCCCTCCCCTTTTTTTTCTCTCTCTCTTCCCTGTGAGGCTGATTTATCAGAATCCTTGAAATTTAGTCTGGCAGCAACTGGAGGTGGGGAAGGCTTGCACCCCTGCTGTCTGTTCAGGACTCTTCAAGGTTGTTAAAATGATCTCTTAGAGATAAAGCATTAATCTTAAAGACAATAAGTTGAGTCCTGGTGGTTAATCAAACAAAGAGCCACCTGTGCTGTGATCTTTCCTTCAAAGGGGAAATTAAGTGTTGTGAGTTTATTCCTATTTCTTTTTGGTAGATAGTTTATTAGCAAGGCCATCCCATCAGCCATGATAGGCTGAATAATGGGCTCCTAAATATGCTCCCATCCTAATCTTTAGAACCTATGGATATGTTACTCATGTGTTAAAAGAAATATTTCA
>NW_012134354.1:0-766 GCF_000956105.1 Propithecus coquereli
GCCCCCATCCCACAAGGGGCAGCAGGAAAGTCCATCTCACTGAGGATTTTGCAGATGTCGTGGTATCTTGCCCAGCACCAGTGGAGAGGCCCTAGCACTGATCATTGTCCTGTCCATGCTGAGGGAATTGTGGTTCTACCTATGCCATCCCTTGAGGTCCAGAGGTTCTGCTGCCCCTCTGCTACTCCTGGATAAGAAACCTGAGAGACTGGAGTCCTGCAGCCGTTTGCCTATGAGGCCTTAACTCCTCCTGGGGACACTGGCAAGACATTGGCCTCTAGAACTCACGAGAAGCACAGATCTCTTCTCCACCCCTTGGTTAGAAAATATCTCCTCTTCTCGCCTCCCTTCCCAGCATACCTAGCACAGTCCCCTTAGTGAGATTTACCTTCTACGGAAGATAGGAAATCCCACTGCTATTAGGCTGCCTCTGCTGCTTCACTCTCAAAATCTCTAAGGCAAGTAATTACAAAGCCTAGGAACCTGTTTGAGATGGTGAAGAAATGAATCTGAGGCCAGCATGAGAGATACCAGGGAAGAAAGAAGTTAATATTGCAGTCTATTGCACTGCCACTCTGAAATCTATTTATTCTATACTCATCTTGTAGAAAACTGTCTATTCAAAAGAACCAACTGACCAATATCGACTAGATCAAGAATAAAGATGATATTCCATAATCCTTGGATCAGTCCCCAGATTCTACCCACCTCTGCCCCTGACCCTAGGCCCTGTCGCCCCTGAAAGGTCTAACTGGTTGAGGGGAGG
>NW_012134354.1:3896-4346 GCF_000956105.1 Propithecus coquereli
TTCATGAGAAGCTAGAAACCTGTTTTTATTTTTTATTCAAATACTTCAATTTTTAAATGTTATTGGAAAAGGGATGAATACATTAAAAAAACACACATATGCGTGGTCTGTGTGTATACATACAACCGTACACACACATTGCCTGGGGGGAGGAAACCTGATAGTAGCACAAAGACAGAGCTAGACTTCTTTTGACTATTTTTTGTTTTGTAGATTTGCCTTTGGTAACACATAAATAGTTTAGAGATCTATAAAACAAAATTGGACTTTAAAAAAGCAGTCATGGAAAATTAAGAGGAAAAAAAATGAAACAGTTGAACCTCACTGCGTGTCAGGCTAGTGGCCTAACCACACAGAAAGGAATTACTTCAAGTGACTTTGAGCAGTTTGACTGTATTTTCCTAATAGGATACACTTTAAAGATTTTAAAAATTGACATATTTTAAGTAG
>NW_012134354.1:7481-7846 GCF_000956105.1 Propithecus coquereli
GAAAAGGGTTATTAATGCACTTGCTCTACCTAGGATTGGTCCACCTGAAAGTAAGGAACAACACGAAAGTTCATTTGCATTGTGCGCATTGATGAACATAATTAATGAAATTCAGCAGCTTGGGGCAGTGGTTGATTTTATCTGAATGCGATCTCAATCCTGAATTGTGTTAAACTGAGTGTAACCGCTGAATTGCCAATAAATTTACTTTTTTGTGCGCCCAGTGAAAAGAGAGGGGGCCAGGATGTTAAAATCATCAAAAATAGCAAGTCAATTCAGCCACACAATGATTGTTCATAAAATGTAACTAGAACCTATGACACATTGTCTTGGATACTTGAAGTACCCAAGAATATTGTAAACAT
>NW_012134355.1:0-1435 GCF_000956105.1 Propithecus coquereli
TATAGATTTGTGGAATGGATTAAAAAAACACAATCCAACTACCTATTGCCTTCAAGAGACCCACTTATCTTATAAAGATTCTTATAGACTCAAGGTAAAGGTGAGAAAAAAATACTTCAGGCAAATGGAAACTAAAAACAAGCAGGAGTAGCCATTGTTACATCAGATAAAACAGGCTTTAAATCAACAACGGTAAGAAAAGACAAAGAAGGTCATTATATAATGATAAAGAGATCAGTTCAACAAGAAGATATAACAATCCTAAATATATACGCACCTAACACCAAAACTCCCAGATTCATAAAACAAACACTACTAGATCTAAGAAAAGAGATAGACAGTGATGAAATAATACTGGGGAATTTCAACACTCCACTGACATCGCTAGACAAAATACTAGCAAACCGAATCCAAAAGTACATTGAAAAGATAATTTACTACATTCAAGTGGGTTTCATCTCAAGAATGCAAGGAATAGTTCAACATACACAAGTCAGTAAATGTGATTCACCACATGAACAGAATTAAAAACAAAAACAACATGATTATTTCAGTAAATGCAGAAAAAGCATTTTGATAGAATCCAGCATCCCTTCATGATAAAAACTCTGGACAACCTAGGCGTAGAGGAAACATACCGCAAATTAGTAAAAACCATATATGACAGACCCACAGTCAACATCATACTGAATAGGGAAAAATTGAAACCATTCCCCCTAAGAACAGAACAAGACAAGCATGCCCACTTTCACCACTGCTATTCAATCAAAGTACCGGAAGTCCTAGCCAGAGCAGTCAGGCAAGGGAAAGAAATAAAGGGCATCCAAATCGGAAAAAAGGAAGTCAAACCATCCCTGTTTGGTGATATGATCTTTTACCTAGAAAACCCTAAAGACTCCTCCAAAGGACTCCTAGATTTGATAAAGTGTCAGGTTACAAAGTCGATGTATGCAAATCAGCAGCACTGCTATACACCAATAAGGACCAACCTGAGGATCAAATCAAGAACTCAATCCCATTTACAACAGCTGCAAAAAAAAAAGATACCTAGGAATATACTTAACTAAGGAGGTGAAAGAGCTCTATAACGAGAACTATAAAACACTGATGAAACAAATTGTAGATGACACAAATACTAATAAATGAAAAACCATCCATGCTCATGGATTGAAAGAACCAATATTGTGAAAATGACCAGACTGCCCAAGTCAATGCAATTCCTATCAAAATGACAGCATCATTTTTCACAGAATTAGAAAAAAAATTCAAAAATTCATATGGAACAATAAAAGAGCCTAAATAGCCAAAGCAATCCTAAGCAAAAAGAATGGTTATCTGGAAGAATCACATTACCCAATTTCAAATTATACTACAAGGCTATCCTAACCAAAACAGCATGATAGTGGTATAAAAGTAGACACATAGATCAATGGAA
>NW_012134355.1:1485-1860 GCF_000956105.1 Propithecus coquereli
AAACACAATAAAGGAATAGTATTCAGAATACTTAGGAGTCCTAAAAATAATATGAAAAATACCAAATTACAGTAAGAAATAACAGGCAACAGGTTCGAATAGGCAAGTCATTGGAGAGAAAGCTGGTAGGGATAATAACCAAAAGAAAAGATGTTCAACTAAATTAAAACAAAATTCAATTTACCATCCTTCATCTTGGAGTAAGCATAAAGTCTGACAATTTTAGGAGTTAGAGAGGAAATGAAAAAATTAGTATTATCATTTAGAAAGAAATTATTCTGTTGGTAGAAAAGCTGAAAATTCTTACATTTCTAACTCAGCAATTCCACTTCCAGACTTTACCCTTGAGAAACTCCAGCATGTGTGTTGAAGAAG
>NW_012134355.1:4735-5783 GCF_000956105.1 Propithecus coquereli
AATTTAAAAAAATAAGCAGGAAATGGTTGGAGTTACTGTCTAGTAAAGAGTGACTTGACAACTGGATACACGTATATAAAAAATAATATAGAAAATAATTCCTGAAAGATTAGCTAATTGTTCAAACCAAAACTTTAAAGACTATAGAAGAAAATATGTTTATGATATCAGGATAGGAATTGATTTCTTAAATCAGGCACAAAATGCACAAAACATAAGAGAAAATATTATAAAACTTCACTACTTTATATTTAAAACATTGGTATGAAGACGACACCATAAAGAAAGGGGGAAAGACATGTTGTGGGCTGGAAGTGGTGTCTGCTGCACAAACACAATAAAGGAATAGTATTCAGAATACTTAGGAGTCCTAAAAATAATATGAAAAATACCAAATTACAGTAAGAAATAACAGGCAACAGGTTTGAATAGGCAAGTCATCGGAGAGAAAGCTGGTAGGGATAATAACCAAAAGAAAAGATGTTCAACTAAATTAAAACAAAATTCAATTTACCATCCTTCATCCTGGAGTAAGCATAAAGTCTGACAATTTTAAGAGTTAGAGAGGAAATGAAAAAATTAGTATTATCATTTGGAAAGAAATTATTCCGTTGGTAGAAAAGCTGAAAATTCTTACATTTCTAACTCAGCAATTCCACTTCCAGACTTTACCCTTGAGAAACTCCAGCATGTGTGTTGAAGAACATATTCACAATGATGTATACAGCCATACAGAAATCTTGAAAGTGGATAAGTAGTTGTGCCGTTTTCTTACTAAAGAGTTCTATATAACAGTTAAAATGTATACACATGGAATATTTTTTTAAAAATCTGTGATGTGAATAAAGCAAGTTGCTATAAGATAGACGGCATATCACATAGTCTATGTAAATTAACATGTAAAATAATACATGCAAATGTAGTAAAAGTATAAATCCTGAATGATACGAGAATAGTGTTTATATTTTGGGTGAGGGAAGGAAAATGAGATTTTTAGATGGGAACAGAGAGAGTTTAAAGTGTATCTGTGACGCTCATTTCTTCAAAA
>NW_012134356.1:0-391 GCF_000956105.1 Propithecus coquereli
AGAGACGGGGTCTTGCTCTTGCTCAGGCTGGTCTCAAACTCCTGAGCTCAAACGATCCGCCCGCCTCAGCCTCCCAGAGTGTGAGGATTACAGGCGTGAGCCACCGCGCCCGGCCATTGTGACCATTTTTTATTTAATATCTATTTCATCTAAGAATGGTCACCTATGCTCTCTTTTGTTTACCATTTGCATAGAATGTCTTTTTCCATCTTTCACTTGGCCTATGTGTGTCTTTAAATCTAAATTACTGTCTTGTAGACAGCATATAGTTAGGCTTTGTTTTTTAATCCATTCTATGTCTGTGAATGGGCAGTTTAAGCTATTTACATTTTAAGTAATTATTGACAGGGAATGATTCGTCATTATCATTTTGTTAATTGATTTCTGATCA
>NW_012134356.1:3141-3491 GCF_000956105.1 Propithecus coquereli
AAGAAGAATTTTTTTTTTTTAATTTTGCTTGTATTTTATGTTTCAAAGAAATGGTTTTCTATTTTGTCTATTTTGGTCAGCTCTCTCTTTCTTCTATATTTTCCTATTTTCTTACCTTTTTAAATAAATGCTTAACTTCTATTTATTTGAGTTTACTTGATCATTATTTGCTCTGCTTCTTGAATTAAAGGCTAAGTTAATTTACTTTTGATCTTTTTTCTTTTTCAATAACTGAATATATTTCTATAAATTTCTCCCTCCAGACTCCTTTAACTAAATCCCAGAGTTTTCATCCTAGCGCTCTCATTGCATTCATTTAAAATTTTCAATTTCTATTTTCTTCTGTTCAC
>NW_012134356.1:6674-6914 GCF_000956105.1 Propithecus coquereli
CTACATAACATAAAATAAGCAAAATGAAACAGAAACCCATGTTAGCATCAGTAGTTATGTACCTTGTGTGACGAGAATTTCAGAGGTCAATATCTTAGCTCAGCCTAATTTAAAATAAAGTTAAAACAAAGACCCATTTTTCCATAGTACAAAGCACATTAAAAGGGTTTGAAAAAATCTGGTATTATGTAAATTTAAGTTGCAACTACATAACATAAAATAAGCAAAATGAAACAGAAA
>NW_012134357.1:0-650 GCF_000956105.1 Propithecus coquereli
AACTTCAAATACATACATATCCTGTTTTGTTCACATTTGCTGAGTTATGTGACCGCACAGGAGGCTAGAGAGGCAGATAAAGGCTTCTCGTGGTAGGCAGATTCCGAAGATCCCCGCGATATGAACTCCCATCCTCAGGCTATTCAGTCAAACACTAACTTAGGTGCCACTGTAAAGGGACTTTGCGTATGAAATTAAGCACTTACCTTAGAGTACGAAGATTATACTGGGTTATCCAGATGAGTCCAGTGGAATCACATGAGCCTATACAATTAGAAGAGAAAGGCAGAGGGATCTATCAGAGCAATGCCGTCAGAGCGGAAAGCAGAGGGGAGATGAGGCAAATGGAGAGATCAATTTCTAAACATGAAAAAGACCAGACCCGCCATCGCTGGCTTTGAGAGGAGGAGGAAGGCCACACGTCAAGGAATGCAGGTGGCCTCTTGAAGCTGAGAACAACCCCCAGCTGACAGCCAGCAAGGACATGGGGACCTCAGACCTACAACCGCAGGGAACTGAACTCTGCCACCAACTTGAATGAGTTTGGAAGCAGATTTTTTTTCTCCGAGTCTCTAGAAAGGAACAAAGCCCTGCAGACCCCTCTATTTTGGCCTTGTGAGACCCACAGGAGAGAACCAGCCGAGTGGCCC
>NW_012134357.1:4050-4534 GCF_000956105.1 Propithecus coquereli
AGCTGAACAAAGAGAAGTTGCAAAATGTATTCTAATTATAATACAAATCACAAACATCATTCTAAGCTTGTTTTAATTTAATGACATGTTGATAGCATATTATCTTTATTAACTAGTTATGTTTGTCTTTGGACTGAGCTTCAAATTTCTTGATAGATAAAATACTGCTTGTTAGAATAAATTGACCTATTTTTTAATAAAGTGATATTATGTACCCATGTATGAGAAAACGAAAACTTTATTTTGTCCTGGGCTTCTACATTCAGCTTTCAGAAGGATTCATATTTATTAATTAATCAGTGGGCTCACAATTTTCCAAGATCGCTTCAGACTGAGAGGATATCAAGGCCCAAGAGCAGGACAAAACCAGCCCCCACGAAATGGTGGTACTAACATTTCCAAGGGACCCTCTTCACTGCTTAGAGATTGTTTGGAATTTAGATAAAGAAGACCAGTGGCTTCAGTCAAAGAGAGCTTCATGAAT
>NW_012134357.1:5584-5969 GCF_000956105.1 Propithecus coquereli
TGCAGAGACAGGGTTGTTGCCTAGGCTGGTCTTGAACTCTAATCCTCCAGTGATCCTCCCACCTCAGCCTCCCAAGGTGCTGGCATTATAGGCATATGCCAACACACCAAGCCAGAATTGTTTTTTAAATTCCTTTTTGGATAATTTGTTGTTAAAATATATGCAACTGATTTCTATCATATAGAAATTGCATAATTTTCTATCATGCAATTTTACTATGTTCAATAAGTTCTGACTTTTCTATGTGTGTGAATTCTTCGGGATTTTCTGCATGTAATATTGTGTTACCTGTAAACAGAGATAATTTTATTTCTTCCATGCTAATTTGGATGCCTTTTATTTGTTTTCCTTGCATAATTGCTCTGGCTAGGACTTCAGTATTATG
>NW_012134358.1:0-1423 GCF_000956105.1 Propithecus coquereli
ACTGTATTTTGTAATTACTCATGATAAAGTAGAATCTATAAAAATTCTCTAAGTAATCATCTAATAGTAACACCACTTGGATGACTCTCAAAAAACACTTTGGATGACACAATGCATTTTGTGCCCAGAGAACATTGTAAACAACTATACAAACCAGTGGTTACACTGCAAACCAGAGAGAAGAGTCATCTTAAAACAAACAAAAAAAAGCATCTTAAGAGTAAAATCAGATGCAGAGGAAGTGTTTCGTGCCCAGAACTGCATTCCCTCAGCCTAATCTCATTTCAGTGCTGTACTAGACAGTTCTGTGACCACTGGCAGTGTCCCAGCTCAAGCTCATTTTTGTGGTTCTCTTTGTTTTCTGCCTCAGGGCTTCTCAGCCTGAAAATATCCTGGAGTCAGGGGGAGGGTGCAGATAATACTCCCCAGGTAACCAATGGGAGACAGAAAATTTTAGATAGATGCCAGTCTGTCTCGTACTCCAGATATTCATACAAGATTCTAAGGGAATTTCTTTATGGTTCCTCAGAGGGTTCCCAGAAGAATTGCATTATATTTCAGTGGCTCACAGTGGTACCCAGCCTAAAATAGACCCTTTATTTTCTTCCCATCTTTCCCTTTCTTACTCTCTTCACGCTCTCACTCCAAATTCTAGAATCAACTCTCAAACTATCTGCATCCAAGACCTTGTCTTCAGCTCTGAAGAAAAATGCAAAATAAGACAGGAGGGGTCTAGGAATCAGGGTTATACTAAGACATGTGGACGCTCAAATTAGATCAATGATTTGGCATCCCTTCAAATACTGAGAAACATTTCTTCAATATTTTTAGAGTCCCAGGCACAGCAAGGGGACAAGGTGTGACAAAGATAAGAATGACCATTTTTACAATACTGGAGCCATATAAAATCTTGTTGATGTTGCATTCTTAGAATAGTTTATTTTATATGATATTGTACTTAAGTGTCTGTGAAATTCCTTGATTTTGATCTGTCATATTCAGTGCTCAGTGAAGAAAACAGAAACTAGTGTTTTTGAGCAGAAAAAGTTTTAACAGAGGCAGTTATATGCTAATATAACAGTGTTATGCTGGCGAAACAGAAGTCAAGGGACCATCACTGTATTTTGTAATCTATGGTACTGCTATTTTGGCTGAATCCAGAGGTCAGGAAACTACCTCTGCCATTGCTACCACCACCAATGACATCATAGTTTCCCCACACTAATGAAGTTGGTGATAAGTGATGGAATAAGGGATCCAGCCACTATCAGTGTTAGGTTTGTCTCAGCTGTTTTGACTCCCCTCTCCCTCCAAAAAACTCACTCACTCAATTGCATTTCATTGGTAGACTATAAACCAGATCCAGGCGTCTAGCCTCAAGGAAGTTTGGAAATGTGGTTTTTAGCAGTAGCCCTTGCAGTAG
>NW_012134358.1:1473-2317 GCF_000956105.1 Propithecus coquereli
GAGAAAAAGGGCTTTGAAAAACCTGTAGGAACAGTCAACCCCCCAACTCCCTTCTACCACCCTCATCCACAAAATTCATAGCATTATGGCACTTACGTTTCACTTCTTATATCCTCATTGAAGAAAAGAAAGTTTTTTTCCTTTAAAAGAATTATGGTGAGAATTAGGGCAACTAGGATAGGCATTGGTGCCTCAAATGACAGTCTCCACATTCTGGCGTTGGAAGGCCCCCATGTAACGGCCAGCTCCTTGCCTGCTCACACTGCAGTACAGCTTAATAGCCAACGTACTCTGCCATGAACACACAGCTCTGAATCAACCTTTGTCTTGTGTCATGTTAAAGTATGAATGGCAAACATGGGCTACACAGCTTTGAGACAGAAAGTCCAAGATAGGTATGCTGAAAATTTGACCCTAGAGGAAACAGAGGCAAATTCAGGGAACAAAAATAATTCTGAAAAATTCTCTAAGAATGTTAAGAATTAAGAATATTTGAAAATATGCAGCATCCATAAAATAAGAATAAGATACTATGGGAAAATAAATAATCAGAGAATATGAATGTTCTTAGAAATTTAAAATGTGATTGATAAAACAAAGACTCAATAGAAAGACTGGAATATAGAGTGAAGGAAATCTCCTAGAATGTAGAAGAAAAAAAAACCAAAAATATTACTGACACTATAAGTAATATAGAGGATTAATTCGGGTACTATAATATCCAAATATTAATACTAGTATTTTCAGAAAAAAACCCAGAGAAGATGGAAGGGAAAGGAATTGTAGGAATAATAGAAGAAAATTGTCCTTCGTTGAAGAGAAACATATTTTTCGAATTAAAAGA
>NW_012134358.1:5647-6066 GCF_000956105.1 Propithecus coquereli
CAATTGCATTTCATTGGTAGACTATAAACCAGATCCAGGCGTCTAGCCTCAAGGAAGTTTGGAAATGTGGTTTTTAGCAGTAGCCCTTGCAGTAGGTGATATGGGAGTGGGTATGAGAAAGGGGTGAGAATGCCTCCAACGTGCAATAAACAGTATCACGCACAATCTGCTATGTAGCTACCCGGCATCCAGAATCTTCTGTGTGTCTAATTCCCAAAACAAAAACCAGAGTAAAGCCAACACACTCCAACCTTGCATAATACAACTGACCCTCACAGAGACAAAAACGTGCTCACCCTCTCCAAAGTCTATTCACTGTATCCATATGGTGATGCTGTTCATTTCTCTCCTACTGTAGTTATAATCCCACCTTTATATCTTTTTTTTTTTTTTTGAGACAGAGTCTCACTGTGTTGCCC
>NW_012134359.1:0-516 GCF_000956105.1 Propithecus coquereli
CTGTTTATTCACCACACACCAAGCCAGCAAGCAATTCTGCAGCAGATACCAACTGGGTGTCCTCTTATTTAGTTCTGACACTTTTCACCTGCAGACGGTGTCAGATCCCACAGGTTGAGGGCTCAGGGCCCAAGACTCAGCCCCCCACCCCACCAGTTACAAGTCTGGGCCTCCAGAATTCTGACCAACTGTCTTCAAGTCGGGGTTCCCACCACTCCCTCTTTAGTTTGATTAACTTTCCAGAGTGCTCACAGATCTCAGGGAAACTTACGATTACCAGTTTACTATGAAGGATATTACAAAGGATACAGATGAAGAATGCATAAGGACAGTTATGGGGGAAGGGGCGTGGAGCTTCCCAGCCTTGTCTGGCACAACACCCTTCAGGAACATACACATGTTCAGCTTTCTGGAAACTCCGTAAACCCAGTCCTTTTGGGGTTCTATGGAAGCTTCGTTACATAGGCAGGATTGATTAACCACTGGCCATTGGTGATCAACTTAACCTGCCGGCCC
>NW_012134359.1:566-1520 GCF_000956105.1 Propithecus coquereli
AGCCAAATAGCACAGGAAGTTTATTGTGAGACAGCCAACAGATCCTACTCCACAAAGTAGGGATCCTTTCCCGAGCAGGCGTGAGACACCTTATGAGACAATGGTAACGTTTTATTCATTTATTTATTTAGTCAGAGTCTCACTCTGTTTGTGGGGCTAGAGTGCTGTGGTGTCAGCCAAGCTCATAACCACCTAGAACTCCTGGGCTCAAGTGATCCTCCTGCCTCACCCTCCCCAGTAGCTAGGACTACAGGTGTGCACCACCGTGCCAGGCTAATTTTTCTCTACTTTTAGTAGAGATGGGATCTCTCTCTTCCCGAGGCAGGTCTCAAACTCCTGAGCTCAAGTGATCCTCCTAACTCGGCCTAACTGAGTGCGGATTATAGGCGTGAGCCACCACACCCAGCCTAATGGTAATGTTTTCAAATATTCATGAACCCCATATGTGACCAGCCTTATCCTGAGGTCAGGCCATAAAGGTTAACCAGAAACTGCTGTCACAGAATGGTAAGCAAAGTTTGTGATGCATCCAGTTTAGGAATTCATCCATCCTTGGCGGTTCAGGCCTGCGATATGCTGCTGGTGACTCCCTTTTTTGGGATGGTTTAGAGTCTTGTCAGTCAAAGTGGCTGCACTCAGGCTCTCTTGACCTTCCTTTTTTGCATTATCTGTACATTTTTAGTGCTACAGGCTGTACAAGAGGCCTGGTGCCAGCATCTGCTTCTGGTGAGGGTTTCAGGGAGCTTCCAATCAAGGCAAAAGTGAGAGGGGAGCAGGCATGTCACATGGTGAGAGAAAGACAAATAGAGAGAGGAAGTGGTGCCAGGCTCTTTTAAATAAGCAGCTCTCGTGAAGCAATAGAGTGAGAACTCACTCATTACCTCAGGAGAGGCACCGAGTCATTCATGAGGAATCCGGCCCCATGACTCAAACACCTCTCACATCCAACATTGG
>NW_012134359.1:3846-4209 GCF_000956105.1 Propithecus coquereli
CATCTCAATTTAATTCGTTTCTGCTGTCATCTTTATTATTTCTTTCCTTCCACTAATTTTGGGTTTAGTTTGTTCTTGCTTTTCTAGTCCTTGAGGTACATCATTGGGTCTCTTATTTGAAATTTTTCTACTGTTTTGATGTAGGCGTTTATTGTTATAAACTTCCTTCTTCGTACTGCTTCAGAACATCTGGGGCTGCCTCCTGGCCCAGCCTCCTACCTCCATTCTCAGGAGGAACCACCAGCCGGGCAGCCAAGGGGCTTCTCCAAGGGCCCACTTAGGCAGAAACGACCCGGGCAGCTCTGTAAGGTGGCTAATCTATCCCATAGATTTTGGTATGTTGTGGTTCCATTTTCATTTGTT
>NW_012134359.1:5637-6828 GCF_000956105.1 Propithecus coquereli
TTTTTAAAAATTGAGACATAATTTACATGCTATAAAACATACATTTTAAAATGTCCACTTCAGTGGTTTTTAGTATATTCACAGAAATGAGCAACCATCACCACTCTCTAATTCCAGATCTTTCTCCTAACCCCAGACACAAACCCCATGCCCACTGGCAGTCACTCCCAATTTCTCCCCATTCTCCTAGCTCTGGGCACAAATTTTTTTCCGTCTCTATGGATTTGCTTATTTTGGGTATTCTGTAAAAACAGAATCACACAATGTGGTCCTTTATGACTGGTTTCTTTCACTTAGTGTCACGCATTGTTTGTAGCATGGATCGGGTGTCTCATTCCTTTTCATGCCTGACTTGTATTCCAGTGTACGGATCCAACACACTGGTGTGTCTATTCCTTAGTCGATGGACATTTGGGTGTTTCCATGTTTCAGCCATGAGAAAATCATGCTGCTGTGAACCTTTGTGCACAATGAACCCCGACATTTTGATTTTAGAGCCGGTGTGCCTAAGGAGCTCCACACTTGACTGTCTCTCCGTGTAGACAGGAAACTTCTTGGGAAATGTGCCACCCGTGGCCTTTTGGTAATGTCACACTCAGTGAAATGTGCCCAGCGAGTGTTCGACTTACACGAGTTGGTTTTGGTGGTTTTGGCTACAGAGGAGCGTGCAGTGGGCTGTTTCCTGTTATTTCATATTAAAGATCCTTCATTCAAAAAATATCTATGCAGACCCTCTGTGTGCCTGGCCGAGTGCTGGGAACACGGCCCTAATGAGATGAACGCGGCTTTCCTGTGTGCTAGAGAGGAAGATGATCAGTTATAAAGTGTGAAAATACTTTGAAAGAAAAGGAAAGGGTGCAAAGGGATGTACCGGTCGGGGCCTGGCGGGACGGGGAGGAACAATGCTGAGAGCAGTTGGGGAACAGGGTGCCAAGCAGGGAGACGGCAGGTGCGGCACGAAGCCAAATGTCATGAGTCCTTTCGTGTTTGGAACCGCGGCACATGGTCTCCCGTAATTCCCGTGTCTCTTTACCGTAGGAGACACGGGCAAGCGAAGTCCTAGGGTGTGTCTTTTCTGAGTAGTCCCTTGTCATGGCTTATTTCATGGCCTGTGTCCCTCCCCACTGCTCCTGCGTTCCTGGGACCACCGCCCACACTGTTATAGGGACCCCTGGGCAGTCATAGCCCACT
>NW_012134359.1:8190-10026 GCF_000956105.1 Propithecus coquereli
GCACCATGGCTGCGTTCCTGGGGCCAGCCCCGCTTGCGGTTGGGGGGGCCCTTCGATCCTGTTTGTCAGGCTGCTTGTCCTTTCCCAGGCCCCAGCATGCCTCCAGTGCCAAAGGTGTGGCTTCGGATAGGGCCTCGCGTGCCAGTCCAGGTGTGCGTGACTAGCCCTGGGCGAGTCTGTTCTAGTAATTCAAGAAGCCACTTCTTATAAGGACAGGTATTTTCCACTTCCGTCATCCTCTGGGACCTCACTCAGCAGTGTGACTGAGTAGGCAGGACCAACGTAGCCGTCCCTCCCTGGGTCTCTTTAGTTTTGGACCCAGAGTTAGACTGCAGACCTAAAGCTGTGATTGGCATGTCCTTGATTATGGGAGCCCAGCAAGGAATTTCCTTCTTAATGATCTGTGGAGGCAGCTCTCTGCAGGTGCCTGAGTCCTCTTCCCTTGCTTATGGGATCTGGCTGATGCATAGTGTTGGTGACAGCTATTCATTCCATAGGGGGTCTTCTTGCATGACTCAGCCTCCAAGCTTGACCTTCCCTTTTGCATAAGGAGTTGTGGGGGTGTTCCTTAGATGTTCGTTTTCCTTTACATGGAATTTGGAGAGTTTACAGGTTGCCGAAGGCATGGAGAGGTGTCCAGGAGAGGGCATGGGAGCTCCATCCTCCTGTCCCCCTATCTTGTCATCTGTGATTCTCCATCTGGCTGGTCATCTGTATCCTTTGTAATAGCCTGTGTAATAAACCAGTAACCTAGCAAATAAACTGTTTTCTTTGGTTTCATGAGCCATTCAGCACTGATCAAACCCTAGAGGGATATGTGGGAACCTTTGATTTGCCGCCATGTCAGACAGAAGTGGGTGTAAGCCTGGGACCTGCTACTTGCGATTGTGTCCAAGACTGGGTGGAACTGAACCCTGAAACTGTGGGGTCTGGGCTAACTCTGGTTACTGACAGAATTGAATTGATTTGTTGGACAGCCAGCTCGTATTAGGGAATTGGTCAATGTGGAGGAAAATCCACAGAGATCATGGACATCCCTGATGATGAACAATCCAGAAAGTTCAGAACAGAAGGCTGGCAGGAGGAGGGTGCCCTGGGGTCTCTCTAATTGGTCCTCAAAGTGTTGCTATGACACTTTAGAGTGGGAGAGGCAGATTGGTGGAGATGAAGAGAAAAATCTAGACGCTCAGGCGAAAGCTGATAAGGGGAAGTGTTGGTCTACATTAGCTGTGTGCTCAAAGCTGGTTAAATATTAATTTAGGCTCTTTCATAACAAAGGGCAAGATTCAGAGCAAGGGTGAGGTCTGTGAAGAGCACTGCTTGGCTCTTCACAAGGTGTGTAGACACTGCTGTTTTCACATTAACTCCTTCCAGAATGGTCTGCCTTCACCGTCGTCCTGCATTTCGGAGAGTTTCTCTGGGAGTTTTCTTCTTAGCACTTTGGAGAGTAGTTGTAGGTGACAAGGTGCTGATGGTCCCTCTGGACGGAAGCCACTGGCTTAGTGTAAAGGATGTAGCCGAGAGTCTCAGTGCCAGGGGGCATGAGATTGTGGTGCTGACACCAGAAGTCAATTTGCTTTTGAAAGAATCCAAATACTATTCGAGGAGATTCCATCCAGTGCCGTATGACGAAGAGGAGCTCAAGAACCGTTTCCGTTCCTTCGGAAACAGTTTGTTTGCTGAGAGATCATACCTGATGAGTCCTCTGGTGGAGTACAGGAATAACATGTTTGTCATTGACATGTGGTTCATCAACTGCCAGAGCCTCCTGAAGGACCATGCCACCCTGAATTTCCTCAAGGAGAGCAAGTTCGATGTTCTTTTCACAGACCCGGC
>NW_012134359.1:10386-11763 GCF_000956105.1 Propithecus coquereli
CTCGGTCTGGTTGTTGAGATACGACTTTGTGTTTGATTACCCCAGGCCGGTGATGCCCAACATGGTCTTTGTTGGAGGCATCCACTGCAAAACCAGGAAGGACCTGCCTCAGGTTGGTGGATTTCGTTCTTTCCCATTGCCCTCTTTCTTCATGGGAGGAGATTATTCTTCTACGCTTGCTTGAGCCAACTGCCACCTGGAGGACTGTCTGAAGAAATGGTGGCAGGAAGAGAATGCTGCGCTCAGAGTAGCCGGGACATATTAGGAGACCTGACGGTGAGGTGATACAGAGGCCATTCAGTGAAGACAGGGCTCATGCTTGACAACAATATGAGATATGTTGGGCTGGGCAATCTGGGGACAGTCACAGGATTATTGCGTGAAACGTCCCAGTCCAAATAGAGGTGAAGGCTGGACCAAGGGGACAGGTCTAGGTCATAACCCGTTCTGCCAATTCTAGCTCATGCTTTGTCCCTGGGCACAGAGCCAGGGGTGACAGTAAACTAAGGCAGGGAGCCAAATCTGCCGAAATCTTCATCCTTCCCTCCCCGCAACATTTCCTAGCCCCTCGTAACTACCAATCAACTCTCTACCTGCATGAGGTGCGCTTCCTTAGCTCCCACATAGGACTGAGGTTCGTGTGGTCTTTGTATTTCTGTGCCTTGCTTATTCCACTTAGCATAATGCCTTCCAGCACCATCCATGCTGCTACAAATGAGTGACTTTCTTTCTTTTTTGTGGCTGAATAATATTCCATTGTGCATATGCTCCATCTGCAAATGAGGAAGAAACCCCTCAAAGTGTTTTTTCTATTCTCTCACTCAACAACAACCACCAACACAGAATACTTCAGTGACTAAATATGTGCGTTTATTCCCCACACACCAAGCCAGCAAGCAATTCTGTAGCAGATACCAACTGGGTGTCCTCTAATGTAGTTCTGACACTTTTTACCTGGATACAGTGTCAGATCCCACAGGTTGAGGGCTCAGGGCCCAAGACTCAGCCCCCCACCCCACCAGTTACAAGTCTGGGCCTCCAGAATTCTGAACAACTGTCTTCAAGTTGGGGTTCCCACGACTCCCTCTTTGAGTTTGATTAATTTTCCAGAGTGCTCACAGAACTCAGGGAAACTTACAATTACCAGTTTACTATCAAGGATATTACAAAGGATACAGATGAAGAATGCATAGGGACAGTTATGGGGGAAGGGGCGTGGAGCTTCCCAGCCTTCTCTGGCACAACACCCTTCAGGAACATACACATGTTCAGCTATCTGGAAACTCCCTAAACCCAGTCCTTTTGGGGTTCTATGGAAGCTTCGTTACATAGGCAGGATTGATTAACCACTGGCCATTGGTGATCAACTTAACCTGC
>NW_012134359.1:12324-27549 GCF_000956105.1 Propithecus coquereli
GGCTGTACTAATTTACATTCCCACACAGTGTATGAGCATTCCCCTTTCTCCACAACCTTGCCTACACCCGTTATTTTTTGTCTTTTGGTGAAAGTCATTTTAGCTAGGGTGAACTGATATCTCATTGTGATTTTAATTTGTATTTCCCTGATGAATAGTGACGTTGAACATTTTTCATATACCTCTTGTCCATTCGTATGTCTTCTTTTGAGAAATGTCCGTTCAGGTCCATCTTAGTCTGTTTTGTGTTGCTATAAAGTAATATCTGAGACTGGGTAGTTAATAAAGAAAAGAGGTTTATTTGGCTGAGAGTGATGCAGGGGGTGTCCCAATAGAGGGAGGAAACCCCCTGAACTCACCAAGTGAGTTCTCGGCTTTGTGCTGGAAAAAATTTGAGAGCGAGCCAAATAGCACAGGAAGTTTATTGTGAGACAGCCAACAGATCCTACTCCACAAAGTAGGGATCCTTTCCCGAGCAGGCGTGAGACACCTTATGGGACAATGGTAACGTTTTATTCATTTATTTATTTAGTCAGAGTCTCACTCTGTTTGTGGGGCTAGAGTGCCGTGGTATCAGCCAAGCTCATAACCACTTAGAATTCCTGGGCTCAAGTGATCCTCCTGCCTCAGCCTCCCCAGTAGGTAGGACTACAGGTGTGCACCACCGTGCCAGGCTAATTTTTCTCTACTTTTAGTAGAGATCGGGTCTCGCTCTTCCTGAGGCTGGTCTCAAACTCCTGAGCTCAAGGGATCCTCCTAACTCGGCCTAACTGAGTGCAGATTATAGGCATGAGCCACCACACCCGGCCTAATGGTAATGTTTTTACATGTTCATAAACCCCATATGTGACCAGCCTTATCCTGAGGTCAGGCCATAAAGGTTAACCAGAAACTGCTGTCACAGAATGGTAAGCACAGTTAGTGATACATCCAGTTAGGAATTCATCCACCCTTGACGGTTCAGGCCTGCGATATGCTGCTGCTGACTTCCCTGTTTGAGGTGGTTAGAGTCTTGTCAGTCAAAATGGCTGCACTCAGGCTCTCTTGACCTTCCTTTTCTGCCTTATTCGTACATTTTTAATCCTACAGGCTGTACAAGAGGCCTGGTGCCAGCATCTGCTTTTGGTGAGGGCTTCAGGGAGCTTCCAATCAAGGCAAAAGTCAGGGGGGAGCAGGCATGTCATATGGTGAGAAAAGGACGAATAGAGAGAGGAGGTGGTGCCAGGCTCTTTTAAATAAGCAGCTCTAGTGAAGCAATAAAGTGAGAACTCACTCATTACCTCAGGAGGGGCACCGAGTCATTCATGAGGAATCCGTCCCCATGAGTCAAGCACCTCTCACATGCAACATTGGGCATCAAATATCAATATGAGATTTTAAGGGGACAAACATCCAAACTATATCCAGGTCTTTGGCCCATTGTTAAATTAGATTATTTGAATATTTTGCTATTGAGTTGTTTGAGTTCCTTATATATTCTGGTTTTTAATCCCTTGTTGGATGTGTATTTTGCAAATATTTTCTGTCATTCCGTAGGTTGTCTCTTTACTTTGTTGACTGTTTCCTTTCCTGTGCAGAAGCTTTTTAGCTTGATGCATTCCCATTTGTCTATTTTTGCTTTTGTTGCCTGTGAATTTCAAGTTTTATCCAAAAAGTCTTTTTCCAGACCAATGAGCTAAAGCATTTCCCCAAAGTTTTCTTCTAGTAGTTTCATAGTGTCAGGTCTGAGATTTAAACCTTTAATCCATTTTGATTTAAATTTTTGTATTTGGTGAGAGATAGGGGTCTAGCTTCATTTTCTGTATGTAGTTATGCAGCTTTCCCAGCACCATTTGTTGAAGAGACTGTCCATTCCTCAGTATATGTTTGTGGCACCTTTGTTAAAAGTGAGTTGACTGTAAATGTATGAATTTCTTTCAGTGTTTTCTATTCTGCTCCAGTGTTCTGTGTGTCTGTTTTCATGTCAGTACCGTGCTGTTTGGTTACTATGGATTTGTAGTATATTTTGAAGCCAGGTAGTATGATGTCTGTAGCTTCATTCTTTTTGCTCAGGATTGCTTTGGTTATTTTGGGTCTTTTGTGGTTTCATTCACATTTTAGGATGTTTTTTTCTATTTCTGTGAAGAATGCCACTGGTATTTTGATAGGGATTGCATTGGACTTGCACATCTCTTTGGGTATATTCACAGTTCAATAACTAATTCTTCCAATCCAGGAGCCAGAGCTATTTTCCCATTTTTTTTGCATTCTCTTGAATTTCTTTCATCAGTGTTTTATTGTTTTTCATGTAGAGATCTTTCACTTGTCTGATTAAATGTATTCTTAGATACTTTATATTTTTTGTAGCTTTTGTAAATGGCATTGTTTTCTTGATTTTCTTCTTAGTTTCTTAGCTGTTGACAAATATAAATGCTACTGATTTTTGTATGTTGATTTCATATTCTGCAACTTTCCTGAATTTGTTCATCAGTTATAACAGTTTGTTTGGTGGAGTCTTTAGGTTTTTCGAAGTATGAGATCATGTTGTCTGCAGACAAGACTAATTTGACTTATTCCTTTCCAATCTGGATGCCCTTTATTTCCTTCCATGGCCTAATTGCTCTGGGTAGGACTTCCAGTACTATATTGAATAAAAGTGATGAAAGAAGGCATCCTTGCCTTTTCCAGATCTTGGAGGAACGGCTTTCAATTTCATTGAATGCAGTATGATGTTGATTGTGGATTTGTCATATATGGCCTCTATTGAGGTATGTTCCTTGTCTAGCCAGTTCGTTGATAGTTTTATCATAAAAGCATGTTCAACTTTGTTGAAGTCCTTTTTTAGTATCTGTGAAATGATCATAGGATTTTTTTCCCCTGGATTCTGTCAGTGTGATGTATGAAGTTTATTAGTTTGTGTGTGTTGAATCATCCTTGCATCCCTGTGATAAATCCCACTTGATTGTGGTGAATGATCTTTTCAATGGGCTTTTAGGTTTGGTTTGCTAGTATTTTGTTGAGGAGGTTTGCACCTATGTTTAACAATGATATTGGCCTACAATTTTCTTTTTTTGGTTGTTTCCTTCACTGTTTTTGTATCAGGGTAATGCTGGCCTTCTAAGATGATTTTCAAAGAATTAGATTTTTTTTTTTTAAATGTTTGGTAGAATTCAGCAGTGAAGTCATCAAATCCTGGGCTTTTGCTTGATAGGAAACTTTTTATTATCGCTTTGATGTTATTTGTTATTGGTCTGTTTAGGTATTTTATGTCTTCATGGCTCAATCTTGGTAGTTTTTAAGTATCAAGGAATTTATCCATTGCTTCTAGTTTTCCAATTTGTTGGAGGTATAGTGGTTCATAGTAGTCTCTGATGATCCTTTGTATTTCTGTGGCATCAGTTGTTATGTTTCCTCTTTCCTTTCTGATTTTGTTTATTTGGATCTTTTTTCTTGTTTACTCTAACTAAAGTTTTGTCAATATTTTTTATCTTTTTAAAGAAACCAACTTTTTGTTCCTCTATCTTTTGTATTATTTATTTCATCTCAATTTAATTCGTTTCTGCTGTCATCTTTATTATTTCTTTCCTTCTACTAATTTTGGGTTTAGTTTGTTCTTGCTTTTCTAGTTCCTTTAGGTACATCATTGGGTCACTTATTTGAAATTTTTCTAGTTTTTTGATGTAGGCGTTTATTGTTATAAACTTCCTTCTTAGTACTGCTTCAGAACATCTGTGGCTGCCTTCTGGCCCAGCCTCCTGCCTCCATTCTCAGGAGGAACCACCAGCCAGGCAGCCAACGGGCTTCTCCGAGGGCCCACTTAAGCAGAAACAACCAGAGTAGCCCTGTGAGGTGGCTAATCTATCCCATAGATTTTGGTATGTTATGTTTCCATTTTCATTTGTTTCAAGAAAATGTTAAATTTCCATTTGAATTTCAGGAAAATTTTACTAAGAAGTTAATAAGGAAAAGTCATTTATTTATTTAATAATTTGTTATTTATTTAAGGCTATCCTTATTACAAAGAAACCTTTGACATAAGAAGAAAAAATACCGTTTTTGGTATCTTGATAGTAACCATCGTATTTTTCCAGAAAGAGTTGTATTTAGTTATATTGAAAAAGCAGACTGTAGTGAATGTCCTTTTTAGCACTGTGAAGCTGTATCTGGTGTTTGATCTCATTCATATCTCAATTATCTTCCTGCCATGTCACCATAGAGAACATTCTGTATTATGTATGTAATTATCAACTTATAGTTATTAGGAATTAAAGGGATCAGGATCAAGTTTCTTTTGTCAAATAATCAAACCATTTCAACACTATGGAAAATATGTGCACTTTGGAGTGATGGAAATGTTTGGAGCCAGCCAAAGGTGGTGGTTGCGAAACATTGTGAAGGTGCTGAATGTCATGGAATTGTTCCTTTTAAAATGGTTAATTTTGTGATATGTGACTTCACCTCCATAAATTACTGAAAAAGGAAGATACATCACAGTTCATTAAAAAACAAAGCGCTGATGTATAGCTTAAAAAATACACTCTTCATTAGGCAAATAACACAATCAGGCAACCCATAAGGTAAATACAAAACAAGGCCAATAAAACTTTGAAAACAAATTTAACTTCAGAAATAATCCAAGAAATTCAGATTAATAAATAATGAAATTCAATTTCCCCTGTCAAATTAGCAAGCATGTTATATGAATAACCATTGGCTCAACTATAAAACAAATACTCATATATTTCTTGAAAAAATTGTGCAAAACCTTTTGGAAACAGTTACATTGATGAACATTCCTTGCATAATGCTGTGATTCACAATCGAGGAAAGTGTACCCTTTCTAGGCTCCCAGCCTCACCCGTGTGGGACAGTGCAGTGAGATTACTTCCCATTAACATCCAGGTTAGTGTGACTTTGACTAAAGCCTTACCTGTCTCCTCTGCCCAAGGAGGGACTTAGTCACCTCAGAGGGCTGCCTTGGTTGTTTCTGTCCAAGTTGGCCCTTGGAGAAGACCTTTGGCTGCCAGGCTGGTGGTTCCAGCTGTGAGAATGAGTAGGAGGCTGGGCTATGAGGCAGCCCCAGATGTTCTGAAACCACTTATACCAGCCCTAACAGGCCTCCTCTCCAGCCATGTGCACCTTACCACTTGCTCCCAAATAGATTCTCGCAGGTACCTCTCTGGTCCTCACTTCTTCCCCAGAATTTCCCAGGGTGTGCATGAAAAAAGAGTCTCTGTTTTTAGGCCCTTCCCCTCTGCCTGTAGGGGCTCAGATCCAGCCAGATGCCAGGGTGTTTTCCATCCTGTCCTTTTGCTGCTTAGTTGAGTCCTGTCCATCCCATGGTTAACCCCTTTTTGTATTGAGAGACTCAGCTCTCAAATATCTCTGTTTTAGAAGAGAATTTAGCTTCACATTTCATTATTAGAAGGGCCTTTGGAGTGTTTGTCTCAGAACAAAGGAATTCAGAGGTAAATCCTAGTCTTTTCCATTTGTAATGCAAAGAACTGCTCAAACCTTGGAAAGGACAGGCTGCAGACCCTGGAGTCAGGTCATGGCCAGAGCTCTGGCTCCAGGAATGATCACATCTTCCCTGTCCAGCCTGGTCTGTGGGAGGGAACAAGATCAGAACTCAGCCCTAGCCCCAGGTAGGACGGGAAGCCTCCCCTGCTGGCTCCAGGGATCCCTCCCTTGTCCCCAGGATATCAGTAGAACAAGAGCACAGGGTAAGAGCTACAGGCTTGGATTTGAACCCAGCTGTGTGGCCGGGCAAGTGGTGGCTGACTTCTGAGTGCTCATGTCTCCATCCATAAAATGGCAACACTCAGGAGTTGAGGTAGGGGTGTGTGAGATCAAGTGCGTGGGAGAACCCTAAAACTGTAAATGCAACCCCAATGAGACAGTGCTACTTTATGCTAGAATGATAGGATGGAGGATTCTCACTTGAAAGGGGAAACCGAGGCTTCTAGGCAAGTTGAGTGAACTCCTGAGGCCACAGCTTGCTTCAGCTAGCAGAGGTGGAAGGAGAGCTTACTTCCTTGTCACCCTCCTACCCTGATGTCATGTTTTTGCCCAGTATGTTTTTTGCCATGATATGTAACCTGGAAAGTGGCAGCAACACAAAAGGAAGAAAGGAAGGTGAACTGAGGAGTCAGCTATCTGACCAGCCTCCTCTCGCCCATGTGGCCTTGGACTTTAGCTTCCTCAGCTAAAAATGAGGCCGGTAACATCTTCCTTGCCTCTCACACTGTTGTTGGAGGATCCAATGGGGCATGTGAAAGCATGGGAAAGTGCTTTGTAGACTTCCAGGGGAAACTATAGCCCCCACCACTCTTCCTTGTACCCTAACTCAATACAGGCTGAAACCTTCTCTCTGCAAGGAGAGAAAAACAACATGGATTTCTTGCAACAGTCTTTGGGATGCATTTTCCTAGAAAACCAGATCCCAATTCCTTAGGACTAGTTCTTCTGTTCCAAGTTTTCTCTTCTTGTGTTCCGGAATTATTTAAATAATGGTTCTCAAATGGGATCAGTTTTGCCCAGGGGGAATGTGTCTGAAGACATTTTTGATTTACAGTTGGAGGGATGTTACTGTCATCTAGTAAGTAGAGGCCAGGGATGGTGTATGAGGTTGTACAGTGCATCAGAAGTATCCAACTCACCCACTCCCAACACAGAATTAATCTGGCTCAAAATATCAATAGTGCTAAAGTTAAGAAACTCTGATCTAAATAAATTCCAAGTGAGCATCAGTGACCTCTACCCAGCAAGGCCCCCAGCAGGATGCTTTGCCCACTCTCTGAGCTCACCTTGGCCTCCTTGCAGGGGCCTATACGTGTAATTCCCATTGAGGCTGAAACCTCAACATTTCTTGGTTGAGCTAAAGTTTAACCCTAGGAAAGTCAGGGAAACAAAACTCCAAAATGCCAAGTCATTCTTATAAAAAAAAAAGGCATGACTACTAATGTCTACAATGCCTTTAATGTTCTGCCTCTCTTTCAAAATCATGTGTTTATCTTTATGACTGATTATCTTGGAGATTACCAGACACAGAACATTTGGCAGTAGTGTTTCTATTAATAAGTAATTATCTAAAGAGTGGCTAAATGCTAGAGTGAATCAAGGTTAAAGAAAAAGTATTCAACACGAGTATCAAAAAGACTAGAAACATGGCTGATTAATAATTTAGATAACTCTAAGAGAATGAAATTAAGTGGGTTAAAAAAAATGCCCCATAACTATTACCAATCACTCCTCATTCCCTCCTTCCTCCAGCCCCTGGCCACCATTAATCTCCTTTCTGTCTCTGTGGATTTGCCTATTCTATGGATTCCATTCCATTGAAATGGAATCACACAGTATGTGACTAGCTTTTATTCCCTAAGCATAGGATTTTCAAGGTTCATTCGTATTGTAGCATAATATTATTGCCAAAAGTATTCCGTAGTAGGCTTATACCACGCTTTGTATATCTACTCATAAGTTGATGGACATTTGGGTTGTTTTAGCTATTGTGAATAAAGCTGTGTGAACATTTGTGCGTAAGTTTTGTGTGGACATGCGCTCTCAATTTTCATGGGTATCAACCTAGTGATGGTATTGCTGGGTTGTATAGTAACTGTATGTTTAATCCTTTGAGGAACTGCTAGATTATTTTTCAAAGTGGCTGCACTGTTTTCTTTTACCGTGATAAAATATATATAAAATAAACTTTACCATTTTAAAGTGTGCTACTCCTTTGTGTACTATTACCATTGTCTTGTTCTAGAATATTTCATCATCCACAAAAGAAACCCAGGTACAGAAAGCAGTCACTCCTCATTTTCTCCTCCTCCCCTCCCTGGGCAACCACCACCAATCTGCTTTCTGTTTCTGTGGATTTGCCTATTCTGGATATTTCATATAAATAGAATTATACAATATGTATTTTTTTGCATCTGCCTTCTTTACGTAGGGTGTTTTCAAGGTTCATCCATGTCATAGCATGTATCAGTACCTCATTCCTTTCTATAGCTGAATAACACCAATATTCCATTGTATGCATACACATTTTGTTTATTACTTCATCAGTCGATGGACATTTGGGTTTCCACTTTTTGGCTATTGTGAATAGTGCTGCTATTTGTATACGAGTTTTTGTTTGAACACATTTTCAATTCTTTTGCGTATATGCTCAGGAGTGGAATTTTTGGATTATAGGGTAATCTATGTTTATAGAGGAACCAACAAACTTCCTTTTACAGTGGCTGTACCATTTTACATTACCACTAGCAATGTACGAGGGTTCCAATTTCTCCACATTTTTGCCAACACTTTTTATTTTTTATTTAAAAAATTATAGCCACACTAGTAGGTATGAAGTGCCATCTTGTTTTTATTCCCATTTCCCTAATGACAATTGATGTTCTACATCTTTTCATGTTCTTATTGGCCATTTCTGTATCTTCTTTGGTGAAACGTCTATTCGAGACCTTTGTACATTTTTAAAGTGGGTTTTTTGTTGTTGAGTTGTAAGAGTTCCATATACATTCTAGATATAAGTCCCTTATCAGATATATTATATATATTTTTTCTCCTATTTTGTGGTTTTTTTTTCACTTTCTTCATGGTGTCTTGAAGCACAAAAGTTTTTAAATTTTGATCGAGTAAAACTAATCTATTTTTTTTTCTTTTGTTGCTTGTACTCGTGGTGTCATATTTAACAAAAACATTGCCAAATCCAGGGCCAACAATATTTACTCCTATGTTTTCTTCTAAGAGTTTTACAGTTTTCATTCTTATATTTAGGTCTGTGGTCCATTTTGAGTTAATTTTTGTGTACGGTGTGAGGTAAGGGTCTGACTTCATTTTTTTAACATATGGATATCCAGCTGTATTGGCACCATTTGTTAGAAAGACTATTCTTTTCCCTTTGAATGTCTTGTGACCCTTGTGGAAAACCGTTTGAGTGTAAATGCGAGGGCTTATTTCTGGACTCCTAATTCTATTCCATTGATCTATATGTCTATCTTTATGCTAGGACCACACTGTCTTGATTACTGTAGCTTTGTATCATAGTAAGTTTGAAACGGGGAAGTGTGAATCCTCCAAACTTGTTATTCCTTCTCAAAATTATTTTGGCTACCTTGAATTCCCATATGAATTTTAGGATTATTTTCTTTCTGCAAAAATCACCAATTGGAATTTTGATAGAGATTGTGTTGAATATGTAGATCAGTTTGAGAAATATTGCCATCTTAATAATATTAAACCTTCTGATTCGTGAATGTGGGAAATCTTTCTGTTTATTTAGGTCTTCTTTAATATCTTTCAATACTTTTTTTTTTTTTACTTTTCAGTGTCAAGTCTCACACTTAAAAAAATTACATGTATTCTTAAATATTTTATTCTTTTTTCATGCTGTTTTAAATGGAATTGTTTTCTTAATTTCAATTTTGGATTGTTCATTGCTAGTGTGTAGAAATAAAATCAACTTTTGTATATTGATCTTGTACCCTGTACCCTTGGTGGACTATTTTATTTGTTGTAATGGGTATTTTAAAAGTGATTTCTTAGAATTTTTTACTTAAAAAATCATGTCATCTAGAAATAGAGATAGCTTTACTTCTTCCTTTTCAATCTGGATGACTTTTATTTTATTTTCTTGCCAATTGCCCTGGCTAGAACCTCTAGTACAATGTTGACTAGAAGTGGAAAGAGAGGACATCCTTTTCTTGTTCCTGATCTTAGGAGAAAAGCAGTCAGGCCCTTCTTAATGTGGAGTGTAGTGTGACTGCATAGGTGCACATCCTTGAAGCTTGCCCTGACAGAAGGGAAGGTGGAGTTGAGAAAGCAAGAGGACCAGGGCTCCTGTGTTGTATAACCTCAAGGATGTGCCCAAATGCCCAGAGCTACGTAGATAGATAGCTCTATGCCCTTTGGAACTGTTCAAGCTGGTGATCCCGGAAAAAAACATTCTTGTAATCTAAGCTATTGCATAAGAGCAATGGCCAAACATATTTACCATTCAAACTCCTCACATGGTCTTTTAGCTGCAGTAGACTTGGTTAGAGCAAATGACCACTGAAGTCTCACCATGGGCTGGGTACATGAGGACGTCTGGGCTGGCATGATGCTGATAGCTTTACAGTGACTTAGCAAGATTTTTTCTAGGGGTTCCTCAAACCTTAGGGTAGGAGTGGAGATGGGAGGTGGACCTAAGTTTGTGATAAGAAGACTTGGGGAATCAATTTTTCTGTACTGTCTCTGCCCCATCACTTTAGGTCCATCCTCACCCCCACCTCTTTATTCCTGACAAGTCATAGAATTCTGGAATCTCAGGACTGGTAATGATAGTGAAGCAGAGTACTGTGTACTGGTATCAGTTTCTGGGAGAAGAACACCATGCAGCAGTTACCAGTCCCAGGGCAGGACTCTAAATATCTTGCCAATTTCTGCTAAGATTCTTTGATCTGGCAGTTCCCAGGTCTGGGTTCGTGCAGGAGGCTTTGCACAAACCTAGCTGCTAGAGTATGAGTTCAGTGAGACAGAACACTCATACAAGTCAGCAAAGCAACTTTATTATTCACAGATAGACAGCAAGATTCAACAGAAGCCTAGAATCCATGGTAAGCTGGTCCCCCATGGTTCAGGAAGCTGCTTGGGGTGGACAGAGTCTTGTCTGCCTGGCTCCATGCTCCACTTTGCACCGCAGCTGAGAGGCCCCAAAAGCTCGGGGTTTTATACCTGGGGGGCCACTTCATTCTATCACACCTAGACATCTTCCCTGAGTGCCTGTTCTCCATCCCACCCCCTTTCCATCCCTGCTCTGACTTCTGTGATGATTATTTCCTTGCTTTTCCTTACAGTTTTGCCACCTTAATTTGCATCTGTAAATAATATAGATGAGTTTTGCCTGTTTTGGTACTTCGTATAAATAGAATCATACTGTTTTTATTTTTGTCTTGCTTGTTTTGTTCAACCTATGCTTGATAGATTTGTGTTGTTGTGTGTTCTTGCAAGTTGTATTTCATGCATTTTCAGTACTGAATAGTATTCCACTGTGTGATTATATCACAATTTTATTTATCTGGTCTACTGTTGAGGGAAATTGGGTTTTATCCAGCTTTTGACTATTGTGGACAATGTTACAATGAACATTTTAAATTCCGAAGCACATGTGCTTGGGTTTCTGAGCTTATGTACGTAGGAATGGAGCTGCTGTGTTGTAGGGTGTACACATCTTTCATTTAACAAGACAATGAGAAACATTTTCCAAGTGGTTGCACCAGTTTAAATCCTTACTAGCCTTGTAAGAGAGTTCCTATTGCCTCACATTCTTGCCTTCACTTAGCATTGTCAGATTTTAAGATTTTGCGAATCTGGTGAGTTTGTAATGATATCTCATAATTTTACTTTGTAGTTTCCTGATTACTAACGCATTGATTATCTATACATTTGCATTTCCTCTTTTGCCCATCAAGTTTCTTTCCCACTTTTATACTGGCTTGTCTGTCTGCATTCTGGATACTAGTTCCTTGGCAATTATAGGTATTGCAAATATTTTCTCGCGCTCTGTGTCTTGCTTCTTACTTTTATTCAAACTAATTACAATGAACATCTTTGTATATGCCTCACTGTGCTCCCATGTGGGAGTTTCCATGGGGGAGATGCAGGAAATAGACTTGCTGGGTCATGCACATTTTAAACGTCATTAAGTATTAACAACTAACTCTTCCCCCACCAGTGTGTAAGTGCACACTTTACTTCATATCCTTGGTCACATTTATTATATTTGAACTTTTCAGGTTTTTGCCAATCCAATAGGTGAAAAAATATCTCAAGGTTATTTTAATTTGCATTTCCCTGATAGATTGCTCATTTAAACATTTTTTTGTGTGTTTTCTTTATCAAGTTGTTTGACCAGTGAAGAGCAGAGCTGGACTTTACCTTCTTCATTTAATGGAATTGATGCAACCTATGATTCCCTTAGCAATTTGGGCAACCTCATCATGTTATCTTGACTCAATGAATTTGTTGGAAGTCTTTCTGTTGCAAGCTATTTTATTGCTTCACATGCTGGAAAAATCTCAGGGTATATCAGGTTAGGTGTTGCTTGCTACAGGGCCAAACTATATCACTAGAACCCATTTTTTGTCTCCATTTCATTTCTCCGCTTTCCTGGTGACGAGATCCTTTCCAGGCTCAGGATCCAGCAGCTAGGGCTCCAGCTGGAGTCCCTTTCCCAGGAGTCCTAGTAAAAGTCCTTCTGCCTCATTGGCTCTGCCTAAGTCACATGCCCATCACTGAACCAATCACTGCAGCCAAAGGGATGAGACATGCTGATTGGTGGAGCCGTAGGTCATATGTTCTACCTAGAGCTGGGAGTGGATCCTCACCTGAGGTGCATTTAAGAGGCGAAGAGAGGGGTGGTCGTTGGGGTGAGATAGAAAATAACTTGTCCAAACTGGGAATTAGCCCTCCAATAAGATGCTTTCTATTTAGATGTCAATATACTCACAGCTCCGGGGGAACCGGCCTCCCCTGGATAGCTCCAATGTCCTTGCAAACGCGGGGCATTTGTGTCTGTGCGCAGCCGGTCTGTGCTGCCCGCGAGCTGCGGGCGCCCCCTGGTGGACGCCTCCGTTTACTGCCTCTCACATGGGCTGTGTCCCTGACCCAGTGGTGGCTTTGACTGAAGCCCGCTGTCTCACAAACAGCCTCCAAATGGGACTCCATGGGTCCAAGCTGACCCCTGCAGATCACTGTCTACTCCTTTGCAAGAGCGATATTTCAGGAACACACACCTGGCCGGGCCACGCTTCCTTCAGCGACTGCCCCTGCCTTCAGGAAGCAGCTCATTGCGCACGAGGCCAGGGGCGGCCTGGCTTTTTGTTCTAGGTTGAACCGTGGAGTCCTGGAACCAGTTCCCCACGCATCCCGATGGACGACCGTATACTCCTCTGGCCTCGCAGCATTCTGCTTGCTGCTCCGGCAACGCTGCCCACCATTGCCCGAGTCATACAGTTTTTCATTGTCCAAACGCTTCCTGCCATTTCCATGTCTCTGTGCGGGGTGGGTGGGGACGGCGAAGCCAAGAAAGAGTGGTGGGGGCTTGGCGTGGCACCAGCTGTGCCTTGCTCCCGTGCAAAAGGCCATAAACACAGGAAACTCGCCGGCCGCTGCGCCTCCTACTCCCCTCCAGTTCGTCCTGTTTCGGCTGCTCTTCGGTGCCTTCAGGTGGCTTTAAATTTTTTTTTTTTTCGCAAGAGTTTATAATCATTATCTGAGAGAGCATTGGTCTGATAGGAGCGACACCTCTATCATCAGAAGCCGGAAAGGCTTCTAAGTGAACTTTAAGATTTATTTTTTTTTTTTCGGTCATGTTAAAAAGCCCAGTGAGATTTTGTTTGGCTTTGCGTCAAATCTGTAGCTTATTTGGGACCAAATCAAGACATCGAGACTGTCACAATGTTAATCCTTTGCCGTATACCTCTTCCTCTAGTCTAGCCTAGATCGATGTGTCTCATCGGCACAGAGCGAGCACTGCGGCCAGGCCCAGTCGTCAGGTTTGACGTGGCTTCTTACTCGGCAGGTGACAGCCGCGTGTGGCTGGCGGATGCTCCCAGGGAGGACAGCTGGGCACGTTGCCCCGGCTGCTACCCCACAGGCACCCGCTGCGGTCACAGCTGGGCAAGCGGGGAGGCTGCTGAGTTCTGGGCAGGAGGCCCCACTCTGGAAACTTGCTGCTTCCACTGGAAACTTAAGCGCTAGCTGCCCTTGCTGACAACCTTAGCAGCTGCAGCAGCAACAGCAAACTCAAAGTTCTGCCTTCCCAGGCACCCGACCGCTTCCTCTCTCTTGCTTTTACCTGTTCGTATAGGGCATGGGCGACCCAGGCCCCACGGACTCGTCCTCTTGCGTGGCTCTGGGGGGAAGTAAACGGGCGATGGCAATGATACGATTTGACCTGGGGATAGAAGGATGGAAACTGAGCCTTGGGAAAAACATACAGTTATGAGGCTGAGACAGAGAGAGGAACCAGATAAAAGAGGGCAGAGAAATTGCAGTTGGAGAGGAAGTAAGAAAACCAGGACTCTGGACTTCTAGTCTGCAAGGAGAGGTTAAACCCAAACGCTCCCTGCACAGTGGCAGCTGGGTTTCTCAGCGAGCGTCTGGGCATGCGCACATCTGCCCAGCGGTGGCACGTGTTCTCGGTGTTGGTCTCTAAAGGGGCGACTTCCTGCCAAAGGAAAGCCTCAGGCTGGCCAGCCAGGGTGGACCGGCCAGGCGTGAAGACACAGATGCGGTGAGCTAGAAAGCCGGACAGCACAGGGAGCCTGCCTTCTCCTGGGGCGACAGGACAAGGAGGCCTCAGTAATCTTGCTAACCACATGTGGGAGTGACTTTCTGGAGCCAGGCCAGCCCCACAGGCATGCGACCCCTCTGACCACACAGGCTTCCACCCTCAAAGGGGCCCTCAGTTGCTTTCTCCATCTTGAAATTTGAACAAAGGGCTGCACGAGTTATGTAGCCCTCCTGTTCTGGAGGAATCTGTCCCTATCAGGACTTGGCACTGGAAATGACCTTGGAGAAAGGCCTGAATATAAGCTTCAATGTGCGCCCAAGTCCCTAAACAGAGTAGCAGAAGGCTGGAGCTTCAACATTCAGGAGAAGAGAAATTCAGACAAGGCCAGATCTGGGGCCGGGCTCCAGCTTCCTCTTGTCCCGTGGGGAGCACGATGTGTTCCAAACTCACTGTGTGTCATTGCTTAGGGTTGTCTTGCCCATGTGTGCCTTAGATAATAGCATTTCATATTCCATGGAGTAGACGTAGAATTCTCAACAAACCCTTCAACAGAATCACATCATCCCATCTTGAGGTCAGTGTCCCTCCAGCTATTCGCTTATTTGAGAACCACTTCAAATAGAATCCTCCCTGATCATTACGAGAGATATCCTGGTTTGGAAAATGAACAAAACCAGAGACCAGCATCTCCCTACTCATTTAGAGAAAGCTGGCTTAGCAATGTTATATGCTTCTCTGGATGTGCTCTGTGTTACTCATGCAGGGGAGGAAGCAGTTCTAAGATAGGATCACATCTAGCAGAGAGGTTATGGTTGGGGACCAGGACATTGGCGACTCTTCAGAGCATAGTCACAGCCTGGTAGAATGTGGTTAATAGAGAAGTAGGAGGCGATCATATGAAACGTGTGTGCACATATTTTGGACATTGGATGAAAAACATGAGGCTGAACTCAAATGTTCCT
>NW_012134359.1:27599-33162 GCF_000956105.1 Propithecus coquereli
GAAGCCAAGAAAGAGTGGTGGGGGCTTGGCATAGCACCAGCTGTGCCTTGCTCCCGTGCAAAAGCCCATAAACACAGGAAACTCGCCGGCCGCTGCGCCTCCTACTCCCCTCCAGTTCGTCCTGTTTCGGCTGCTCTTCGGTGCCTTCAGGTGGCTTTAAATTTTTTTTTTTTTGCAAGAGTTTATAATCATTATTGTGAGAGCATTGGTCTGATAGGAGCGAAACCTCTATCATCAGAAGCCGGAAAGGCTTCTAAGTGAACTTTAAGATTTTTTTTTTTTTGTCATGTTAAAAACCCAGTGAGATTTTGTTTGGCCTTGCGTCAAATCTGTAGCTTATTTGGGACCAAATCAAGACATCGAGACTGTCACAATGTTAATCCTTTGTCGTATACCTCTTCCCCTAGTCTAGCCTAGATCGATGTGTCTCATCGGCCCAGAGCGAGCACTGCGGCCAGGCCCAGTCATCAGGTTCCACGTGGCTTCTTACTCAGCAGGTGACAGCCGCGTGTGGCTGGCGGATGCTCCCAGGGAGGACAGCTGGGCACGCTGCCCCGGCTGCTACCCCACAGGCACCCACCGTGGCCGCAGCTGGGCAAGCGGGGAGGCTGCTGAGTTCTGGGCAGGAGGCCCCACTCTGGAAACTTGCTGCTTCCGCTGGAAACTTAAGCGCTAGCTGCCCTTGCTGACAACCGTAGCAGCTGCAGCAGCAACAATAAACTCAAAGTTCTGCATTCCCAGGCACCCGTCCGCTTACTCTCTCATGCTTTTACCTCTTCGTATAGGGCCTGGGCAGCCCAGGCCCCTAGGACTCGTCCTCTTGCCTGGCTCTGGTGGGAAGTAAACGGGCGATGGCAATGATATCATATGACCTGGGGGTAGAAGGATGGAAACTGAGCCTTGGGAAAAACATACAGTTATGTGGCTGAGACAGAGAGAGGAACCAGATAAAAGAGGGCAGAGAAATTGCTGTTGGAGAGGAAGTAAGAAAACCAGGACTCTGGACTTCTAGCCTGCAAGGAAAGGTTAAACCCAAACGCTCCCTGCACAGTGGCAGCTGGGTTCCTCAGCGAGCGTCTGGGCATGCGCACATCTGCCCAGCGGTGGCACGTGTTCTCGGTGTTGGTCTCTAAAGGGGGGAATTCCTCCCATAGGAAAGCCTCAGCCTGGCCAGCCAGGGTGGACCGGCCAGGCGTGAAGACACAGATGCGGTGAGCTAGAAAGCCGGACAGCACAGGGAGCCTGCCTTCTCCTGGGGCGACAGGACAAGAGAGGCCTCAGTAATCTTGCCAACCACATGTGGGAGTGACTTTCTGGAGCCAGGCCAGCCCCACAGGCATGCGACCCCTCTGACCACACAGGCTTCCATCCTCAAAGGGGCCCTCAGTTGCTTTCTCCATCTTGAAATTTGAACAAAGGGCCCCACGAGTTATATAGCCCTCCTGTTCTGGAGGAATCTGTCCCTATCAGGACTTGGCACTGGAAATGACCTTGGAGAAAGGCCTGAATATAAGCTTCAATGTGCGCCCGAGTCCCTAAACAGAGTAGCCGAAGGCTGGAGCTTCGGCATTAAGGAGAAGAAAAATTCAGACAAGGCCAGATCTCGGGCCGGGCTACAGCTCCCTCTTGTCTCGTGGGGAGCAGGATGTGTTCCAAACTCACTGTGTGTCATTGCTTAGGGTTGTCTTGCCCATGTGTGCCTTAGATAATAGCATTTCATATTCCATGGAGTAGACGTAGAATTCTCAACAAACCCTTCAACAGAATCACATCATCCCATGTTGAGGTCAGTGTCCGTCCAGTTATTCGCTTGTTTGAGAGCCACTTCAAATAGAATCCTCCCTGATCATTACAAGTGATATCCTGCTTTGGAAAATGAACAAAACCAGAGAGCCAGCATCTCCCTACTCATTTAGAGAGAGCTGGCTTAGCAATGTTATATGCTTCTCTGGATGTGCTCTGTGTTACTCCTGCAGGGGAGGAAGGAGTTCTAAGATGGGATCACATCTAGTAGAGAGGTTATGGTTGGGGACCAGGACATTGGCAACTCTTCAGAGCATAGTCACAGCCTGGTAGAATGTGGTTAATAGAGAAGTAGGAGACAATCAGATGAAATGTGTGTCCACATGTTTTGGACGTTGGATGAAAAACATGAGAGTGAAATCAAGTGTTCCTCAAAGAGAGCAGCAGGGTCAGATTAATTTTTCCAAGATAGGAGTGATTAGATCTCTCCCGGGGGCCAGATAGGGATAGATTTATTTTGTAATGATTAACTTAAGGAGTACACTCTGTCTTTCAATTACATGCCATTTTCCTAAGTGGATCAATGATAAACTAACAAGAGTGAAATAAATGAATATAAGAGGCACAGCCTGCGGTGGAAAGTTAGTTGCTGTTGGCTTCTGCCGAGATGGCCACCGGACTCCAGGTTCTTCCAATGGGGCTTCTGGGGCTGCTGCTCTTCCTGAATGGTGGTCCCTGCACTGAGGGTGAGAAGGTGCTGGTGGTACCCATGGATGGCAGCCACTGGCTCAGCATGCGAGAGGTGGTGAGGGAGTTCCATGCCCGAGGCCACCAAGCTGTGGTCCTCGCACCAGAGGTGAATATGCGCATCAAAGAAGAGGACTTTTTCACCGTGAAAATGTATGGTTTTCCATACAGCAAGTACGATTTTGACAACCTCCTTAAGGAACACATTCAAATTGCATTTGAAACACAACATTTTCTGAAGACGTTTTTTAAAACTATGGCAATTTTGGAAAGGTCATCTGTGTTTCTTTCTAAGTCTTGTGCAGACCTAATGCATAACAAGACCCTGCTCGGGCACCTGAATGCCAGTTCCTTTGATGTGGTTTTAACAGACCCCGTTTACCCCTGTGGGGCAGTGCTGGCTAAGTACCTGTCCATTCCCACTGTGGTTTTTTTGCGTTTCATTCCATGTCACTTAGACTTTGAGGGCACACAGTGTCCGAACCCTTCCTCATATATTCCTAGGTCACTAACAAGGAATTCAGACCACATGACATTCGTGGAAAGGGTCAAGAACATGCTCTACCCTCTGGCCTTGTTCTACATTTGCCATGTTTCTTATTTTCCTTATGCAAGCCTGGCCTCCGAGGTCCTTCAGAGAGAGGTATCATTGGTGGATATTCTTAGCCATGCGTCCGTGTGGCTGTTCAGAAATGACTTTGTGCTGGACTACCCCAGGCCCATCATGCCCAACATGGTCTTCATTGGGGGCATCAACTGTGTCAACAGGAAGCCACTCTCTCAGGTCTGTATCGGTATCTTTATCCAACCAAGGTTCCAGGCAGAGCACATTTTGATTTATTTATTTATTTATGTATTTAAACAGTTTTTTAGAGACAGGGTCTTGCTCTGTCACCCAGGCTGGAGTGCAGTGACATGATCATAGCTCACTGCAACCTGGAACTCCTGGGCTCAAGGGATCCTCTGCTTAAAACTCCTGAGAAGCTGGGACTACAAGCATGCCACCACTCCTGGCTAATTAAAAAAATTTTCTTTGTAGAAATGGGATCTTGCTATGTTTCCCAGGCTGGTCTTGAACTCCCGGCTTCAAGTGATTCTCCTGCCTTGGCCTCCCAAAGTGCTGGCATGACAGGCATGAGTCACCACACCCAGCCTGCATATATTATATATATTTAAGTTACAAGTGCTTACTTATCTACTCGTTCTACAAAGATTTCTACTTCTTGTCCTAATAGTCTTCAGTGAGATAAATTGTTAAGTGGTCTAGGTAGTGTAGTTAAGGTTTGCAATGGTCTCTGACAGGAAGGAGAGGCAGGGCTGAGGGTCTGCAATAGGACTGATAAACACCGGTGTGACTCAGCTGACACTGTCCATGAAGATGGAAGGCACTGTCTTCACGGTTGTTTGATTTCCTTCAGCTGTGCAGGAGCAGATAAATTGAGTTGTGAACGATTCCATCAGGGGATTTTTGCTTGTAGATTTTTAGTAGAGGGATAAAGGAACTAGCAAATTGCAATTGTCAACATGATAATTTCTAGTGGTCCTGTTTTGGAAGGAATAGAGAAGTGATCACAGGATACCTAAGCACTCAAAGGAAGTAGAAGTTTCAGGAAGTGAAGTGGAAGTCAGGCAATGAAATGGGGTCTCTGTGATCAGAGAAAGAAACAACCAACTTTTCAGAGAAGAAGCTGTACTGAACAGAGGTTTTCTGACCAGGAGTTGGTGTCTGGTGTATAGTGTAGGGGACATATCAGAGTTGGGAAGGCATCACGAAGACTGCATGTCAAATGGGTCTTCTACTTGGTACACTTAAACTGAGAGATGGTGGAAGGGGTAGAGAGGAGATAACCCAGTGTAGGTGGGACAGTGATGAAGAGGCAAGAGCCTAAAAAGGGCAAGGTTTCTTAGGAGGGGCTGACCACATCACCAAACCTACCCTATCCCATCACCAGCATGTATGTGCTATTAAAAGCCATCTTTATTTTAAAACATAAGTATTAATAATATATTCGTATCTTTGACCACTACATACGAAAAAATTGAAGTAAAATGTTTCAGAGCAAATTACCTGGCTTATATTTCAAACAAAAAGGAAAAAGGCAAGATTCAAGGTGCTGTGGTGACATTTTGTCCTAGCACCACGAAATAATCACCATCTGCCTTGGGATTAAGTTTAATAAATAGCAAAGTGCATACAGATATTTACAACAGTTTTAAAGACAGAGGTCCTATTTTCGTAGTCCCAAGAATAACAACAAACAGGCGTTGGCATTAAGTGTTTATAAACTCTTGGGTACAGTTGTTCTCAAAGTAGAGTTCACTTGCAATCTTAAAAAGAAAACAAAAAAGTCCTGTTATTCCCTAAAATGTGCTTTAAGTCAAACATGGACTGGCTTTACTCGGTGTCAATGCGTAGCAACTGCTTGTTGCCATTTATCATCAGGGACTTTAACTCTCCGTCTTCTTCCACTTCCACTCTTTCTTGGCCATTCTCAACAATTCTCTTGGTGGTGATTTTTTTGCCATTCACTATTTCTGTGGATGTCGACACGGACCTGAAGCTGCCTGTCCCACCACCACCAGCAGACACGGAGAAGGAAGAAAGGCCCCCATTTCCCAGGGAGCTAAAGGAAGTAAATCCTGTATCCAAAGAAGAAAAACCACCTCCAAAGCCTGGAAATTCATTGAAGGTGGAGAAAAGGGATGCTGACCCTCTGCTTCTGCTTCCCCGGGAGCTCCTCCGACCCCCAAAAATGTTCTCAAGCGGGTCTCCGAAGAAGTCAAACGAAAATGGGTCCCGGCCACCAAAGAACTCCCTGAAGACCTCGGCCGGGTCGCGGAAGGTGAAGATGTACTCGAAGGGGTCCTCGAAGGGCCCGCCGGCGGCGCCGCCACCATCCACGCCGGCCTTACCACAGCGGTCGTAGACGTCGCGTTTCTTGGAGTCCGACAACACCTCATAGGCCTGGGCCATCTGTTTGAATCTCTGCTCCGCTTCCTCCTTGTTCTCAGGATTTTTGTCGGGGTGCCACTTGAGCGCCAGCTTGCGGTACGCCTTCTTGATGGCCTCGGA
>NW_012134359.1:33502-44742 GCF_000956105.1 Propithecus coquereli
TAGCCCTCCTGTTCTGGAGGAATCTGTCCCTATCAGGACTTGGCACTGGAAATGACCTTGGAGAAAGGCCTGAATATAAGCTTCAATGTGCGCCCAAGTCCCTAAACAGAGTAGCAGAAGGCTGGAGCTTCAACATTCAGGAGAAGAGAAATTCAGACAAGGCCAGATCTGGGGCCGGGCTCCAGCTTCCTCTTGTCCCGTGGGGAGCACGATGTGTTCCAAACTCACTGTGTGTCATTGCTTAGGGTTGTCTTGCCCATGTGTGCCTTAGATAATAGCATTTCATATTCCATGGAGTAGACGTAGAATTCTCAACAAACCCTTCAACAGAATCACATCATCCCATCTTGAGGTCAGTGTCCCTCCAGCTATTCGCTTATTTGAGAACCACTTCAAATAGAATCCTCCCTGATCATTACGAGAGATATCCTGGTTTGGAAAATGAACAAAACCAGAGACCAGCATCTCCCTACTCATTTAGAGAAAGCTGGCTTAGCAATGTTATATGCTTCTCTGGATGTGCTCTGTGTTACTCATGCAGGGGAGGAAGCAGTTCTAAGATAGGATCACATCTAGCAGAGAGGTTATGGTTGGGGACCAGGACATTGGCGACTCTTCAGAGCATAGTCACAGCCTGGTAGAATGTGGTTAATAGAGAAGTAGGAGGCGATCATATGAAACGTGTGTGCACATATTTTGGACATTGGATGAAAAACATGAGGCTGAACTCAAATGTTCCTCAAAGAGAGCAGAAGGGTCAGATGAGTTTTTCCAAGATAGGAGTGATTGGATCTCTCCTGGCGGCCGGATAGGGATAGATTTATTTTGTAATGATTAACTTAAGGAGTGCACTCTGTCTTTCAATTACATGCCATTTTGCTAAATGACTCAATGATAAACTAACAAGGGTGAAAAAAATGAATATAAGAGGCACAGCCTGCGGTGGAAAGTTAGTTGCTGTTGGCTTCTGCCGAGATGGCCACCGGACTCCAGGTTCTTCCAATGGGGCTTCTGGGGCTGCTGCTCTTCCTGAGTGGTGAGCCCTGGGCTGAGGGTGAGAAGGTACTGGTGGTACCCATGGATGGCAGCCACTGGCTCAGCATGCGAGAGGTGGTGAGGGAGCTCCATGCCCGAGGCCACCAAGCCGTGGTCCTCGCACCAGAGGTGAATATGCGCATCAAAGAAGAGGACTTTGTAACCATGAAAACCTATGGTTTTCCATACGCCAAGTACGATTTTGGGTACTTCGTTAAGGATCACATTCAAATTGCATTTGAAAGACAACATTTTCTGAAGATGATTTTTGAAACTGTGGCGGTTTTCAAAAGGTCATCTGCATATTTTTATGAGTCTTGTGCAGACCTAATGCATAACAAGACCCTGCTCGGGCACCTGAATGCCAGTTCCTTTGATTTGGTTTTAACAGACCCCGTTTACCCCTGTGGGGCAATGCTGGCTAAGTACCTGTCCATTCCCACTGTGTTTTTTTTGCGTTTCATTCCATGTCACTTAGACTTGGAAGGCGCACAGTGTCCGAACCCTTCCTCGTATGTTCCTAGGCTCCTAACAAGGAATTCAGACCACATGACATTCGTGGAAAGGGTCAAGAACATGCTCTACCCTCTGGCCTTGTTCTACATGTGCCATATTTCTTTTTCTCGTTATGAAAGCCTGGCCTCCGAGGTTCTTCAGAGAGAGGTATCATTGGTGGATATTCTTAGCCATGCGTCCGTGTGGCTGTTCAGAAATGACTTTGTGCTGGACTACCCCAGGCCCATCATGCCCAACATGGTCTTCATTGGGGGCATCAACTGTGTCAACAGGAAGCCACTCTCTCAGGTCTGTATTGGTACCTTTATCCAAACAGCGTTCCAGGCAGAGCATATTTTGATGTATTTATTTATTTATTTATTTAAATAGTTTTTTAGAGACAGGGTGTTGCTCTGTCACCCAGGCTGGAGTGCAGTGACATGATCATAGCTCACGGCAACCTTGAACTCCTGGGCTCAAGGGATCCTCTGCCTAAAACTGCTGAGTAGCTGGGACTACAATAATGCCACTACTCCTGGATAATTAAAATATTTTCTTTGTAGAGATAGGTTCTTGCTATGTTGCCCAGGCTGGTCTCGAACTCCTGGCTTCAAGTGATCCTCCTGCCTTGGCCTCCCAAAGTGCTGGCATTACAGGCATGAGTCACCACACCAGCCTGCATATATTATATATATTTAAGTTACAAGTGCTTACTTATCTACTCCTTTTACAAAGATTTCTACTTCTCGTCCTAATAGTCTTCAGTGAGATAAACTGTTAAGTGGTCTGCGGTAGTGTAGTTAAGGTTTGCAATAGGCTCTGACAGGAAGGAGAGGCAGGGCTGAGGGTCTGCAATAGGACTGATAAACACCGGTGTGACTCAGCTGACACTGTCCATGAAGATGGAAGCACTGTCTTCACGGTTGTTTGATTTCCTTCAGCTGTGCAGGAGCAGATAAATTGAGTTGTGAACGATTCCATCAGAGGCCTTTTGCTTGTAGATTTTTAGTAGAGGGATAAAGGAACTAGCAAATTGCAATTGTCAACATGATAACTTCTAGTGTCCTGTTTTGGAAGGGATAGAGAAGTGATCACAGGATCCCTAAGCACTCAAAGGAAGTAGAAGTTTCAGGAAGTGAAGTGGAAGTGAGGCAATGAAATGGGGTCTCTGTAATCAGAGAAAGAAACAACCAAGTCCAACTTTTCAGAGAAGAAGCCGTACTGACCAGAGGTTTACTGACCAGGAGTTGGTGTCTGGTGTATAGTGTGGGGGACATATCAGAGTTGGGAAGGCATCACGAAGACTGCATGTCAAACGGGTCTTCTACTTGGGACACCGAAACTGAGAGATGGTGGAAGGGGTAAAGAGGAGATAACCCAGTGTAGGTGGGACAGTGATGAAGAGGCAAGAGCTTAAAAAGGGCAAGGTTTCTTAGGAGGGGCCGACCACATCACCAAACCTACCCTATCCCACCCCAAGTTTCCATAGTGGGATCTATTCCTTTACTAAGGATTTCAGAGGCATCTTACATTAGCCCAGAATATTTGGGTTTAACTGAAATAGGACTCTTGGGAGCTGGATTTTTTTTCTTAATCCATTGAGTGAGCCATCTTTTTTGTGAGAGGATTCAGCCCATTTATGCCATACTCACTTAATTTATGTTAATTTCCATTACCTTAGAGCTTTTATAGTTTTTATATTCCTATTTCTGTACTTCTTTTTATTAATATATGTGTTACTGCAAAGGACTCTAAACTTCATTTTTGTTTTTGATCAAACTACAAGATATTTGTTCTATTTGGTTTTCTTTTCCCCTTATGCAATGCAGTTATCCAATTATAAAATATATGTGTATCCATTAGATATGTAAAAATGTTGAAAAGTAGGGAGGCATTCAAAAAGTAATTGTTACTCGTTTCTTCTAGTTTTCCTATGTGACTATATTCTCCAGAGTTAACTACACTGGCTCCAATCTTCATTCTCACTTTTCTAGCTAGATGACCTTGGGCAGGAGATAAAACCATTCTGGTTTTGATGTTGCCATAGGGAGTACCCCATAAATATTATATTATCTGTTATCATTATTATTACTGCACTTAAAAAGTACCCAGCAGGACAAGGCATATCATCTGGAGACCTTAGACATGTTTGTGCCAATTTATTAGGTACATGAAAGATCATTTTTTTGTTTGTTTTTGAGACAGAGTCTTGCTCTGTCTCCCTGGCTAGAGTGCAGTGGCATCATCATAATTCACTGCAACCTCAAACTTTTGGGCTCAAGTGATCCTCCCGTCTCAACCCCCCGAGTAGCTGGGACTACAGATGCGCACCACCACACCTGGCTAATTTTTTCTATTTTTAGTAGAGACAGGGTCTTGCTCTTTCTCAGGCTGGTCTCAAACTCCTGAGTTCAAGCAATCCTCTGGGCTCTGCCTCCCAGAGTGCTGGGATTACAGGCATGAGCCTGAAAGATCATTTACATTTAAAACTTTACTGTGTATTATACGTGAGAGGCATGCCATTATTATTTTTGTTATATTAAATTCTTTTTTATTTTGAGATTTTTGTCACTCTTACTCATTTGGTTTGGTTTACCCTTGGATTTAGATTTCTTGAGTAATTTATGGAATTTTTCTACAAATACAAAAGACCCAAGTTTGTCTTATATTTTTGCTTCCTCTCTCCTTAATTTAAGGTTTATATTGGGTTGAATTATTTTATCAGTATTCTCAAAGAAATAATTTGTATTTGTGTATTCTTTTTAGTAAACGTTTAGCTTTCTCTTTCACTAATTGCAGCTTATTTTTTATTAATAATCTCATACTAGTTTCTTTTGGCTTATTTTGTAGTTACTTTTCTAACTTCCTTAATTAAGTATTTCATTTCTTTACATTTGATTTTTTTTTTTTTTTTTTTTTGAGACAGAGTCTCACTGTGTTGCACGGGCTAGAGTGCCGGGGCATCATCCTAGCTCACATCAACCTCAAACTCCTGGTCTCAAGCAATCCTTCTGCCTCAGCCTCCCGAGTAGCTGGGACTGCAGGCATGTGCCACCATGCCCGGCTAATTTTTTTTTTTTGTTCTATATATTTTTAGCTGTCTGATTAATTTCTTTCTATTTTTAGTAGAGACGGGGTCTCGCTCTTGCTCAGGCTGGTTTCGAACTCCTGAGCTCAAACAATCCACCTGCCTCCGCCTCCCAGAGAGCTAGGATTACAGGCGTGAGCCACCGTGCCCGGCCTTGATTTTTCTTAATGAGACATTGAAGGCTATAAATAAAAGTTTTTCTATGTCTCTTAGGTTTTGGTAAAAATCAGTGTCCTTTTAATTGCTTTTTTTATCACTTAAATTTTGTGTTTTTCTTTCCTCTTTGATTTGATGGCTATCTCCAAGGCTGTTTCTTAATTACCGCATAGTTAAGATTTTTTTGTAGCCATTATTTTTTCTAATTATTTTGGATTATAATGAGAGATTTTTTCTTGTGAAGTCACCAAAAAAGTCTTGATAGATTTTCTTTGTGGTCTAGTACAGAGTTGTCCAATAGAAATATAATGCAAACTACATATGTAATTTAAATGTTTCTAGTAGGCATGTTTAAAAGAGCAAAATGAAACAATTAAAATTAGTTTTTTATTTACATATTTTCTCTTTTGAAATTTAATAATACATTTTATTTGACCAGATATATCCAAAATATTATCCTTTCAATACACATTCAATATAAAATTATTAATGAGATATTTTACATTCTTTTTTTCATGGCAAGTCTTCAAAATCTAACGTATACTTTACACTTACAGGTATCTCATTGGACTAGTCACATTTCAAGTGCTCACTTGTCCTGTGTAGCTAGTGGCTACGATATGATCAATGTTTGTAAATCTTCCACAGATACACCTAAAATTGTACATTTTCAATTTTTCTATTTTAAAAAGCACTGAATTCTGCCCAATTCTGAAAAAGATATCTTAAAATTATCCCCTTATATAACAAATTTTGCTCAAGTTATATTTGGATTTTTTAGTAGTTTTTGCTTTACACATATTGCTGCCAGATTGGTGCATGTAGGTTTAAGACTTGTATTTTCTTCATAAAGTTTGCTTTTATCATTAAATAATAATCCTTTTAATATACCTTATCTGATATCAATATTGCTACTCGTATGTTATTTTTTGTTGCCTCATCTCTTTACTTTTAACTTAAATTTTTGTGAAAAGTTTGTTTAAAAAATTTTAAAACATTTTTCAGAACTCCAATTTGATAGTTGCTTTTGATGTAAGAATTCTTTCCATTCACATAAGGTGTATGTTTGATTTTATTCCTTCCATTTAGTGTAAATTTTATTTTTTTTAGATTATTGTTTCCTTTTTCCTTCTTCTATGGCATTTTCCATTTCCATGTGGAGGCACTGCAGCATCTTCAGATCTCTGCCTCTTAGTCTCCCTCTTTCACTTATAAGAGCCCTTGTGGTTACACTGGGCCAACTCAGATAATCCAGGGTAATCCCCCTTCTCAAAACCCTTAATTTAATCATGTCTGCAAAGTTCCTTTGCCACGTAATGTAACATGCTCACAGGTTCTGAGGATTAGGATGCGAATGCGGACACTTTTGTGGGGCCGTTATTCCCCCTACCAGAGATGGTAAGCCTAACGCTAAATCCACATCTTATTCAAAGCTTGAAGGTTTTCCCCTATTATGCCACCGAACTTTTTGTCCCCATCACCCATAGATTTTCATTCTTCAGGCTCCATTGCTATCATCTTAATCTTCAACTTTCTTATCTTTTCTATTTCCCGCTGCATTCTGGGAGAGCATCTCTGAAAGAACACATTTACGTCATTGATTTTCTTTCCTGCATTATCAATCTTGTTCTTTATTGCTTTCGATCTATGTTTTAAAAAATGAATCTTTTTTGCTTCCCTTGTTACTGTTCCCCTCCCCCACATATGAATATAATCATTCTCCACAAAGTTTTCATAAAGTCCCAAGGTAAAGAATTCCTCTGAATACCTCAAACAAAACACTCTCCCTGGCTTTACATAAATATTCTCATCCCCAAAGTGTTAAAAATAAGGAGCTCCCATTAGAAAAGTGCCACCTTAACAAAACTTATTTTTGAGTGAGCTAAAAGTAGAGAATAGACTATTGCATTCAGTAATGAGGCCTTTGACTACCTCCTAGAGTGAAGTCACACTAGGTTGGTGGTGACTAAAGTTATACTGAAAGGGCTTAAAGCAGGGTGGGCGAAGAGGAAATGAAAGGAATCTGCATTAATTGAGAAAGTCAGATGAGAAAGAATTAGAAATTCCTAGAAAAGTGAGCAGTCGGGTGGATGATTTCCCAGGATGGGGAAAATACCTGGAGATAGGAGAGTGGAATCAGAGGTGAAGAAGATGGATTGATCATTTTATATAGCAGTCTCCAACCTTTTTGGCACCAGGGACTATTTTCATGGAAGACAATTTTTCCCTGGGGTGGGGATGGTTGCGGAATGATTCAAGCACATTACGTTTATTGTGCACTTTATTTCTATTATTATTGCATTGTAATATATAATGAAGCAATTACACAACTCACCATAGGCTGGGGACCTCTGCTTTAATAGATACTTAAAGGGAGTATTCTTTCTTGCAAAGGCTTTGCATTGCATGAGGTAAGCTTAACTAAAAACAGCTGTGTGTAGAGCTCCAGCCAGGAGACGTATCTGGCTTTTTGGAGTTTGGGATCTTGCTGAGATGGCCACAGGTCTCTAGGTCTCTTGGGGCTCAGAGGATGTGCCTCTCTCTGCCTTGTGGCTCTATGGGAAGGTGCTTGTTATTCCATGGAGGGGATCCACTGCAGGGGACTCAAGGTGGTCATCTCTGCCCCAGAAGAAATGTCCTTTTTCACCACTCTGAAAAGCTTCTCAATCCTTCCATAAAAGATGAATGCCCACATACAAGCTTATAGCAGTGTGTTTTCTTGGGGGTTGAGGCATTTTAAAAAGATTTTCAATTTTGAAAATTCTTTAAATAAAATGCTTTACACTGCTGGAAAAGGAAATTTTCTATTTATAGCAGTATGAATCCAGGATATATCAAAACTGAATGTTGTGTTTGCCTTCAACTGTTAAAACTAGCTAGAACTGTTAAAGACTCATGACCTCTGAGTGACCTTGCCATGCCAGACTCTTTGCTGACCACTGAACAATGGAATTTATTTTAGCCAATGGTACAGATGCAAGCACACTTATTCTGCCCTATCTGGACTGGTGGTTTCCAACACACCTAAGCACCGTGAAACTACCTTCCTATTACTTCAAAACTCCTTTGGTCCCCCGACTTCTCTAGAAGTAAGCCCATCCCCAGCAAACTACTCAGTGAATATCTTCACAGGTGTCAGTTCCCTTGCCTGGCAAGTAAACAAACTCATTTTTAACAAGCCCTGACAGTTTTATTCTGATACTTCTTGTACAGTTGGTATACAAGAAGCAAATGCCCCAGGTACCTCAGTGACTTCATTTGACAGTTCAGTGACAGACTGTGTGTGCCCATGGGACACTGCCAGCTGACTCCCATGTCCCTACTGTGTATTGTTTGCATGGAATTCCATGTAGATGGGGCTTTGAGGACACTAAACATATCCAAACTCATTCTCACATAGTCATAGCTTATTAATGATGTGTTCAGGCCACATGAACTTTCTGCAAAGAATTGAGAGTATGCTGCATTTTTAGCCTGTTTAGCTCAGTTGCTCTTTTGCTCTCATGCCTGATGCAAACCTCTCCTCAGAAGTGACCAGGGGAAATGGGACACTTTGTGATATGCACTATCCCAAGGCAACGTGCCCAAAAGATCTTCATTTGGGGCATAAACTGTGCCAACGCAATGGTACTTTCTCAAATGTGTGTATGACGTTTCACTAAACCAGCATTTCAGGTGAAACCTGGCTTTTGTTAATCTACCATGATACATGTCCTTTGTGTAGCCTTATGGAAATGCTGTTTTACATTTCCAGGAGCTACCATAGTTGTAAAACCAAGTTAAGTTTTGAGTACAGTCCTAACATGCCATTAACCAACCATGTAACCGTAAGGCATTTACTTGAATATTGTGCCTCAGCCTTCAGAGGGAGCATATTTCTGCTGACACTGATTTCAGCCCAGTGAAAGGGATTTCAGACACCTGACTTCCAAAACTTAACAGAATGTTTTAAGACACCAAGTTTGTGGTAATTTGTTACAGCAGCCACAGGAAACTCATACAGACACTTTGCCAGGTTTACGTGCTTTTAAAAAGCCTGGGTTTAACACTGTATTTTAAATCTTCCTGCATCACCAGCATATATGTGCAATTAAAAGCCATCTTTATTTTAAAACATAAGTATTAATAATATATTCGTATCTTTCACCACTACATACGAAAAAATTGAAGTAAAATGATTCAGAGCAAATTACCTGGCTTATAATTCAAAGAAGAAGGAAAAAGGCAAGATTCAAGGTGTGTGGTGACATTTTGTCCTAGCACTACGAAATAATCACCATCTGCCTTGGGATTAACTTTAATAAATAGCAAAGTGCATATAGATATTCACAATAGTTTTAAAGACAGAGGTCCTATTTTCGTAGTCCCAACAATAACAACAAACAGGCGTTGGCTTTTAGTGTTTATAAACTCTAGGGTACAGTTGTTCTCAAAGTAGAGTTCACTTGCAATCTTAAAAAGAAAACAAAAAACAGTCCTGTTATTCCCTAAAATGTGCTTTAAGTCAAACATGGACTGGCATTACTCGGTGTCAATGCGTAGCAACTGCTCTTTGCCATTTATCATCAGGGACTTTAACTCTCCGTCTTCTTCCACTTCCACTCTTTCTTGGCCATTCTCAACAATTCTCTTGGTGGTGATTTTTTTGCCATTCACTATTTCTGTGGATGTCGACACGGACCTGAAGCTGCCTGTTCCACCACCACCAGCAGACATGGAGAAGGAAGAAAGGCCCCCATTTCCCAGGGAGCTAAAGGAAGTAAATTCTGTATCCAAAGAAGAAAAACCACCTCCAAAGCCTGGAAATTCATTGAAGGTGGAGAAAAGGGATGCTGACCCTCTGTTTCTGCTTCCCCGGGAGCTCCTCCGACCCCCAAAAATGTTCTCAAGCGGGTCTCCGAAGAAGTCAAACGAAAATGGGTCCCGGCCACCAAAGAACTCCCTGAAGACCTCGGCCGGGTCGCGGAAGGTGAAGTTGTACTCGAAGGGGTCCTCGAAGGGCCCGCCGGCGGCGCCGCCACCATCCACGCCGGCCTTACCACAGCGGTCGTAGACGTCGCGTTTCTTGGAGTCCGACAACACCTCATAGGCCTGGGCCACCTGTTTGAATCTCTGCTCCGCTTCCTCCTTGTTCTCAGGATTTTTGTCGGGGTGCCACTTGAGCGCCAGCTTGCGGTACGCCTTCTTGATGGCCTCGGACGAGGCCTGCCGGGGCACGCCCAGCACCTCGTAGTAGTCCACCATGTTGGGGCCGCCACGGCCCGCGGGCCACGGCGCGGGGAGAAGCGCAGAGGGCAGGCCGAGGCAGCCCCCACAGTGCTCCGCGAGGTTGAGCCCCAGAGGGTCGCCCCTTGTGACGCGGCAGCATCTCATTAGTCAAGGCCAGCGGTGGCTCCGCATCCCAGAATGCAGTGCTCCTGGGGCATGCCCAGCTCTCACGCAGGCTCTGTCTTGTCCCGCCTAGGCGCGTCGGCCCCGCCCACTCCCCGAGCCCCTCCCACTCGCCGGTCCCGCCTACTGTAGCCCCTGGCCTAGCTGTGGTCTCCAAATAGGTAGAAAAGAGGGGATTTTTGTGGAGGAAAGAGAGGGCCGTGACTGGCTGGTTTAGGAAATGTTTTTCCTAAAGTCGGCTTTATATCAGAATGTCCCCTCTGCCTAGAGGAGAGATAGTATAACGGGAGTGAGTTTGGTCTGATCCTGGGCAGAAGGCCTCGTTTGGTTTGTCTAGGACAGCAGTTCTCAAACGTTTTGGCCGCAGAGCCTGTATCTATCATACGCACAGGGTTAGAAATTAAAACAGAAGTAAAAAGATAAATTCATTGATCAATATAATAACAATAAGTCCATTAGACACTAACATAAATCATGTATTTATGAGAAAATATGTTTTTCAAAACAAAAATATTTAGTGAGAAGCATGGCATTATTTTACATTTTTTGCATCTCTTTTTAGTACGTGGCTTAACAGAAGAGATCTACATTCTCATGTCTTCTTCTGCATTCAATCTGTTGTGATATTACACATCATACTTGTAGCCTCCGGAAAACTTCACTGTACACTTAAGAGAAAATGAGAATGAAAATTCAAATAGTATCATTATGGAACTAGTTCTTACTTTGGAAAAATCACCTGAAAAATTCTTGGGGATCCCTAGGGTTCCCTGGCCCATACTTTGAGAACTGTTGGTCTGGTCTAGTACATTAGTCCCTCAGTATCCCGGAGGGATTGGTTCCAGGACACCTCCTGGTAACCATACCAAAATCCATGAATGCTCAAGTCCCTTATATAAAATGGTGTAGTCTTTGCATATAACCTATGCACAACGTCCCATACACTTTAAATCATCTCTAGGTTACTTACAATACTGAATACAATGTAAATTTTACATTATAAGTGTATAATTAATACAATGTAAATTATACATTGTAAGTGTATAATTAATACAGTGCAAATTTTGTTTGCTTT
>NW_012134359.1:44792-45903 GCF_000956105.1 Propithecus coquereli
GCCTGGGGCTCGGACCTTCCACTTAGTCAATACAGGACTGCGGCAAATCTCCTTGCCTCTCTCGGCCTCTGGGCCTTTGTTTGTAAAATGGGAAAAATAGTTTCTGCCTTTGCAGGACACTTCTAAGGGATTACACGAGTGTTGCAAAGTGCTTAGTGCAACACTAGGCACACAGCACACACTCAGTAAGTACAAATTCGTGTTACTGTGTTCGCGCCCCTGTCTCCTTTGCCTCCATCTGGGTCATCAGAACTTCCCAAAGTGTCTTATTTCTCCTGGACCTTGGGCAGGTGTAATGAGTACAGTTTAACTTGTTTCAGTTCGCTTACCTATTGGGTTTCCCATTTAGAGAATGTTCTCTCACTGTGTGTCTGAGTGAATCCAGATCCGTCCCTGGGGAAGACGTCTGTGCCTTTCCAGGCATTCTCCGCCCCCAAATGCCTCCCCACCTCTTCCCCCATTCATTTCCTTCTTAGCTTGGTTTGCGATCTTCAAGTCCCTGTTTATCCGTTTAAATTGTGCATTAATCTCTCTTGATGGAGCATTGAACTCGGTGGAGGCAGGCGACTCCTCTGTGGGGGGCTGGAGACCGCGCACTGGGAATACACGAATCAAAAACTGATGCTGTGTGCCGGGCGCCGTGGCTCTCGCCTGTAATCCTAGCACTCTGGAGAGGCTGACTCTGAGGAGGATCCCTCCAGGTCAGGAGTTCGAGACCAGCCTGACCAAGAGTGAGAGGTTGTCTCTAACAAAATTAGAAAGAAATTAATTGGACAGCTAAAAATACATAGAAAAAATTAGCTGGGCATGATGGGGCATGCCTGTAGTCGCAGCTTCTCAGGAGGCTGAGGCAGTAGGATCGCTTGAGCCCAGGAGTTTGAGGTTGCTGTGAGCTAGGCTGACGCCTCGGCACTCTAGGCCGGGCGACAGAGTGAGACTCTGTCTCAAAAAAAAAAAAAAAAACGAAAAAAAAAACGGTTGCTCGGTGAGGCCGAGCCCAGAGGGAGCTGCAGGGAAGGACATTCTTAAAGCCTCTGTGCGCCACAACCGGGGTTGCGATGTCCTGTTCTTTTCTTTCTAAAGGACTTTCTGAAAGGCTTTCTGTTCCGTT
>NW_012134359.1:45953-47256 GCF_000956105.1 Propithecus coquereli
TTTTTATTGTTGTATTGTTATTATTTATTTATTTGAATATTTTCAATCCACAGTTAGTTGAATCTGTGGATGCAGAACCCGCAGATATGGAGAGCCAGTTGTACCTGTTAGTCATTTTTCTTGACTGCTAAAAGGAACTCCATCCTGTTTTTAGATTCTCTCAGGGAAAAGGAAAGAAAGCACTATCCACTATATCAAATTCATTAAAACTTGTGGGACATGTTTATAGTGCTGTGGGTAAACTTGAGGTGCAGTAATTTATTTCTACTAAAACTGCTGTATCATGACCAAGATTTTCTTTTTGGCATGTCTTGACATCTGCATTCTCCCTACCTCCTCCTTATTCTTTGACATGATATTCTTTTCTTTGATAGATCGTGAGGCAATACACCAATAAAGATCACTTAGTTCTAACGGGAAAATGATTAACTAATGGACATTCATCATAAAGGGTAGTAGGTCTAAGGGGATATGTTATCTCGCCAGAACAAACTGCTTAGTTTATATTGCCTCTACTAAACACGAATCCTGGGACTTGGCACTTGGTAAGCACGCAATAAGCAATAGTAGATCTAGAGTAGAGTTCAGTGTGAACAAAGCAACTTGGGAACATACAAAGCAAGTTTGGGGAAGGGCAAGTGAATGGCTGGCAGGGAAGGGGCAGCGGGAAGGGTCAAGCAGAGAACTAGAGAGGAGGAATGAGCTTGGAGAGATGGGCTGGAGGCCATGCCAAGGGGTCCTGAGGAGAAGACCAAGGAGTCGGAATCATTTTCTGGGCCCTAGAGAGCTGTTGACCAAGGTGTCAGAAGTGGTGGGGGATGGGGGGAGCAGTGCAGGAGGCTACTTATGCCGTCATTCAGAAGGGACACTGGGGCTTGGGGGCTCTGGAGACTGTGGCCCTGAAACAGGACTGGAGCAGCTGAGTCTGAGAGACATCCAGATTCAGCACTTGCTTGCTTGGGTAAGGGGTCTAGAACAAAGAGAGAGGGGAAGTCATCTCTAGAGGGAAACATTTCCTGGTGCCTACTGTTTACAAAATCATGGACTGGCATCTTAGTGATAGCATGATTCCAAAGCTGAAATCTTGCCTATAAGCAATATATGTACAGTCTATATCTGTAGTCTGGTAGCAAGGACAGGCATGCAAACTGCTAAAGGATACAAGGCAGAATAAACAAAATGCTGCCGAGGTTCGAGGGAGGTGGCTTTGTTTCCCCTGGAGGGTCGTGTAGATGATCCACTGGGCAATAGACATGTTTATGTTGGTCCTTCTGTTTAGTAGCAATCCCCTCCATTCTGACCC
>NW_012134359.1:49356-51142 GCF_000956105.1 Propithecus coquereli
TGAGAAATGAGGCAGCAGGTCGATGCTTGCATTCCACTGCCATGTGATCAGATTCTCCTTCTGTGGGGCTCTGAGTCCTCATCATAACATGGAGACGGATGTGATGACCCTCCAAGATCTCCTGGCTCTAAGGTGCTGATGCTCCATGGCCTGGTGGACAAGTGTGTGTGTCATAGGGTCGTCTGGTTAAGAAAGAAGAAGGTGTTACTGATTTTCTAAAAGCAAGATGAGAAAACCTGACAGTATAGAAAACCATTAATGATTCTCTTTCAGAGAGAAGAAAAGCAACAGGTAAAGTATCATCAAACCAATGGGCACATCTCAGATCAAAGGAAAGAAATCTAGTCAGCATGTCCAAATTAGAAAGGCATTAAAGAGAAATATTTTTGGCATCACTATGAAGGATCTGAAAGAAAACCATTGTGTTTCACATTCGTTTTGAAATTTAAACCTTTGGAGAGATGCACACATGATGGAACGTCCAATAGAAACGGAAGGACTTGTCTATGGATCTACACGGACTATCCTATTCTCAACACTCTTGGAAAAAGTCCTGCACTTCAAGAATAAAGATACAACCTTTATTCCATAAAGAAAGTCCATGGAGAAATCATGACCGGGCATTGGAGATATCTTTGGTGTGTCTGAAAGAAACAAGATGGTACAATAACATTAAGAGAAAAGGAATGAAACTCAAGAATTCCAAGATGTCATTCCCCTATCAGGGTGAGAGACCATCCCTGGGGTTAGCAGTGATTCATCGATGATAGCTGCACGTTGGGCATGAGAAAAAGAGCCAAAGCGAAGGTCGGTGAGGACAGAGACTTCGAGATGGTGGGGAGAAGGAAGTTTGGGAACTATGTGTAGGGGACTTGGAACGCTTGATGATGAAGTGACAGCTACCCACTGTGTTGTCTAAGTGCTAACTGAGGATTCTGAAACAACAATAGACATTCGGGAAGGGAAAATCTGATAAAAAGCCTGAACTAAAAATACTAAAGTCTCAGCAAAACTTAGGAGGTATTTTAAAGGCCTCATCTTGGGTGGGGAAGTCTCACAAGAGTGGGGCAATGCTCTCTCTCAGGGGGGTCCCCCCTTTTTGGACGAAGATCAATGGTGAGGAACCGAGGGTTATTTCCAGTCAACAGCTTGCTTCACTCTTTGGCCATTCTAGGGGCTGTGAAGTCGGCGTGAGGTTTGGGAAAGTTTTGCTCAATAGGGGATGAACCACACCTTTACCGAGTCCTGTAAGAGCTGGCCCAGAGTTAAGTGTTGGCCATAATAACACCATCTCTGTAGTTCGCCATGGGGAGATCTGTAGATGAACTTTCGTGCCATTTAAATCTTAGCGATAGCCTGGTATTTAACTTTGGATGTTTATGGACATGTGTGTTCAATTTCGTGTGACTCAGATCCTGCTGGTTGCTGAGTGTGTGTGGGAGGGTGTGCACGGAGGGCAAATTAGACTCTGCCCTTTCCAGACGGGGTTGCGTGTAAGAATGGGTTTCCTGAAGGAGCAAAGGTCCTGGGAGGTTTAGGTAAGCCATTTACCATCACTCTGTAGAGAGAGCTTTAAAAGCACTTGGAAATGAGCCATCTCTCCCCAGAAAAGAGGGAGACGAAAAGGGAATGTGGTATGGATCCCAGGGAGGAAGGACTTCAGAAAATCCATCCTCTGGATGTTCCTGCCACAAACCCAAAGTCAGCGTGGGGGTCTGGCTCCCTGACCTTTCAGATGAGTCCAGTGGAAAAGCTCAAGACATGGCTGCTGTGAGCCAGGGGACTC
>NW_012134359.1:51192-52436 GCF_000956105.1 Propithecus coquereli
AGGGGTGCCCTCCCCGTACCAGGATGAGAAAATAGCTCTTATCACCTGAGACTTGGAGTTAAAGGCTGCAGTGGACCCCGAGAAACACACCTAATCACATAACCCTTGCCCCTCCCATGTATCTCCGAGTAGTTACTCTCCTAGAAAATTTACTGCCCTTAGCTAGATTTTCCGTGTCCTGTCATTTCTTCTCAAATTTATTGTTCTTTATCTAAAGAGGATAAAAGCATTTTGCTTTGGCTACCTCTTCAGAATTCATGCTTTTGTGAAGACCCCTGTGTACATGTAAAACTAATAAAATGAGTCTTCTTTTCTCTCGTTCATCTACCTGGTGTCAATTTGCTTTCTAGATCCAGCTGAAAAGCCCACTAAGAGCTAAAAAGGGGGTTGGAGGTGATCTCTGGCTCCCATACAATAGTCCTTTTTCCTCTGTGGTAACACTTCTTGGCCCATGGAAATACTAATTCAATGGACCCAGTACTGTTGGAAATACTTGGCTTTCTGTGTTCATGGAAGAATGTGATCTTAGGAAGGGATTCTAGCCAGTTATGATAGGGTTGCCTATTAAGAAACCCAGTAAAGCTCCACCCTCTTTATCTCTGAGAGTAAACTTACTGCTCTCTTTGTGGACTCTAGTCACATGACACAATCAAACATTATCTTAGTGCCTGGATTGGTTCTTGTGACATACAAGTAGGAGAGGGTGACCCTCTGGCAGGAGCAAAGGTGCCATGGTGGCAGGGTCCCAAGGCTGCCGCCCGCTCGTCCTGGGCCTGCTGCTGTATGCGCTCGGGCCCGCTGTGTCCCAGGCTGGGAAGGTGCTGTTCGTCCCCATGGATGGCAGCCACTGGCTGAGCACTCTTGGGGTCATGCAGCAGCTGCAACGGAGGGGACATGAAATAGTAGTCCTAGCTCCTGAGGCCTCAACGCACATCAAGGAAGGAGAATTTTACACCATGAAGAGGTACCCTGTCCCATTCCAAAGGGAGGACTTGGATGCGGCTATTGTTGATCTTGGGCATTACGCTTTTGAGAACGGTCCTTTCCTACAGCGTCTGGTCGAAACGTACAAGAGAGTAAAATCTAACTTTGCTCTACTTTTTTCTGGCTGTTCCCACCTACTGCACAACGAGGAGCTCATGGCCTCCCTGGCAGAAAGCAGCTTCGATGTCATGTTGACAGACCCTTCCCTTCCCTGTGGGCCCATCGTGGCCCAGTACCTGGCTTTGCCTACTGTATACTTC
>NW_012134359.1:52486-53784 GCF_000956105.1 Propithecus coquereli
CTTTGGAAGAATTATCATCCTTCAAGTTTAAATTAGACTGCGAATTTCACAATTGCAGATAAGGACACTACAAAGGGTCAAAGCATTGCTACGTCTTCTCAGTTCATCCAGAATCTGGGTCTTAAAGAATGAAGAGCGCTTGAGTGTGGGGAGGAACTTCAGAGTGCTTGTGTGTGCGCACACATGTGCGTACCCACATAGATGCACATGTAACACTGGAGGTCTATTGAAGAAGGACGGTGGTCCAGGGAAAGGGGACTGTAAGTCCCAGAATGAGAGGCAATTTTAAGTGCCTGTTCACACGTCCCATAGGAAAGCAAAGCTTTCCAGTTAGCAGTCTCTCCTTGACCCTCCAAGCACATTCCCGAGTATGGGTGGCCAGTAATGCGTGTGGTGAAAATGTTGGGTTGTGTGCTTTCATCCTGGGATTGATCGTATAGAACACAGTGGATCCCAAAAGAAAAGGATGAAATGCTCAGTTCTTCCTGCAGTCTGGTTTCCCTTTCTTCAAGAGGGGACATTTATGTGCGGCAACTACCATACCTGTTCCCTGATCCTTCACCTCGTCCCTCCGGGGCGCTTGTTGGCGCTGGGCATGGCTGTGTCATCATATTCTCCTTGGCCTTGAAGTCCTGCCATCTGCGTTATCTCCATTAATTTTGACTGCATAATGACTAGGGGGATCACAGCTTTTCTTCTGGCTTCTAATGCATTTTAAATTTCAACCAGGGGCTCACACGCCATCATCTGGGTGATACTAGAGGCCGTGAGGAGTTGTTGCTAAGAGCAGGGCTGCTAGGTACGGACACCCAGGGCCTGGGGCTCGGACCTTCCACTTAGTCAACACAGGACTGCGGCAAATCTCCTTGCCTCTCTCAGCCTCTGGGCCTTTGTTTGTAAAATGGGAAAAATAGTTTCTGCCTTTGCAGGACACTTCTAAGGGATTACACGAGTGTTGCAAAGTGCTTAGTGCAACACTAGGCACACAGCACACACTCAGTAAGTACAAATTCGTGTTACTGTTTTCGCGCCCCTCTCTCCTTTGCCTCCATCTGGGTCATCAGAACTTCCCAAAGTGTCTTATTTCTCCTGGACCTTGGGCAGGTGTAATGAGTACAGTTTAACTTGTTTCAGTTCGCTTACCTATTGGATTTCCCATTTAGAGAATGTTCTCTCACTGTCTTTCTGAGTGAATCCAGATCCGTCCCTGGGGAAGACGTCTGTGCCTTTCCAGGCATTCTCCGCCCCCAAATGCCTCCCCACCTCTTCCCCCATTCATTTCCTTCTTAGCTTGGTTT
>NW_012134359.1:53859-55666 GCF_000956105.1 Propithecus coquereli
TGCCCCGCTCTATTGTTTTAATTTGTATTATTTTTTATTGTTGTATTGTTATTATTTATTTATTTGAATATTTTCAATCCACAGTTAGTTGAATCTGTGGATGCAGAACCCGCAGATATGGAGAGCCAGTTGTACCTATAACTCATTTTTCTTGACTGCTAAAAGGAACTCCGTCCTGTTTTTAGATTCTCTCAGGGAAAAGGAAAGAAAGCACTATGCACTATATCAAATTCATTAAAACTTGTGGGACATGTTTATAGTGCTGTGGTAAACTTGGGTGTAGTAATTTATTTCTACTAAAACTGCTATATCATGACCAAGATTTTCTTTTTGGCATGTCTTGACATCTGCATTCTCCCTACCTCCTCCTTATTCTTTGACACGGTATTCTTTTCTTCGATAGATCGTGAGATAATACACCAATAAAGATCACTTAGTTCTAAGGGAAAAATGATTAACTAATGGACATTCATCATAAAGGGTAGTAGGTCTAAGGGGATGTGTTATCTCGCCAGAGCAAACCGCTTAGTTTATATTGCCTCTAGTAAACACGAATCCCGGGACTTGGCACTTGGTAAGCACGCAATAAGCAACAGTAGCTCAAGAGTAGAGTTCAGTGTGAACAAAGCAACTTGGGAAGATAAAAAGCAAATTTGAGGAAGAGCAAGTGAATGGCTGGCAGGGAAGGGGCAACGGGAAGGGTCAAGCAGAGGGCTAGAGAGGAGGAATGAGCTTGGAGAGATGGGCTGGGGGCCATGCCAGGGGGTCCTGAGGAGAAGACCAAGGAGTCTGAATCATTTTCTGGGCCCTAGGGAGCTGTTGACCAAGGTGTCAGAAGCGGTGGGGGCTGGATGGGGCAGTCCAGGGGGCTCCTGATTCTGTGATTCAGAAGGGACACCAGGGCTTGGCGGCTCTGGAGACTGTGGCCCTGAAAGAGGACTGGAGCAGCTGAGTCTGGGAGACATCCAGATTCAGCACTTGCTTGCTTGGGTAAGGGGTCTAGAACAAAGAGAGAGGGGAAGTCATCTCTAGAGGGAAACATTTCCTGGTGCCTACTGTTTGCAAAACCATAGACTGGCACCTTAGTGATAGCATGATTCCAAAGCTGAAATCTTGCCTATAAGCAATATATGTACAGTCTATATCTGTAGTCTGGTAGCAAGGACAGGCATGCAAACTGCTAAAGGATACAAGGCAGAATAAACAAAATGCTGCCGAGGTTCGAGGGAGGTGGCTTTGTTTCCCCTGGAGGGTCGTGTAGATGATCCACTGGGCAATAGACATGTTTATGTTGGTCCTTCTGTTTAGTAGCAATCCCCTCCATTCTGACCCAATCAAAGGAGCTGTGAGTGTGCCTAGTGGTGGGCAATTAACTTCTGGCTTCAGCTTAAAAGGAAAGCACTTTCTAATGGGATTCAACGCTTCTGTGGACACATCAGTGGCCCCAAAGCAAAACTGCATTGCTGCTCTGGTCTTTGATTCCTCTGCCACCAGAGCACATCTCACCCTGCCTTACAAGTGCCTGGTTGTGAGTCTGTGTCTTTCCTTTGGACCCCTCCTTGCAAGGACCATTTCTAAGTTGGCTTTCTGGCCCCAGCTCCTAGCATAGTGCCTGGCACACAGTAGGGCTCACACGTTCCATAAATATTTGGTGAACAAGGGAATTAGTAATGGATTTTGCATGCTGTGTCTGCTCTGGTCCCAGGAAAGAGATTTATTGGATTGCTTAGAGGTGGTTCTCAGTCATAGTGCATGAGTGTGAATGTGGATTGCCTGCTTTTCAGGTTAGTAAATAACATTCCCTGGT
>NW_012134359.1:60400-60662 GCF_000956105.1 Propithecus coquereli
TCTTTTTGCCCCTGCAAGGTCCTGTGGCGGTACACTGGAACTCGACCATCGAATCTTGCAAACAATACGATACTTGTCAAGTGGTTACCCCAAAACGATCTGCTTGGTATGTTGGGAAGATTTGACGATTAGGTCAAACCAGGGTTACATTAAGAAAATGGCTTAGGCACAACTGTTGTCAAGGACTGTTTAGTTTGGAAATATTATGGCCAACGTATCCTACATTGCTTTTTATCTAGTAGAGTATCCCAGCACAGTTTCT
>NW_012134359.1:62816-63478 GCF_000956105.1 Propithecus coquereli
GATGACCAGGCCATAATAGGTGCTCAATAAATATTGAATGAGTCACTGAAAGTTCCAAGAAAATCTATCTTAAGAAAAGATTTACATAAAAGGAAGATGTTTAACATGAGTTATGGCCAAATACTAATACTACATTATAATAATGTTTCTAAACCAAATAACAGATATATTTAAGGACTGCAATGATCATTGTTGTGAATAGGCGTGTATTCTTTTTTTCTTTCTTCTCCCTTTACTTTTCCTTGTCCTCCTCCGTTGCCTTCTCCTCTTTCTCTTTCCCTTCCTCCTCCTCTTCCTCCTTCTAGTACATCCACACCAAGGGTTGAAACAGCTAACCTTCTGTGGAGTTAGATGTTCTGATTCAACTGTGAGCACTGTCCAAAATAAACAGGAATCCATTTTGCATTAACAGGCTGCATAGACACAGCCTCATGCTAAGGCGGTTTGCTGTTTCGGTGATTGAATTGAAAGTGTAGCAGCACCTTGGGGTTGGCACTTTGCCGGATGTGATTGTTTATAACTGCAAATGGCAGACGATTCATAATTTCTGACATGAACTTTTCCTTTTTTCATTTTACTATAAAGGAAGTAAAATCTAATTTCCCACAACAATATCACTAAAGAGAAAAGAAGAAAAGTAGGGAGCAGAGTTAAAATATTTG
>NW_012134360.1:0-348 GCF_000956105.1 Propithecus coquereli
TCTTTGGATTAATTGAATATTTTCTTATGATTCTATTTTATCTCCACTATTGGTTTATTAGTTATGTATCTTTTTAAAATTTGTAAGTTTTACTCTAGTGTTTATAATATACATCTTTAACCTTTTATAGTCTACCATTAAATATTATGCCACTCTATTTATTATGTAATAATCTTATAATAGTATACTTTCATTTTCTCCCTCCCATCCTTTGTGCCATTGTGGTTATATATTTCACTTCTCTGTATGTAAGAAACTCCAAAATATATTTAACTATTTTTGCTTTAAGGCATCACATCTTTTAGAATTATTAGTAATAAACTATAATGTTTAAACTTTGTGTTCTTC
>NW_012134360.1:12418-12833 GCF_000956105.1 Propithecus coquereli
TGGAAGGTTAGGATTGGAGCATAAAGTATAAAATTCAGAGTATAAAATTCAAGTATAAATAGCTGTATCATGGATATTCTACGGTGAATCTTACCATTTTTCTTTTGGTATATGTTTAAGTTGTTACTTTCTTTTATAAAGAATGCTGCAATTACTAAACTTCTATGTTCAGGATAGCACACTGTGCTACCGTTTCGTTAGTGTAAAGAAGTTAAATTACAGGATTGAAGATATGCCCATTTAGAATATTTATAGACCCTGCATATTGCTCTTCAGAAACGCTGTACCAATCCGCCCTCTCACTGCAGCACATAAACAATGGTAGCTTTCACAAACCCTTCTAGCATTGTCAGCATCTTTCTTTTTAAGTCTTGTGAATTTGAATAGAATACTAATTCCAGTAATTAGGTCCTGA
>NW_012134360.1:15108-15564 GCF_000956105.1 Propithecus coquereli
GAATACTTTTTATTTGCCAATTATTAGGCTAAATTCCATTTAACCTCAATTCTCACATTATTTTATGAAAACAATGCTATTGTTTGTCCTTCTTTTTAAAATTTTTTTTTTATTTTCCTATTTTAATTTTATTTTCTTTTTTTTTTTTTATTTTCCTATTTTAATTTTATTTTCCTGAGTTGGATAAGCATATTGGTCCTTCTCTATCAATGATATGCTGAAGTTCATGCACCTTGTAAGTGGAGGAGGCAGGCTCTAAAGCATGTGCCATTTCTTATGTATTGATTTCCTTTGTAGTCTCCAGATTGGGTGGAATCTTGGGTTTCCTCATCTATAAAATAGGAACGATATTAACTTTTTCATCTGTCTCACATATAGGAATAAACAAAGCAGTCTTAGTTTCCAATAGGCTAAAGATATGACAGTATTTTGAAAAATATTATCCTATTGTTTTCA
>NW_012134361.1:0-352 GCF_000956105.1 Propithecus coquereli
TTTTCAATGATATTGGTTATTTCTTGTTGAGATAGTAGTTTTAGAATCACAGTTACCCTTTCTAAATCTTCTATTCTAGTTGCGGTAGAAGGTAGATTAGTTTCATCTCTTAATACAAATGTATAACTTTACATATTAATTTCAACTCAGAAGCACAGTTAATTTCTTTACTTCTTACATACCATGTAGCACTTTTACAATATGTACCATAGTGATGGTATAATTGACATGTGATTAGAACGTGTCTGTTCATTTCTCTTTTAGTCAATTGAGGTTTACATCAAAGCCCTTAAAGATAATTGAGAATCATAACTTTTTTTTACTCAATTTCTTAAAAATCTCCTCTACCTTT
>NW_012134361.1:1807-3125 GCF_000956105.1 Propithecus coquereli
CACTTGTTTTTGTTAAACTTCCTTCTTCAAACAGTATGTGTACTTTTAAGTATATAACTATGTATATATTATCTACATTTAAATATAGCATCTTCCCATTATTCTCCAATAAAAGTAAAATGAGTTCTGAGAAGCTATGCTCCCTAACTTCTGCTAAGGGAGAAGCAGCATTGTTGCCTTGGGAGCAGCCCGGAACTATATCCATATGCCCAAAGAAAATGTAGCTTCTTTCTTTCTCATAAGATATTTGAGTATCCCCATGAGCTGCTGGACAATGGGGTCTGGGAGCAAACTTTAAGCATGCCAGTTTATGGCATCACAAAGCAGGCCCCTTCGGATAAATGCTTAGGCTTTTAGTTTTCTGTCCCTCCCCCCTTCCTTCCCCTATTCCTGTTCAAGATGGCACCAAGGCACATTGAGGGGTAGGGAAGGTGGTAACTAGATCTTCACTGGTCCTGATGGAGGATGACTAGTCATATCTGTTTGCAAGACTGGTGGTTAGCAAGGTGACTGGCCCCACATGGACACAGAGTCACATGTGTACCCACAGCCATTGTCGGTACATGGTCCTTGTCACTGGCCCCTGTGCAAGTTGCCCACACTCTGTGGAATCTCAAGCCCTACCCCAGCTTTTATTAAGCCCCTAGCCCTTCACCTTCTCAGGCTCATCTATCTCTGGCTATCTTTTTCTAGAACACCATCCTACTGTCTTCCTAAGATGCTAGACTGCTGTGGGTAGCTCCTCTTGGAAGTAGCATGCTACTGGCCTCTCCAAAGCCCAAAAGTCTTAGCTTCCTTGATCCTTTTGGAAATATTTTAAGCAACTCCCTCATAAATGAAGGAAAGTGGGGGTCTGTGAGCCTGATCTTCCCTTACTTCTGGGTTTTTTCTATCCCCCCCTACAATTCTCAGGGTTGTGTAGGGTGAGCTTCTGCTTCCTCTTTGGTATCATTTGTTCTTTCTACAATATAGAAGAAACTTTGTGATCTGAACATACTACATCAGGGAAACATATTTTGGATTGCTAGAGTCTTCTAAAATTGTACTTGTTTCAATGATGTAAAATTACCATCTTCCAATCTCCAGTGCATACTCTAAGCTCCAGCCACCCTAAACCTTGTCTTTCTGTTGACTGCTTCCCCCACTTAAAACATACCTGTTCTTTTCCTCCACCTGAGTAACTCTTGCTTGTCCTCTGAGATACCCTGAAGTGGATCTTCCCCAAAGAACCTTTTCCGCTTTATCCAGACCAGAATAGCTCACTCAGAAGCTCCTTGCAAAACACCCTGAATGTTGCTCTCAAAGTTCTGGGGCTGTT
>NW_012134361.1:14430-14762 GCF_000956105.1 Propithecus coquereli
TTTGGCCTATTTGTGTAGAAGATCCAGTACCTTCCCACTAGTTTAACTGGTCTTCCACAAAATAGCATTTGTTTCCAAACTTTCAGGCATTGATGTCACCTAAACTGTTCTAACAGTCTTTGATTAGTAACCATAAACTCCCACTAATAACGAGAATTCTAAGTTAAACTAAATAAATAAGATTTCATTTACTCCAAATTTTTTTGAAAAAAATCAAATAACGTAAGTAAAATTATGAACCTAAAAGTTATATAGAAACTAGAAAACAACCTGGAATTAAACCAGAGTTTTAGTCACATTTTAGGCCAAGAAATGACTGGACTTTTTTCTCT
>NW_012134362.1:0-674 GCF_000956105.1 Propithecus coquereli
AATTAGTTAATTAATATTTGGCCATAAACCAAAGAATACAAGCAGTCACTAAGAGTTGGAAAAGGCAAGGAAAGAGACTCTCCCCTAGAGCCTCTTGAAGAAGCCAGCCATGTCAACACCTTGGCTTCAACCCAGTGAAATAGATTTCAGACTTTAGTCTTCCAGAACTGGAAGATAATAAATTTGCACTGCTTTAAGGTAATAAGTATGTGGTAATTTTTTACAGTGGCAACAGGAAACTAATAATATTAGTAAAAAGTACAGTGTGATAAGGGAGTTCTATGAGATTTCCTGAGTCCCAGAGAAAATTTCCTCTAGCAAAAGTCTCAGTCAAAGGGCCAATGATTGGGAAGCTTAAGCACACAGACATAGGAAACAAATACCTGCATTTAGAGGAAATTCTTCAAACAGAACCTAAAGTGAACTTCGGTATAAACTTCTAATGAGCGCATCTTTTCTAGCTCCTGCACTTAAGCTCATATGTGTGTTCTTTTTTTTTTTTTTTATCTGTCTCTCCTCTTTCATCTTCCTTTCTTGCAACACACAAAAACATACACACACATATACATACACACTCACAGAGACATAAACTTCTTTTCTTCTATTAATAAATGCTCTCTGTAAGGGGCTAAGCATTAGACTCAGGCACTGTGATGCTTTATACGGATTAAGCA
>NW_012134362.1:3569-4185 GCF_000956105.1 Propithecus coquereli
TTTTTTTTTAATTTTAGTTATTGCTATCTATGGGTATAATGACCATTCTTGATTATTTTAGACATCTTTTTAGTGGTCTGTGACTTCCTTTGTCTTCAAGTTTTCTATATTTTCTTTATACACATTTATAAATTCATTGACTATAAAGACAATTTCTGCCTAATAAAACTTTACAAAGTTTCAGGGAAAATTCAGACTTGAAGATTCTAATTTGTCACCTCTCAGATCCCTGTTACAATGACCCAAATCATATAAAAATGCCAGGGGTATTCATTTTGTTAAATTGAAGGGATGCCATTTACACAATTAAATCTTAGGAAATTTTTCAGTGATTTCCTAAAGATGGGACCTGATTGAATAAAGACAAAGATACATGTCAGTTATTTCTCCAAAGAAAGCACATGGCGAACCTGAATTTGTGGAGGGAGATGCTGGCAAATCTCTACTACGCCACCTCATTTAGTGGGGAATGGCTTGAGGGAGTTACTGGCTACAAGGTTTGCCAAGAACACATTACTTACTTTACAAGCATCTCAGCAAAGTTTGAATGTAGCAGCCCTTGGAGTCCTCATCTTTTAAGCTGTGACTATGACAAGCAGAAAAGCTAACCGTGCTG
>NW_012134362.1:5845-6213 GCF_000956105.1 Propithecus coquereli
TTATTGAATGATAAATATGTGTATTAGTCTGGTTGTCATAACAAAATATCATAGCCTGGTTGGCTTACACAACAGAAATGTGTATTTCACAGTTCCGGAGGTTGTAGTTTGGGATCAGAGTGCCAGCCTGGTTGGGTTCTGGTGAGGGCTCTCTTTCCTTTTTAGAGATGGCTACCTTCTCATTTTGTCTTCACGTGGAGAAGAGAGGACTCTGATTTCTCTTCCTCTTTTTATTGTACAAGGACCTATTCCCATCATGGGGGCCCCACCCTCATGACCTCATCTAAACCTAATTACCTCTTAAAGGTCCTACCTCCAAATGTTATCACACTGAGGGTTAGGGCTTTAACATATGCATTTTAGCAGGA
>NW_012134363.1:0-321 GCF_000956105.1 Propithecus coquereli
CACATTTTACATGAAAGTTTTTGAAAAGGTTTCTCAATATATGCCAAAACAAATTCAGAAAAAAAGAAATTAAAACTGGGGGAATGAGGTGTAGTGGTATTCGATGTCATGGAGAAATAAATCGATAATGAGGTCCACATATGCAGCAGATGGTCAATATGGTCATTTAATATAATCCACATTGTAATATCTTTAGAGGAACAATTAGATTTTATATCCATTGGGCAAACAACTGGATTTGATGGGTATTGAGTATCAGTGCCACTTCCTAACAAGTGTCTAAGATACAGATAGTCTATATTATCACTAATACACAAAGCC
>NW_012134363.1:3601-3912 GCF_000956105.1 Propithecus coquereli
CAATATAAGAGATAAAATGGCAGTGCATAAAGATAAAGGTTGCAATTCAACAGGATGGTTTGGCAATTATAAACTTGCAATTATCTAATAACTAGCTTCAAAATATATAATGAAAATTTAACATAACTACAAAGATAAATGGATAAAGCTACGGTCCTTGTTAAAATTTTAAGCACATACCTTGAAGTAAAGCAAACAGATCAAGCAAACCAAAAATCCATAATGATATGATTTGAAGGCCAAATTATAAATCCTGATGTCATATATGGATAATGGGCATTGAACTTATCAAAAAATATTCTCTTCAAGTA
>NW_012134363.1:5599-5877 GCF_000956105.1 Propithecus coquereli
ATACTGAAATTTAAGAAAGAAAATCCTGTTACATGCTGCTGTTATGCTATTGATACATAAAATATAGGAAGAGATTTTAAAATTTAAAGGTCTGAAAAAAATACAGGGAATACTATGTATCCAAAAGAAAGCTACTGTAGTTATATTAATATCATGAAGGTAAATACAATTTAAGGCAAAAACCAATATAAGAGATAAAATGGCAGTGCATAAAGATAAAGGTTGCAATTCAACAGGATGGTTTGGCAATTATAAACTTGCAATTATCTAATAACTAG
>NW_012134364.1:0-284 GCF_000956105.1 Propithecus coquereli
GCGTTTGTATCTGCTCCTGCATTTGGCTTAAAGCTTTCATACTTACAATCAAAAGACTCCTGCTGTCTTAGCTCTGTTTTAGTACAAACTATACCCACTGCTTTCTCCCCCAAAGTAGTGCTATTGTGTAAATTGGGCAAAGTATAGCTGCTTTCTCTGAGAGAATACAGACGTTTATACCTGTACCCGCTTAGGCGAAATAATACCTTTCCTGTTTAGAATGAAACGACTCCTGCTTTCCTACGTGTATTTTAGTACAAACTGCACTCACTGCTTTCTTTCCC
>NW_012134364.1:11312-11505 GCF_000956105.1 Propithecus coquereli
AAGTTATGCTATCCTGCAAACTGGGCAGAGTCTAGCTTCTTTCTCCTGCAGAAAACAGGCATTTGTATCTGCTCCAGCCTTTGGCTTAAAACTTTCATACTTAGAACAAAAAGACTCCTGCTTTCTTAGCTATGTTTTAGTAGACTGTACCCACTGCTTTCTTCCCTAAAGTTGTGCTATTGTGTAAATTGGG
>NW_012134364.1:11555-11821 GCF_000956105.1 Propithecus coquereli
GCTTTCTCTGAGAGAATACAGGCGTTTATACCTGTACCCGCTTTCAGCGAAATAATAGGTTTCCTGTTTAGAATGAAATGACTCCTGCTTTCCTACGTGTGTTTTGCTACAAACTGCACTCACTGCTTTCTTTCCCGAAGCTATGCTATCCTGCAAACTGGGCAGAGTCTAACTGCTTTCTCCTCCAGAAAACAGGCATTTTTATCTGCTCCTGTATTTCGCTTAAAGCTTTCATACTTAGAACCAAAAGACTCCTGCTTTCTTAG
>NW_012134365.1:0-574 GCF_000956105.1 Propithecus coquereli
ATGCATATTTGCTTAAAAACTGAGTAGCTAAGAACTGAGAAAAGCTATTATCTATAAGAGGAAGGAAAAACAGGGTAGAAGGGATAGAAATGGAAATGAGACTTCTCTGCATTTACTGTCTTACAGAGTTTGGCTTTGGAATCACATATTTTACAAATTAAAAAAATCAAATAAACCTAACAGAATAAAAGAAGCAATTTGAAAACAAACTGTAACAAATGAAACTAGCCAGCTGTACACTGAGTTTATGACATTAAGCACGGAGGAAATAAACTGTTTTAAATGACTTTGGAGCAAAGTATTTGGACTATAAATCCTTAGTTGGATACGCTATCAGAGAAACAGAGCTGCAAACAAATTTTTAAATTACAAATAATAATTCTATACACGTATGGGATACAACACGATGTTTTGATATAGGTGTGCATTACAGGATTATTGAATCAAGCTAATTAAATCCATCCCCCCACATGTTTATCAATTTTTGTGGTGAGAACATTTGAAATTTACTGTTAGCAATTTTGAAATATATTAGGTCATTAAATATGGAATGTCTGATTTCAAATCAAAAGTT
>NW_012134365.1:3796-4227 GCF_000956105.1 Propithecus coquereli
ACTGTTTTGATTACTATAATTTTGTAATATATTTTGTAATCATGTAATGAATTTGAAATCTTCCTTCTTTTCTAATGTAGGCCTTTAGCGTTATAAATTTACTTTAAGTACTGTTTTAGTGGCATCCTACAAATTCTGACACATTGCTTTTCATTTTCATTCAGATCAAAGTGTTTTTAAATGTGCTTTTGATTTCTTCTTTGATTCATGAGTTGTTTACAAGCATGTTATTTAGTTAACAAATATTTGCGGATTTTCTGGAGATCTTACTGTTTTTGAATGCTAATTTAATTTCATACTCTCAAACAATTCTCCAGAATCTCCCTTAACTCTTCGAAAGAAGTATCATTAGAGGAGAAAAATTCTTTATATGGTAATCCACCAGTCCTGGAGGAGTAGGCAGAAGAGTGGGTGAAAGGGCTGATTCTTAA
>NW_012134365.1:14154-14512 GCF_000956105.1 Propithecus coquereli
CGAAACTGGAAAAAGTAAGTTTTGAAAATGTTAGATACAATTCTCCAGTTTAAAAAAAAGTAGCCAAATATAAATCCAGCTTAAATTATTAAGTAATTGTATTAAAATAATTCCCAGTTAATACTCTATTGATACACAAAGGCATGCTTCTAAATGAGTTCAAAAACATTTTCAATAAATATATTTCCAATATCCTGTTTGCACAATTAATTTGCTATTAAATTCTTTTAATCCATTTTGCTGAATTTGATCAATTTTAGGCCAGAAACTGTCCAAATCATCAATTATTTATAACATTCATTTTATAGTTGTCTTCATTAGGAAATAAATCAAAATTACTAATTATCTTAATATTTTT
>NW_012134366.1:0-311 GCF_000956105.1 Propithecus coquereli
AGAAATGAAAGTTTGCCTGTCCTTTCCCCCTTCCATTTTCCTTTTCAGGGATGGGGTGGCTGCCCCTTTCACCATGCTCAGCTCACCTATAGGCTCCTGCACCTGCTCATCTCTCATAAGATGTCAGCAGATAATGGCATCATACCTGAAATAAGGTGTGAGGTGTGATCTCTTAAGGCTCAAGTCAATGAGCCTTAAGAGATCACACATACATATTGTATATTTCAAAATTGCTGGAAGAGTAGACTTCAAATGCTCTTATCACAAAAATGATAAGTATTTGAGGTGATGGATGTGTTAATTAGCCTAAT
>NW_012134366.1:992-1303 GCF_000956105.1 Propithecus coquereli
AGAAATGAAAGTTTGCCTGTCCTTTCCCCCTTCCATTTTCCTTTTCAGGGATGGGGTGGCTGCCCCTTTCACCATGCTCAGCTCACCTATAGGCTTCTGCACCTGCTCATCTCTCATAAGATGTCAGCAGATAACGGCATCATACCTGAAATAAGGTGTGAGGTGTGATCTCTTAAGGCTCAAGTCAATGAGCCTTAAGAGATCACACATACATACTGTATATTTCAAAATTGCTGGAAGAGTAGACTTCAAATGCTCTTATCACAAAAATGATAAGTATTTGAGGTGATGGATGTGTTAATTAGCCTAAT
>NW_012134366.1:6268-7830 GCF_000956105.1 Propithecus coquereli
TAAACTATTGAAACAATTTTGCCATCTTAACAGTAGCTTGTTTGTGCCAGCAGCAAAAAAGCCTGGAGAGGGAGTAGCCATGAAATTGTAAAAGGTGTTTTCCACAGCTTGTTGAGAATTGAATATTTTTCCTTGCAAGCAGTGGTCGTCCAAAGCCTGGAATAAGTGGTAGTCATTTGGTGCAAGTTCTGATGAATATGGTGGATGAAAGAGAGTTTCCAAGTTCAGCTTCTGTAGTTTGAGCAGCATCGTTTGTACAATATGTGGTTGAGCATTGTCTTGCAAGAGGATTGGCCTGTCTATTGACCAATCTTGGCTGCTTAATCACAAGTATCGTTATCATTTCATCCAATTGGTTGCAGCAGACATCAATCAACCAAGTTTCATGAAGCTGTAGTGGATAATGCCCGTGCTGGACCACCAAACAGACACCATTAGCTTTTTTTCATGAATATTCGGTTTTGGACTGTGATTCAGCACTTCATCTTTATCAACCATTGTGCCAAATGCTTGTGATTATCAAAAAGAATTCATTTTTCATCCCATGTAACAATATGGTGTAGAAACGGCTTGCCTTTATGTCTTGACAGCAAAGAAAGGCAAGCTTCAAGATGATTTCTCTTCTGATGCTTGTTTAACACATTGACTGCCACGTGAGCTGCATTTCACTCAGGCTAGTTTTGAGCGCTGGGGGCCTACTGAAACAAAACCCTGCAGTTGGTTCATGAAAATCTTACTTGTTGGTGTTCTTATTGTTACAATTAATATTGACAATTTAATTCTAAAAATGTGGATTGCATTGCATATAACCCACTCGCAGAGAATGATAAAAAAATAACAAATTAGAAAGGATTGTTTTGTTTTAATAAAACATGTGGCCTCAGAGAAAATTTTCTTTTCTAGTATGGCATTCAGTGTGTTAATTCATGTGGAACTCATCTATTCAGCTTCTTTACCTTGCTAATTTGTTTCAAATGGTCCAATATTGATGGAATAGTAATGTCAAACCTTACTGCTAATTCAAGCATGGGTCGAGATGGATTCACTTCCACTACAGCTTTCAGCTCATCATTATCCACCTTGGTCTCAGGTTGCCCACATGGCTCATTTTCAGGATTAAAATCACCAGAATGGAACTTCCAAAACCATAGATATACTGTGTGTTCATTAGCCACATCCTTCCCAAACACTTCCTTGATATTTTGAGCTGTCTGCGCTGCATTGGTTCCACAACAGAATTTATATTCGAAAATAACACTAATTTTTGACTTATCCGTGGTTTCACAAAAATTGCTCAAAAAAAATTTTTGGAAGATAATCACAAACCAAAACATGTGTTTAAAAGGCTGAGGATGTACCTTCACAATAATAATAAAAAAAGAAATGTCAAAGTGAAATGTCAGAAATAGCAACTGTCAAACTTTGTCCTTAAAGAAATTGGACATTTCATACTTAATAACCTAATATTATTCCATCTAAACGTTTTGAAATTATTAAATATTTTTTTTTCTGATACATGTTAAAGAGGGTAAGGAAGACTTTATTCAAGGGACTAATGCAAT
>NW_012134367.1:0-868 GCF_000956105.1 Propithecus coquereli
GGATATATCATTTTCCTGGCAAAGGGAAAGAATAATAATTCGTGGAAACTCACAAGGCTTTTTAAAGCTTTTGCTGTAATGATGCATACATTACACATGATCATGTTCCATTGGCCAATTCATGTGACACGGCCAAACATGGCCATCCTCAGTGGAGCGAGGATGTACAATATTCTGCAGTGGGGTGGACACAACAAATCACCTATGAACAGCAAAGTATGTTATAGTCATCTAAGAGGAAAGGTTGAAAGAGGGGAATAATTGATGTGCACGTTATCAGTGTATTGACTCGGCTCCAAATTTGCATTTTACTGTCTATCTTTGTGATACTAGAGCTGGGTGATGTAACATTTCTCTTTAGTCAGTTGGCTCAATGTTAGACTTTGTCAACAGAGGATGCTCACTACAAAGCCATAGCAGGAGCCAAGGGTTTTCCTTGCTGATTAAGGTTGCCAGAAGGAACAAGCTGCAACGTTCTTTTTGAGACCTGTGACCAGCTCTAGTCCCTCAGGAGAAGCACTCGAATTCCCCAGGTGGTGGGTGGGGCCCTGGAACTTCCAGGTGAGTCCTTATTCTCTGCCACAGGAGAGGCAGGGGTGGGGCTGTGCAGGGCTGGGTTAGGTGAGCTTGCGCTCAGGTGCCACAAAAGCTGGCAAGGTAACTGTTTTGGCAGAGATCAAAGGTCTGCTTCCAGCTTCTGCATAAAGCTGCCAGGGAGGGGTGAAGTGGCCCCACTCAATCAGAAAAAAGTCTGCTTGTGGAGGTGGGGCTGTCTGAGATTCACAATCTGACTGTCAGGAGCAGATTTCACTCTTCTCCCCTCTCCCCTGCTCCACAGTTTTCTTCTGGCGACTGCTGACAGGCAGGA
>NW_012134367.1:918-1599 GCF_000956105.1 Propithecus coquereli
TTCCATTTTAACAAATACCTTAGGTAATTAACACATTAACACCAGATGCCTGCCTGCCCCAAGGAAAAAAAAGAAACAACCTCTTATAATTTACCCTTTTTCTTATTTTTGGAAATTTCTAAAACAATATTTTGGACTAGTGGAGCTAGCTTGTTGGAAGCACTAGAAACGTTTAACAGGTCACAAGCACAGCTGGTTTGAAATCAATTACCTGAAACTGAAATGCCTCTTAAACTCAATAATGTGATAATTGTTCTGAATTGTTTCACTGTGACTTTTTTCCTGCTTACTTGTTACTTGGACCTTAATAAATGGCTTCTAGGAAAACTAGGAAATGCCTTTTGTTTACCATCGCCATATGCAAGAAGACTTGTGACATACTTCCAGTTTGCTGCTGTAAAATGTGGATATTTTAACACTCTGGATAAATAAATGAAACAATTAAAATTGAGGAGAAAACTCACAAAATGTGCTAAAATAAACCTAGGGAACTTCTGGCTATATTAATCTACTTTTGTCAACCTCAAATTTACTTTCAATAATTTTAGTCATCAGCAGAATTCTCACAAAACAAAACATTTTCTGATAGAATGGGAATAAGAAAATTCACTTCATTTTTGTCTTTCTTTTAGATTATCATTTTCCTAACAGAAGAAGAATCTTTCTATTTTTCATTAAAGT
>NW_012134367.1:7069-7390 GCF_000956105.1 Propithecus coquereli
CAATTTAGGAACAGTTTCACATTTAATCTTCACCTAAAATTTGGGACTATTACTACACACAGTTCACAGAAGGAAAAACTGAGCTCTAAAGAAGATGTAATGAGTGGTCTTAGGTAGGATCTTGGGCAAAGTATTTTATCTTTTCATGACTCAGTTTCCTTCATCTACAAAAGGAGAACAATGGTACTAGGCTACCTCATAGGGTTGTGGTGAGGATTCAATAGGTTTAGAACACTGTGAAGTAATGAAAGCTATGTAAGTGTCAGTCATTATTAAGTTTTTAAATATGTTTGGCTATAAAACATTTTAAGAACCATACTA
>NW_012134368.1:0-302 GCF_000956105.1 Propithecus coquereli
CTCTAGGAAGGGAGGATCACCTGTGGATCACTGCTACCATCTTCACCCATCTTTGTGGGTATCTTCATCTTGTATCTTGTATACTTGTATACTTGCATCTTCATCTAGCTCATGCCATCTCTACGTTCACCATGTCATCTTGTCTATCCTCTTTTTCCATTAGCATGGTTGGATCCCCAACCTTTTTTATCACAAGCCTATTTCTTTTTTTTTTTTTTTTTTGAGTCTTAATGATCTGTGTTTATTTCCACTTAAAATTAACAGGCAAACAACTAAAACATCCCTTCATTATTTGATTGGGT
>NW_012134368.1:4643-5280 GCF_000956105.1 Propithecus coquereli
TATTATTTATTCAGCAAATAACTTGCTGGATATCTACTCACTCATATAATGAATACTTATTGATTGTCCAGTATCCTACCCACGGGGGACAGAGTGAGAATCAAGAGCAGTAAAGGGCTAACTCTCAAGGGGCCTACAGTCTAGAGTGAGAGCTGTTTTATAACTGAGGGTGAGGGGCTGGATCCGTTGATGCCCTTCAAAAGGCAGGATGGAAATTCAGATGAAATTTAGACTGTAATAAGAAGGATGGATAAAATATCTGAATTCTTCATGGCACCTCCATTTTCAAAATATAATAGCAAATATCATTTAGTGTTAAATGGAATTTCGGGGTTAAAATATTATTTTTTTTCCAAAGATAGGCTACTTTTAACAACAGTGTCAATTGTATTTGCAACATCAGGAGTTTTGAGTCACATTTCCTTACGGAGCTCTGACAACACACGTTTGTTCAGCCCTGTCCTATGTTCTTGGTTAATGTGTAGGGAAGCTGGAAGAGTTCTATGACTCTGAAATAATTATTGTTTGCAACGCGGATAAAATATGCGGGCTCTGTGAGTCTTATGTGTGCAGCAGGGTGGAGTGGTTAAGAGCCCTGATTCTGAAGTCAAACTGCCTGGATTTGCATCCACTGCTT
>NW_012134368.1:7376-7899 GCF_000956105.1 Propithecus coquereli
TCACCATAATCTCTACACACACATTGGATTTTATGAAAACATTTAAAACTACATGTTGAAGATATTTACTGTTGACTTTATTCAACTGTGCATTGTGAACAAGGCATTTTTCTTGCACGTTTAGCACAATTCCTGGCACATTTCAGACACTCAGTAAATATTTATGGAATGATTGACGAGAACAATGAATACTTGAACAGAGCATAATGGTATTTCAAAATGAGCTCACGATCTCTTTAAAAGTCTTTACTAGGGTCTATGATTAAATTCTATGAATATACACAGTTGGAATAAAAATAGGGAAACTTGTAGCAATTCCAGGTTATCAAGATTGAATCAGAAATCTGACTTCCATTGTTTAAAGAAAATAACTAATAGAAACTATTGAAAAATTTTACATGTAGGCATTGAATATATGCAAATCTATGTAACATTGTAACTATATATTAGAAAAATGTTGGTTTCAAGATACTGATAATGTAACCAAAATCAAGTGGCTTTTGAAAATGGCACGGTACCTTCT
>NW_012134369.1:0-385 GCF_000956105.1 Propithecus coquereli
TAATAAGATTTTACATTTACTTCAATCTGAAAAAAAACATGAAGTGTTTTTGAAATTATGTATATTATTAAGTCACTCACATAAAATATAGAGAAACCAGGAGAGTCGCAAACTCTAATGCCTACTGAGGCAAGGCTGGTAACATAAATGAAAGACCAGAAGCAATAGGGAGTAGTAGGGACTATGGGGAACTAGAGAGTACATATTTTTTCCCAAGGTGGTGGTTATTACTCAGCTCTGCTGATTGCTACCATGTGGGAATGCTGGCTCAGTGTTGTTAATATCTGAACATTTTAAAAGAAGCTGGCAATACAGATATTTATATGAAATTCTCCAATTCTTAAATGTTGGTAACTAACTCAATAAAAAGTAACAAAGAAAAAAA
>NW_012134369.1:1830-2339 GCF_000956105.1 Propithecus coquereli
GCTGCCTTGGATGCAGGTTTTATCCATATTTTTCTATAAGGAAAATGCCATTGAACTGTGGGGGGATAGGGACCACACCATGCAATTTATCCTGGGTTTTCAGCATAGAACGTGAAACATCAATAAAGTGGTGTTTCTAATATCTGGGACTTTTTCTATACTAGAAGTTAATTTTAAATATCATGCACACTAAATAATACCCAAGTGACCTGAAGCAGTGGATGTGCCTCCTTAAGTGCTAAACTTTCTATTAGATTGTGACATCAGTGCTGGAGAGACTAGAACACACTAGATTTCATTAATGAATGATTTTTAATAGAAAAACTTTAAATGGATTGAATTTTTAGCTTAGGTTTGAATACTGAAAGTGTTTCTAATTTTATATGAATTCAATTGAATTCAAGCATTGAGAATGGCTTTCATGTTATATTTATTTTCCTAGAAAAATGACATGTAAATTAATGTCAAATTCTCTTTTCATTGAATATAACACTAGTTTATATAGATTT
>NW_012134369.1:3934-4217 GCF_000956105.1 Propithecus coquereli
CAATTTTCAAGCCCCTGCATCTGTTCTCAGCCATGTCTCCTATTCTCCCTCTCTAACACCAGGACATAATAATATGTAACATTTATCAAACATGAGTTCAGGTGATTTTTCATGTATTAGTTCATTTAATCATCATAGCAACCGTATAAGGTAGCACATTATTATGATACTTGTTTTACAGATGGTCATACTGAGGCACAGAAAAGGTTAAGTGACTTACCCAAAGTCATACAGCTTACAAATACCAGAGCCAGCATTTGAATCAAGGCAGTTTGATTTCAAA
>NW_012134370.1:0-2316 GCF_000956105.1 Propithecus coquereli
TTAATCGTGTTACTACTACATTGATGTATAGTACTCCCGTTGAGAGACGGCATCTATGAGTCTGAGCTGCGTGACTGCTGGACCTATAGAATACAGAGGCAAAAATGTGCCCTTTTCTGGAAGCTTCTACTTCCTGTCTTTTGAAGTGGTTGTTCTTGGAACACGGAGACATGCTTGGAGAGTCAAGCCTCCCTCCCTGATGCTGTATTGAGAACAGATAAGCTTCCTCACCAAGCCCTAATGAAACTGCACATTTGTGGATAAAATAAATAATTGTTTAAAGGCACTAAGCTTTGCAGTGGTTACTTATGCAGCAACAGAGCATCAGAAATGCATCCTGACAATGGCCTTGTAAAGACTATCATCATCGAATAGTGTTCGTTCGGGCAACTACCTAGACACGAAATGGTGCTGGATACTAGGGCAATAATCAAGATAGAGAATGGTTATTATACCCAACAGTTAATACTCCAAGATGGTGGTACTTATACAAGCTACGGAGGGACTATATAAACCTTAAAGGCAATCTCGAATTCCAGTCCTACTGTTCCTTTTCCCTTTCTAAGGGTCCTAAACCTTGTGGGCCTAATGGTAAAAAAATGTTGGGATCTCAGTAGCAAGGAATGGGGGGAAGAAAAAGACTCTGGCCACACGGTCACTGCACGAGGGAGCTATGACCTGAATCTTGCTAGTCTCACTGCCGGGCCTGTGCTCCCAACTGCCATCCCAGGAATCACAAATCCTTATCAGTTACACGTCTTGCATAGGGCCCAGATACACACAGTACTACCAATATGTCTCTTAAATAGCAGTGAAGCTTGCTGCCTTTTTAAGAAAAAAATAATAACTGTTTTCTACTTTAATATGCATTATGCTGCCTCCCCTCATAGGATATGTTTCATCTGTATTTCTGACACCAGAGAGATTTTCATCACTGTTAAACATCATTCTTTGGTATTTCGATAATATATTGAATTCTGATCTCAAAGTCAACATGAAACACATCATAAAATCTGTTTTTCAAGGAAATGTGTGGCGGGAGAGCTGGAGTTGAAAGCATATATCTATTAATAACTCTGATTTAATTAAAAAAAACTTATTCCAGACTTATCCTGGTGGTTATTGTGTGTCTGGGGCAAGTGCCTATTTTGGCCATGACCAAACTTCAGCAAACACTAATTCTCCTACGTCTTCACTGCTTAGGCTGTTAAGTGTAAAAGTAATGGCCAATAGCTGATTGAAAACTAGAGTGGTGAGTATGTACAAGTTTGCATAGGCAAAGCCAACCAACCAGATGACCCAAGTAATCCCAGCATTTTTGATGTTTACTTGTTAAAGAAATACTTTCCAGATTCAAATGACCATTAAAAAGAATTTTCGGAAACTCAGAAGAACCTAGAAGTAAATTTGAATTAACCATAAAACACTAAGTTGGGATGGGTCAAGGTTTCTTATTAGAAAGATGACTATTCACATTCTCTCTCTCTCTCTCTCTTGCCCCCGCTCCCCATCCCTCCGTCCCTCCGTCAGTTCTCTCATGGTTTGAAACTTCGTCTTCCACACCAGTGACACCCAAATCTACACGAAGTTTAGCTAACGATGCTCTTGAGAACTCTAGATCAGATCCAGATCTCATTTCCCATTGCATTCTTAATATTTCTGTCTGTGCCACTCAGAGATCTCAAATGAAACATGTCCAAAAACTGAACTCATTCATCTTCCATCACGAACCTGTTTCTTTTCTGGGATCCTTTCTGTTTGTTGGCGGCACCGTCATCTACGCCCCCCCCAACCAGTGCCAGATCCTCGGTTCACGCTCTTATTACTTCTCACCTACACTGTTGCAACAGTCTCTAAGTAAGCACTCTGCCCTATACTCTCACCTTTTCACGCCCATGTTTTCTGAAATGCAAATGTGTTCGTGTTTAAAGTTTTTATTGGCTCCCCACTGCCGATGGGATCGATTTTTAACATGGAGACATCGCTGTTTGGTCCAGCTCACTTCCTGTTGCTTCTTTACTCCCACGCTCTCACCGTTCTCTGGCCTGAGGGACCCAGCTATCCTCCAAGCACACCACGCTCTAGTACCTTTCTGAGGTGTTAAACATGCTGTTTGCTTCGTCGTGAATACCACTATTTCAGAAATTCCAAACTGTGGAACACTAGTGTCTCAAGATATTAAGAGGAATGAGATATAAAGAGATATCGAGAGGAAAAAATAGTGAGTTCTACCACTAGGTAGATTTAGGAAATTAATATATTACCCAATTTTTTTGAGAATCACAATGTCTATTAGCATAGTAAAAGCTTGACAAC
>NW_012134370.1:8142-9765 GCF_000956105.1 Propithecus coquereli
CATTTTCCTGTGGATAGTCATTTGGGATGTTTCAGATTTTTCTGTGATTAAAAACAATCCAAAACATTTTTTCCCATTTTGAAATTTTTTAAGTTTTATATTTCTTCGAAAAATTTGAATATAATTAAATCTTTCCTTGATGATTTCAAGTTATATTTATGAATATCAATTACATATAATATAGTATTATGATAGTGCCCTCAGATGTGTGTATATCCCAATTTTTATAGAATTAGTAAATTTAGTCTGCTTTTTTACAGTTCTTCTATCTCCTTTCTTATTCTTGGGCTATTGGCAAGAAGTTTCTTGCTGCTATCAATGTTTATTTTAACATTCTCTGTTTTCAGTTTCCTCGCCGTAGAACTGGAGGCCAGCCAGTAAAATTTGAGAACAGTGCAAACAAGAAGAAAAAAACAGAGTATCACTGAAAGACCAAATGGGAGCTTTTCTCAGGGACATGTGTGCCATCATATGAGATAAACTGGTATTGTGGAAGCAACAAAGCTTTCGGTATTTCATATCTGGCTCAGGCATTCATTAGCTGTTTGTTAAGTTACAAAATCTTTCTGAGTATTTGCTTTCTCACCTATAAAAGGTAAATAACGATACTATTTGGTAGGACTATTGTGAGAAATGAATATATTGTACACTTAACAGACTATATAGTACCGTGTAAACATAACTTTTCTACGCACCGGGAAACCAACCAATTTGTAAAGTTTGCTTTATTGCGATGTTCACCTTACCGCAGTAGTCTGGAACAATCCGCAGTATCTCCAAGGTGTGCCTACGGACTAATACAACTACCCTAATCTGATATTTACTCCAATTATTTATTTACACATTCAGACTGGAAAAGAAAACAGGAGAGGGTAGAAAAGAAAAGTTGAAGCAGTGGGAACGAATAGGAAAGTTAGATTAACCAACTACCCGACATAAAAGGGTATTTATTATACTCTTGAGATGTGCCGGGGTCTGGGAGCTACACTGACAAACCTGGCCTCCTCCTCCTCTCAACCCTGACACACACACACACACACACACACATCTTCTCTTATCACCTCCCCTTTGCCCCTTCTCCATATCCAAAATCAGTCTTTTTGAGGCACTAGGGCTTTTCTTATCAAGAAAAAAATGGAGTCAGCCCAGGGCTGCAGAACTTCTTGGAAGCCAGTCTCTGTCCACAGAAGTATATTTATAAGCCACGTAAATATAGCCCCTAAATCCAAACCAAATACATACACAGCCCAGCTTCTCCTTAGGCAGTTCCAAAAAATATTCCTATACAAATCTGTAGCTTTTTTAAAGTTGGCAAATAATTTTAAAAGATGTTCCAGCAGTGAGTGAGTGAATCAATAAAAATCTGTGGATTTGCCCCAGGGACCACCAGGTTGCGACCTTTATACAGAAGCCAAAAGTAAGAAGGTAGGAGAGAAAAAAACAAATGTGATTAATCTAGTAAAATTCAGGAAAAGAGAAAACTAAACACATGAAGAAAACATGATGAATAAAAGGATAGATGGCCTAGATAAAATCAAGCATGGTATATTTGGCTACCAAAAGATATAAATGCTCAGATTTAGTAATATAAAAAAGACAACAATCAGCTAAAATAAAATGCTA
>NW_012134370.1:11891-12607 GCF_000956105.1 Propithecus coquereli
AAAAGATGTTTTATTTTTCTTTTAAAACTAAGATATTCTCCTGTGTTAGTGAATGTGTGAAAAAATTCAACAGTAGGCTCGATGATCTCTAAGATTCTTCCTAAATCTAAAGGAAAAACTTCACACCTACAGAATGCTACAAGCTAATTTTCAAAACGATAGAGCAATAAATCCATACTATGTATAAAAATACTTAGATAAGATTTAAGCATATTAAAATTATTACGCTATTTCTTGTCAAAACACTTTTTCCTTGTGAAAAATGTTTTTAAAAGAGAAAGGCAAAGCACCATAAAATTCTCTCTGAAAAAGAAGACTTTGATTATTTTCTCAAGACCAAACTTAGAGAACTTAAATGCTTGTTTTTTGAAAGAGTGGCATTCCCCTCCCAGTTCTAAGAGTACAGAGGAGAAAAAGATCAAGGAGGCGAGTGTCATGAATTGCAAGGGAACCAGCCAGGCTGGATGTTTCAGGGAATGGTCTTCAGAGGATCGTTCAAGAAGGTTCGTTCCAGTCCACCAGCCAGGCTGCCTGGCCTAAGGAGGGACATATGTTTTTGTTTTTTTCAACGTAAGAGTCCATGCTAAACTATTTTCTGGTTTCTTAGATCCACAGTCCTCGCAAACTTGATCGAAGACTCTGCAAAATGTGAACGAGCTAAGCACAAAAGAGAAAATGCCACTAGTCAATAAACGTGTGAAAAACACGTTTATCAT
>NW_012134370.1:14099-14454 GCF_000956105.1 Propithecus coquereli
GTAAATGTAAAATAATTTCCTCATTTAAATGAAAACATTTTAGAAAGTAAGCGCAGACTCATACTTTGATTTTTTGCTCTCCTTGTTTTATGGAATAGATTATATGAGCATAAGATAAATCCTTGATAATTTTCTCAAGGAAGAATAAGTCATAAATAACACTTTATGACAGCCAGTAGTAAGAAATAAATCTTAAATTAACCATGTTAACATTTAGGTAAACATCAGTAATATCTTAGGAATGCTAATTAAATAATTACTATGAATTTAATTTAAAGTATGCTCTTTAATGCTTTCAAAGGAAGGAAATTAAAGCATTTACAGGGAGATCAATTAAGCTTTTTATTGTTGTGAG
>NW_012134370.1:16579-16927 GCF_000956105.1 Propithecus coquereli
GTTCTGCTCTGATCTTTGTTATTGCTTTTCTTCTGCTGGGTTTGGGGTTGGTTTGCTCATTCTTTTCCACTTCTTTGAGATGATTTATTAGATTGATGATTTGTGATCTTTTGGATGTAGGCATTTATGTATATAAATTTTCCTCTCAGGACTGCTTTAGCAAATATCAAAATAACTGTGTTATGTTTACAATTACTCCTTTGGTACTAAAATAAAATGCATGATATAGTGGAGCACTGAAAATTGGTACATCGTCTCTTACTTTCAAACACAGAGGGGCAGCATAGCGTAAGTGGTTAAGACAGCCTGGCTTTTAAATCAGCTCTGCATTTTACTAGCTGTGGGGCC
>NW_012134370.1:17491-19381 GCF_000956105.1 Propithecus coquereli
CCCCCCAAAGATATTACACTCAAGAATAAAACTCTTTGGGGAAACTCAAACTACCTTTTCCAAAATAAAAGACGAATCAATTTAAAACTGAAAACCAATTTTGAAAAGTGCACGTGGTCTGTAAGTAAAAGCAGCAAAAAGTTCATCAGTAGAAACCGGCCACTGTGAATGGCGACCTGGAGCTCCGAAATGTCAATTTCACACTGCGCGCGCATGTCCCCCAAACACGGCCGGACTGCTGTTTGGAAAAATATCGGCACCTGCTACTCTTTGAAGGAATAGGTCAGACACACGAACCAGGCCAGGTACAAAACTGCATCCGCTTAGACCTACCTACCCAGGGATCCTTTCCCATCTGTTTCAGTGTCTAGCGGTTTTAAATCAGATTTGTTAATTGACCCAGAACAAAAACTTACTCCAAAAAAAAAAAAAAAAAAAAACTGTAATTTGGCTTGGCATACATCAGTGCTAAGAATATCCTAAGAAAGCTTTGGGGAGAATGTAAGTGAGTTAGAACATGTTGATCTAGGATTTCAGGCTGATGGCCAAAATACATAACCTACTGCTACGATCCGCCACTCAGGTGCCCATTATAGTGCTGACAGCCCCAACTGAGTCGTTCATTAGGTAATAAAAATTATGCAGAGGAGGACTATTTTCCATATGAGAAGTTCCTTGGGGAAAACACTTGAAATCTGGCCTCAGGGACCGAAGATGCAGACACTTCCAATCTGGCAACAAAACGAAAGAACGTGTTGTTGTCTCGCTCAAAGTCTCTGGGGGATTTTCTCCCTGGGAGAGAGTGGGGGTGAGGAGACCCTCCACCGCCCGGTCCCTCCCTGACATGGGTAAATGAGGCTGCCAGTAACGTGCAAGGGAGAAGCAGCTCTAGAAATAGAATTTTCAAATTCAAGCAGATTTAATTACGGATGACAAACCACACAGGCTCAAAAAGGTGACTGAGATGTAAGGCACAGAAAGAGGCTGATGAGCCCTTGACAACAGTCACGCGTGATTCTTTCTGTGTTTTTGGTCCGGATTATTTCCATAGTGTACCTCCACGTTGTTACACTCCAGAAGTCAATGGCAAAACACGCCAGGCAGCAGTCAACTTCATGGCAATGCCAGGACTTTGTTACAGCAAGAACAGAACGGCGCTCAAGGACACCCCTCTGGCAAGGGGAAGGGGCTGAAAATGAGTGAATAATCGCTCAGCCTGTGTGACGAAGCCTCCCTAACAATCCCTGAACTATAGGGTTCCGGGAGCTTCTGGGCTGGCTGGCACGTCCACGTGCCAGGCGGGCGTCACACCCCAACTCTGCAGGGACAGAAGCTCTGTGCTCGGGACCTTTTCAGACCTCGCCCTGTGTATCTCTTCGTCCGGCTGCTCATCTGTACCTTTATCACACCCTTTATTAACAAACCGGTAAACATAATTACAGTGTTTCCCTGAGTTCTGTGAGCCGTGCTTGCAAATCAATCGAATCCGAGAAGAGGGCTGTGAGGACCCCGACTCAGAGCCAGCCCGTCAGAAGTACAGGTTGTCACACGGGACTTGTCGTTGACATCTGAAGTGAGGGGCGCTACGTGCGACCAAGCCCTTAAGCCGTGGGAGCTGACGTTACCTCCTGGCGGCTCGCATCAGAAATGAATTGGAAGACACACAGCTGGCGTCTGCTGGGGAATTTCCTGGTGTGTGTGGGAAACCCTCGGACACCTGGTGTCAGATACGGTGCTGAGTGGTGAGTGAGAACATGAAGACACTTTGGCTTTTCCCATGTGTCAGAGCAGCCACAGCAGGACACCAGACAGTGAAAGAGACTGAGGTCAGGACATCTATTCCTCCGCTCTCCTCCCTAAGAGGCACCCAGGGCTGCCTTTGTCTTGCCT
>NW_012134370.1:22991-24403 GCF_000956105.1 Propithecus coquereli
AAATTCCAAATAATTTTTACACTCTACATAGGACCTAAACAAAATAAACTTCAGATAAATTTGTATGATCACATAGATATTTCCTTATGTCAAATACTTTTATTTTGTTTTTAAAAGCAATACTCTTAGGAGATTCTACGTAATCAACCCTAGATACTGGCCATTAAAACCTTTCTTGGTAATCAGTCATCATGGTCTCTCTTTGCAAAGTACTTAAAAAATGGTCTATAAATAGGGTTCTTGAAGTCTAACCCTGGAGGAGAGAACACAGCATAACATAATATTGGGAAGAATTACAGCAAATCTAACTCCGAGAGGAAAAAAAAAGGACTTTTAACTTATTCCCTTTAATCACATGCCACAGTTAGCACACTAAAAAAAAAGGCGTTGCATTTTCCTAAGAAGACAATCTGGTTTCATGGCTTAAAAAGAGAAAAAGGGGGAAAAAAAAATAGATAAGAAACCCAGGGAGCCTTACATTACATGGATTTAAAGTATCAAAGCTGTGAGCCCATTTTACCAACGCTCCCCTAGCTAAAGAATTGCCACCTCTGCGGTAGATACTGGCTTTATACTTATTTTTGGTGAGGACTTTGAAGTAATAAAACTTGAATTTAATCTCGCTACTCTCTTTCAAGCCTTGCATACAGTCAGTGGTTCCAGAGGATTTACATAGCAGTATTATGTTACACAACCGCGTCCTTTAGACACCTAAGCTGAATTTCAAGTTCAAAACACATTCATTCGCTCAATCATTGTGATAGTCAAAACAAAATACTTAGTCCCAGTTTTCATTACTTTCAAACGCAAACATATTTAATTGAAATTGGACACTACTAAGCTTTCATTAGGAAAAGAACTTTCCATCCATGAACATAACATCTATAACACTGTAACACCATAAACATAACATCCTCAAGGGACCTTGAAGTTTCGGGGGAGCCCGGTGTAAACCATCAGCCAGGCTTAATATTTGAGCTATTCATAGACTACATTAATCACTGTTCTGAAGCAATGTTGATAAAGAAACCCAAATTATGCTATGTCAATTTGACTTTCTCCGTGTCTCTGGGAGCTTGGGAATAGCAACCTGTGCAATGGACTGTCAGAGGTGAAAGTCAATGTTTATCTGTGCATATTAGCATTGCATTGCTATTCCTAACAAAGGAAATATATTAAGATGTCTTTGTAGCTCTTACCTTTTATCCAAGTACCATTTGATTTACAAACCATCTCCAGAATTTTTTTTGAAAAAGGTGAGCTGAGAAACATTTCAATATTTTTTACTTCCCCGATTTCTTCTAATATTCCCGCTTAAATTATTTTTTAAACTTTTTATTTTGAAATAATTACAGACTCACAGGAAGTTGTAAAAATAGTATATAAAGTCCCTTGAACCTCTCACGCAGCTT
>NW_012134370.1:26293-26615 GCF_000956105.1 Propithecus coquereli
CTTCAAACTAAATTATCTCAATTATTTTAGCCCTTTAAGTCTATAGGAATAAAAGAATTCAAAGAGTTTTCTAGTTTAAGCAGAAATTTGGAAAATTAAAAAAAGATCCACAGTTTCAATTCATTCAATTTAATAAAAAATTACTGAGTGCCTATCTGCAGGAGTCCTACAATCAAAGAGCTCACAGTCTATTGAGAAGGAAAACATGCACATAAATAATTACAATGTAGGCCGGGCGCGGTGGCTCACGCCTGTAATCCTAGCACTCTGGGAGGCCGAGGCAGGCGGATCGTTCTGAGCTCAGGAGTTCGAGACCAGCCTG
>NW_012134370.1:28219-28629 GCF_000956105.1 Propithecus coquereli
AAAAATACATAGAATAAGTAACCTAGAAATATGTTGGATATTAAAAAGTCACCTGAAGATAAATTTTATCAAAAACAATCCACACAGATAATAAAAAAGATTCTTTACATGTCCATCAACGTCTGTCTTTACATATATGAAAACCACCAAAGCCCGTAGCTATACCTACAGCACTAAAAAGCTGCCACTTCAACACACATCCCAAAACATCACTCACACCAGTCTTTTAAAAGTGCCTGTAACGTCTCTAGAAAAGGATCCTCTGGTTTAGCCAAATGGTTTCTAACATTTTCAAGAATGAGACCACTTTTCAGGACATTAAAAAATTTTCACGCCCCTTCCCCATGTTAGAAGCTGTGCATTTATTTATTTGATCTACACACAGCACGTGACATCCACATGGATCCACA
>NW_012134370.1:28679-28979 GCF_000956105.1 Propithecus coquereli
GAAATGCCTAGCATAAGCAAATATAATCCCTTTTTGTGGGAATTTACTCTTAATCCAAGCCCCACAAGATCCCCACATACTGAGTAACCCCAAAATGAATTCACAATCTAAAATTACAAAATTCACAGGGAAATAAAACACCAGAAGTGAAGTCAACAGAAAAAACAAACAGCAGAATTAGAACTCTATGAACATCAACTATTAGAAATAACGAACACAGAATCTATAATAACTGTTTAAAACATAAAAAAGAGGAAACAAACACAAGCAAGGAAAAGGTTATTATCAAAAACAAACAAA
>NW_012134370.1:29156-29401 GCF_000956105.1 Propithecus coquereli
ATCAGAATATCAGATAAAGCCAAAAAGAGAAGACAGATCTGAAGAGAGTATCCAGATTGTGAATAAAACTTAAAGAGAAAAAAACGCCTCACCTTCCTTTGGGCTCACTGCTGCAGGGAGACCATTCCAATCCAGGGTCCAAGTAGGGCAAGGGTGGGGAGAAAACATCACTTCAATGCCTTTTTCCTAGAAAAGGAAATATCCTCTTTCCAATTAGTGAATTAATAAACTCTTATTATGTTCCT
>NW_012134370.1:30622-31193 GCF_000956105.1 Propithecus coquereli
AAAAAAAAAAAAAAAAGAATTCCAAGAAGAATCGGTATAAATAACAATGACAACATTTGTAGGTGTTTATAAATGCCACAACTGAAAATCATTTTGGAAAACTTCATACCTTATATTCAATTTTCTATCATCTTTCATTGGTAGCATAGTTTTAACCCTCTCCAAGAACTCCTCCATCATCAACCTCCTTCAAATCTGGAAACCCTTTCATCTATAGTTCATGGCCAAGAACATATTCCACTGTCCCTGGCCCTCGGTATATTAATACTTGACAAGGTCTCAACACTCTGAATATGGAGAGTTAAATGGACATTATCTCAAAAACTTAAAATCCTTACTACGTACTTATTTATGAAAATTAGTTTAAGTGGTTAATGGAGAAAAAAATAAGTTGAAATATTGACTTCCTCAAAGCAAATTATGTAACATTTTTAAATTACCACAACTTAAGGTCTACAGAGAGTTTGCAACCACGGCGTATCTTGAGGAGTCTCATTGGAAATTTTGTAGCTCCCTGGACAAGTGTGGAAATGGAGAGTTTGCATTCATTTTAATACTGACCCACAGTTCC
>NW_012134370.1:42428-42975 GCF_000956105.1 Propithecus coquereli
GAAGAATCGATATAAATAACAATGACAACACTTGTAGGTGTTTATAAATGCCACAACTGAAAATCATTTTGGAAAACTTCATACCTTATATTCAATTGTCCATCATCTTTCATTGGTAGCATAGTTTTAACCCTCTCCAAGAACTTCTCCATCATCAACCTCCTTCAGATCTGGAAACCCTTTCATCTATAATTCATGGCCAAGAACATATTCCACTGTGCCTGGCCCTCGGTATGTTAATACTTGACAAGGTCTCAACACTCTGAATATGGGGAGTTAAATGGACATTATCTCAAAAACCTAAAATCCTTACTATGTGCTTATTTATGAAAATTAGTTTAAGTGGTTAATGGAGAAAAAAATAAGTTGAAATACTGACTTCCTCAAAGCAAATTATGTAACATTTTTAAATTACCACAACTCAAGGTCTACAGAGAGTTTGCAACCACGGACGTATCTTGAGGAGTCTCATTGGAAATTTTGTAGCTCCCTGGACAAGTGTGGAAATGGAGAGTTTGCATTCATTTTAATACTGACCCACAGTTCC
>NW_012134370.1:43025-43647 GCF_000956105.1 Propithecus coquereli
TAACGAAACAATTTAAATACCATTAACTTGGTCATGGTTGGTCTCGGTCCTCCTACAAATAAAGGATCATTTTGCTCTTCTGCACCAGGCATGTCACTTAAGTCCGGATGCTGTTCATTCGAGGTGGTCGACGACTCTGGTAAACGAAGAAACTGGATCCCACACTTGGAAGCTGCTGTTTTCACTCCTGGCACCTCCTGAGTCCTCTGATACCAAGAGGCTAGCAGCGGGAACTCTACTAGCTTCTCAGAAAACCTCTTGCAGATAATTACCTGGGCAGAAAAAGGACAAAACGCACTATCATATATCTGTTTGTTGTATTGAGGTAACCTTACATGCCACAAATATCACACATTTTCAGCGCACAGTTCAAACAGAGTTTTAATAAATTTATGCAGTTGTGCCACTACCACGACAACGTAGTTCTAGAATGCTCTATCACCTCTAAAAGTTCCCTTGTGACCATCTGCAGCCAATCTCTGCTCCCATGGTCAATTATAGGCAACCACTGATGTGCTTTCCATGTTTATAATTTTACCTTTTCTAGAATTTCATATAAACTGATCATGGTCAGTAGTAGGCAACCACTGATGTGCTTTCCATGTTTATAATTTTACCTTTT
>NW_012134370.1:43697-44846 GCF_000956105.1 Propithecus coquereli
GAAAAAAAAAAAGAAAAAGAAACAAGTTATGCCCCAAAGAGGAAAAAAAAAAACATATGTATTCTCATTATATAACAAACATATTAAAATAAAAAATTAAAGTAAAAATAAAATTCAAAGAATTCTAAAGTTACAAATTTAGACTTGGAAAGTAAATTGAGATATTCCCCTTTATATTTCTTTAACTGCAAATCATCATCTCAAACTAAAAGAGACTGAGACCAAAACCTTGTACTAGGAAAGCATCAGGTTAAAATAATATACTTGACCAGGTATGATACTACCTTGGTCAATGTCCTAAATATAAAAAAAGTTTTGAGAAAAATGCTTTTTTAAAGTATATTGTGACTTTCTTGGCTCCAAAGATACATATTAAAAATCTTCAATTTACTACACTTTGCTTAAATGCAAAAGACTAGTGGAAATATTAATTGGTAAAGAGCGATGTAAGATAGCTACAAATAAAATTTACAACAAAAATAACGCCCACAAATAATGACAAATTGGACTAGAACACTCAGCAACATTGTTCATAGGAACTTTACAAAGAAAATGCTAACGAAACAATTTAAATACCATTAACTTGGTCATGGTTGGTCTCGGTCCTCCTACAAATAAAGGATCATTTTGCTCTTCTGCACCAGGCATGTCACTTAAGTCCGGATGCTGTTCATTCGAGGTGGTCGACGACTCTGGTAAACGAAGAAACTGGATCCCACACTTGGAAGCTGCTGTTTTTACTCCTGGCACTTCCTGAGTCCTCTGGTACCAAGAGGCTAGCAGCGGGAACTCTACTAGCTTCTCAGAAAACCTCTTGCAGATAATTACCTGGGCAGAAAAAGGACAAAACGCACTATCATATATCTGTTTGTTGTATTGAGGTAACCTTACGTGCCACAAATATCACACATTTTCAGCGCACAGTTCAAACAGAGTTTTAACAAATTTATGCAGTTGTGCCACTACCACGACAACGTAGTTCTAGAATGCTCTATCACCTCTAAAAGTTCCCTTGTGACCATCTGCAGCCAATCTCTGCTCTCATGGTCAATTATAGGCAACCACTGATGTGCTTTCCATGTTTATAATTTTACCTTTTCTAGAATTTCATATAAACTGATCATGGTCAGTAGTAGGCAACCACTGATG
>NW_012134370.1:44896-45348 GCF_000956105.1 Propithecus coquereli
TTATTTCGAATGGTAGGGAAAAGAAAACCTATTGTTGAAAACTTTACAATTGGTATTATTAGAAACAAATTATAAGGCTGGGAGCAGTGGCTCATGTTTGTAATCCCAGCACTTTGGGAGGCCGACACAGGAAGATTTGCTTGAGATGAGGCCAGGAGTTCGAGACCAGCCTGGGCAACATAGCAAGACATGTTTCTATAAAAATAAAAAAATTAGCCGGGCATGGTGGTGTGTGCCTGTAGTCCTAGCTACTTGGGTGGCTAAGGCAGAAGGATCGCTTGAACCCAAGAGTTTGAGGTTGCATAGAGCTATCTATGATCGCACCTAAAGCACTCTAGCCCAGGTGACAGAGGGAGGCTCTGCCTCCAAGAAAAAAAAAAAAGAAAAAGAAACAAGTTATGCCCCAAAGAGGAAAAAAAAATCATATGTATTCTCATTATATAACAAACACA
>NW_012134370.1:46769-47841 GCF_000956105.1 Propithecus coquereli
ACTGATCATGGTCAGTAGTAGGCAACCACTGATGTGCTTTCCATGTTTATAATTTTACCTTTTGTAGAATTTCATATAAACTGATCATGGTCAGTTATAGGCAACCACTGATGTGCTTTCGATATTTATAATTTTACCTTTTCTAGAATTTCATATAAATAGGATCATAAAATGTCTATCTTTTCTCACTTAGCATTATATTTTGGAGGTACAGCCATATAGTTGCATTTATCAAGTTTGTTTCTTTTTATTGTGAGTAGTAGTCATTGTGCAGATATAGTTTACTTATCCATTCCCTAGTCAGGGACATTTACGTGTTTCCAGTTTTTTACCTATTATAAATAACACTGCTATATATATTCATGTACCAGTATTTGTGTAGAAACGTTTTTCATTTCTTAGGAGTGGATACCTAAGAGTCAGTTGCTAGCTTGTATGGTAACTGTACATCCAGCTTTTAAAGAAACTGCCAAATTGTTCTCCAGGGTGGCCACACTATTTTACAATTCCCACTAGCAATCCACGGAGGTTCCAGTTTATCCACAACTTGCCAACACTTGGCATTACTGGTCTTTTTGATTTTAGTCATTCTTGTGGGTATGTAGTAGTATCTCATTGTGATTTTCATTTGCATTTCTCTGATATTAATGATGTTGAGCATCTTTTCACGTGCTTATTTGTCATTTGTATATCTTCCTTGGTGATGTGTCCTATATGTTTTCTTCACTCATTTCATAATACAAAAACTAGAGCAATTCAGCAATAAGAAAATGAACAGCCCCATTAAAAAATGGGCAAAAGATCTGAGCAGACACCTTACCATGTGAACAAATGCTCACTATTGTATTTCATTAGGGAATAGCAAATTAAAACAAGGAGATACAACTGCATACGCGGTAGAATGACGAAAATCTAAAACCCCGGGGACACCAAATGATGGTGAGGGTATGGAGTAGCAGGAACTCTCATTGCTGGTGGGGACGCAAAGTCGTACAGCCACTGTGAGATAGTTTGGCAGTCTCTCACAAAACTAAACATTCTCGTGCCACACAATCAAGCAATCATGCTCCAG
>NW_012134371.1:0-354 GCF_000956105.1 Propithecus coquereli
TTACGCTTTTTGGAGAAGTCTAGATTCCTCTGGTCATGGCCTTTCAGTGGTCTCTATAGAATGCTGTGGTCTTTAATGAGGCTCACCAATTTAGCTATCCAGAACTAAAATGTCTCAGCTTTATGCAAGCTTTGGTAGTGATTTTACTTGTAGCTTCCTTGCAATTATTACCTCTGTAGTATACTTTGGCTTTGTGGAGCTGAATTTACCCATATGTAATGTATTACTTGGCCAAAGTCTCAAGGTGACCCCTCTACAGATTTCTGAAGCTCTTTCTTTTGTCATTGTTCTGCACCACAAATTTTAGCCATTTTAGCCTCTTCAAATATTGCTAATGTCCTCTGCATACTTAGG
>NW_012134371.1:404-754 GCF_000956105.1 Propithecus coquereli
TTACGCTTTTTGGAGAAGTCTAGATTCCTCTGGTCATGGCCTTTCAGTGGTCTCTATAGAATGCTGTGGTCTTTAATGAGGCTCACCAATTTAGCCAGAACTAAAATGTCTCAGCTTTATGCAAGCTTTGGTAGTGATTTTACTTGTAGCTTCCTTGCAATTATTACCTCTGTAGTATACTTTGGCCTTGTGGAGCTGAATTTACCCATATGTAACGTATTACTTGGCCAAAGTCTCAAGGTGACCCCTCTACAAATTTCTGAAGCTCTTTCTTTTGTCATTGTTCTGCACCACAAATTTTAGCCATTTTAGCCTCTTCAAATATTGCTAATGTCCTCTGCATACTTAGG
>NW_012134371.1:11804-13147 GCF_000956105.1 Propithecus coquereli
ATCAATGAACATGATACAGTTTTCAATTTAGTTATCCTTCAAGCTTTTAAAATCATCTTTATACTTTTCTTGATATTAATCTTACATATAATTTGTTATATTCAATCCTAGATTTCTTATAGCATGGTAATTGATTGTATTAGTTTTCTATGTAGCATAAACACATTATGTAAATTAATAAGTCCTGTAGATATTTCATTGACACCTCTTTATCGATTTAAAGAAGATTTTTTCTATTATTATTTTTATAGACTTTGTTTTTCATTATAATTGGGTTTTGTATTTAATCAGAAGACATTTATAAATACATTGTAATATAGGTTTTCCTCCCTTTGAGCTACTAATGTAATTGCATTAATAGAGTTTCTAATGTTAAATACTCTTTGTATTTCTGTGATAAACATAATTTGTTCACGATGGGTACACGCACATAAACGAAGGACTTGTATTATTTTCCCATTTCTGTTATAATAAATTACTGCAAACTTAGTGGCTTAAAAAAAAATTTATTACCTTACAGCTGTAGAGGAAAAATCTGAAATGGATCTTACCAGGCCAAATATGGAGGCTTAAGGGGAGAATCCATTTCCTTGCCTTTTCCAACTACTAGAAGCAGCCAACATTCCTTCACTCATGGCTCCTTCCTTCATCCTCAAAGATAGTAGCATGATATCTTCAAATCTCTCTGTGTCTGACCTTTATTTCTGTTGTCACAACTTCTCTGACTGACCTCCTGCCTTCCTGTTTTCCTTACAAAGACCCTCACAATGTCATTGGGCCCACCTAGACAATCCAGAATAATCTCCCCATCTCAAGATTCTTAACTTATTCACCTCCACAGAGTTCCTTAGTCCTGTAAAGTAACATACACATTGGTTCTGGAAACTAGAGCATAGACATCTTTGGAGGCTGTTATTCTATCAGACAATTAGATTCGGTTTGCCATAACATTGTTTAGAATATTTGTATTTATATCATTAGTTATCTGTGATTTTCTTTTTGTTCCTATTTTTCATATAACTTTGGAATCAAGTTTACACTGGCCACATATAATGAGCTAGAGAATCATCCCTCATTTTCTGTTATGTAGATAATACATAAATTGAAATAATTTGTTTCTTGAGAGTTTAGTAGAAACTGCTTTAGTAAAATTGTCTAGGCCAGATGTTTCTTTTGCAAAAGTGTTTTAAAGTTTCTATTCCTTCAGGCTTTATTTTTCTAGGAATTCATCCATTTTATCTAAGTTGTAGAACTTAAGTCCCAAAAGTTGTTCTTGGTGGTCACTTATCCTTTTAATCATTGGCATATTGCTAGTTATGTGCCCTTTTAAATTATAATTTTAT
>NW_012134372.1:0-1690 GCF_000956105.1 Propithecus coquereli
GTGTTCACAGCAATGTTTAATGATGATCAGCTCTTGTGAACCAAGTGACTCAGAAATTTGAGATAGAACATATGAGACAAATTTACCTCTGTCAGGTCTTTACACTGCTTGTGTATATCAAACTCCTAATCCATTTCAAAAAAATAAGTAATTTACTTTTCTATGTAAAACTTCAGCTCTGCTTTTGTGATTTTAGCATAACTTATTGGAAAATCACAATGACTGTTTGATAAACAGGGTGGAAAATTGATGTGGATGCAATAAGTGCTTGATTTTTGCTGTTGTTTTATTTAATCTGTGGGTGTATGTTTTGCAGAGATTTTCTGCTACCTGATGGGTAACATACTTCACTCTCTTTCTAAATATATTGCTAGCATTGATTAAAGAACATTCAATTTAATTCACTAATGCAGGAAGCAGCAGCCTGCTCTTTAACAAATCTAAATCTACTTTTTCTCCCACTTAAATTTTTCTTTGTACTAAGGCCTATTGTATATGTAGTTTCTGTAAAGAATTATTTTCCAGTTTGAACACCTCTCTTATAGGTGCTTAAGATCATTTCACTACAGAATTAAAATTGTGTCGATGTGCATGAAATTTATATGGATTATTATTAATACTTTGAATAGTTTTATGATACTTCACACATTAAAAATGTTTCCTTGTTACGTTTCATATCCAAAGTGGAAGCAGAAATCTATCTAATTTTTTGAAGTGATCTTTAGTTTATTTTTCAGTTATTATCTTAGATATAACTTTATACAGCAGGGGTGCTATCTTACATGGATTCCTCCTCAAGAATATGTTCCTCTATATTTTATTACGGCATATCTGATCTAATCCTAAAAGGTTTAGATAGCTTCTCTTTGTAAATGGCAAAAATTTAAGCTGACTGCAATTATTAGGCAGGTATCACAATAGTTAAAATGGGTTAGACGACCCAATAAAGGCTGAAACTCTTATTTTTGACCCTCTGTTTAAAAGCCTCACAGATACCTATATTGTATTTTTTCCATATATTTTTTACCCTTTCTGAATTTTTATTTCCCTCTTAATTCTCACTTGCTCCTCTTCTCACCTAAACTAATTATGGTTTTTTTCCTGTATTAAATCAGTAAGATCTGACAACTTTTAAATTTATTTCTAAGTATTTTTACTTAAGTGATAATGGAATAGTGAACATATAAGTTAAATTAGTTTGTTGAGCACCTCTTATGTGTCTGATTTCATTCAAGATACGTTAGACACAGTAGTAAACACATCAATTTTTTTGCCACCATAGAATTTATGGACTAAGGATTGGAATTATAAATAACTTCAGAAATCATGCAAGTATTATTGTTCTTAATTTTATGAATATATAGGCATACATAGACATATGAATTCAGTAGTATACATATTCTAAAGAAAGAAACATGAGAGCAATAGATTGGATGTTCTAATTTGCTAATAATAAATGCACCTTTAATGTATGAAAAACAAATGCAAAACCAAACAAATGGAAAGAGATTGACTTTTCTGGCCATCAAAAAATACAAGTTAAAATATTATGGTAAAATATCAATGAATTCAAAAACAAAAGAAAAAACTCAACAGAATAACAGAGTCTTAGGGAAAGTGATGCAATTTTACATCTTTTCAGTGTCTCAACTGGAATAAGCAATTTGGAAAACAATTTAACAATACATTT
>NW_012134372.1:12001-12515 GCF_000956105.1 Propithecus coquereli
AAAAAAATAGAATAATCTAATCAAGAGCTGTTTTTTTAAATAGTAGTCATATAGACTCCAGCAGAAGAGACAGAGAAAACAAAAAAAGAAAAAGAATGAGAAGACAGACAATAACTGCAGTCCTCAACCCCAGGGCCTTGGACCGGTACTGGTCTCTGGCCTGTTAGGAACTGGGCTACACAGCAGGAGGTGAGCAGCAGGCCAGCAAGCAAGCTTCATCTGTATTTACAGCTCCTCCCCATTGCTCGCATGGCTGCCTAAGCCCCGCCTCCTGTCAGATCAGCTGTGGCATTAGATTTTCATAGGAGAGTGAACCCTACTGTAAATAGCACATGTGAGGGATCTAGGCTGTATGCTCCTTATGAGAATCTCATGCCTGATGATCTGAGGTGGAGCTGAGGCTGTGATTCCAGCACTGGGGAGTGGCTGCAAATACAGATTATCATTAGCAGGGAGGTTTGATTGCAAAATAAATGAAATGCACTTGAATCATCCCAAAACTATCCCCCCCCCC
>NW_012134372.1:13895-15237 GCF_000956105.1 Propithecus coquereli
GTGGTCTGGGGGAGTTCCAGATGCTGCCGTTGTGCTCAGGGACACATTCCCCTCCCAGCATATGATGTGTGCCAGCAAGGAGAGTATTGCCAGCCAGAGAAGCTCACTTCAGCCCTGGAATTCAGAGCTTCATTGAGGCTTCATCAAACAAGCATGGTTAATTGATTAATTGGCCACATGACTGAACATAATCTCCAGCCCCCACTTCCCTTTCTGGAGGTGCAGCTGACATCACAGGGCTCAAAGTCCCAAACCTCCAGTCTCAGGATGGTCTTTCTGGCATAGCTACTCCCAGCCTGAGTCACCTGGTCAGTATAAACTACCAGGTGTGGACCCAGGGGCCCACCATGAATACCAAAGACATCTTATTGCTCAGGAAATTTCAAAGATGTAAATGTTACTCCCAGGAATGGAGGATAAAGACCAGAAAATTTTTTTGTTACACACAAATCTTGTTAGGGCTTTGGGCAAACAGAAAATCTTGCAAACTGATGATGGGAATGCAGACTGGTATCCCATTTCGAAGGCAAATTTAAAGTACCTAAGCAGATTGGATACAAGCAGAAACTATTACTTAGAAATACCACTTTTGGATATATAGTCCAGGGATATTCTCAAACCAGTTCATAAGGCCATATGTATTAGTTTGTTCCCCAAGGTGTTTCAGATGACTGGAATTTGAAGACAACTTGAGAATCAACTATGCAGCAGCTATAGACAATTAAGGGGTGTGTGTGTATGTGTGTGTATGTGTGTGTGTGTATGCGTGCACACACTTGCAGCATCAGTTAGTAGCAATGACTTAGATGTATACTCAGTGACATAGATTTATATTTAAAATATATGGCTGCATCAACCAAAAAAGAAACCAAGTTCTACAAAAATTTTAAGCAATGACAATAATAAAAATTCTTCACATTTGACAAACATAGTTAAAATTCAAGAATGAATATTAAACACATAGCAATCCATGGGATGGGGTAGGGGGAGTTGTATGGGGAATGGATATAAGAGAGAGATTATAAATAAAGGGAGAGCAGCCTTTGCTGTACCAATGATGGTCAGATGAACCAAGAAATGTGATTACCACTCTGATCCTATGTTTTTTTTTTAAAAAAGGCATTTTCAATCCCATTCCCATTATATTTAAGCTAAAACTTTGTTTTAATAAAATTGGAAATGTAACTATTATGTGAAAGAAATGTGTTAGTTCACTCATTTAACAAACATTTATTGAGCACCTATGATGTGCCAGACATTCTACCAATTGATGAGAATAAAAGAGAAAGCTCAGTCTCAGCTCTTAATAATTGTGGATTCCTTGGGTAAAAAGGCATGTGCA
>NW_012134373.1:0-364 GCF_000956105.1 Propithecus coquereli
GCCTCCCAGAGAGCTAGGATTACAGGCGTGAGCCACCGCGCCCGGCCAAATAATTTTTTTTAAAGAAAGGAAGAAAATGGAAAGTAAGAAATGTTGACAAGAATCTGGAGAAATTGGAACCCTCATTGTTGGTAGACATGTAAAATGGTACAGCCACTTTGGAAAACAGTCGACAGTTTATCAAAAAGTTAAACATAGAGCTACCATATTACCTAGCAATTTCACTCCTAAGTATATACCCAACAGACTTGAAAACATATGCTCACATTAAAACTTATACATGAATGTTCACAGCAACATTATTTATAAGAGCCAAAAACTGTAAACACAAGTTTTCATCACCTGATGAATAGATAAACAGCAT
>NW_012134373.1:1894-2334 GCF_000956105.1 Propithecus coquereli
CGTGGCGTCAGCCTAGCTCACAGCAACCTCAAACTCCTGGGCTCAAGCAATCCTTCTGCCTCAGCCTCCCAAGTAGCTGGGACTACAGGCATGCAGCACCAGGCCCAGCTAATTTTTTCTATATATTTTTAGTTGTTCAGCTAATTTCCTTCTATTTTTAGTAGAGACGGGGTGTTGCTCTTGCTCAGGCTGGTCACGAACTGCTGAGATCAAATAATCCAACCGCCTCGGCCTCCCAGAGTGCTAGGATTACAGGCGTGAGCCACCACGCCTGGGTGTTTTTTGGCTTTTTAATAATGGCCATTCTAATTGGAGTAAGATGGTATCTCATTGTAGTTTTAATTGGCATTTCCCTGATAATTAGTGGTGTTGAGAATTTTTTTATGTTTGTTGGCTGTTTGTATATCTTCTTTTGAAAAAGGCCTGTTCATGTCATTTTC
>NW_012134373.1:13226-13544 GCF_000956105.1 Propithecus coquereli
TGAAAGCTTCGGGGAACCTCCCCAGGTGATGTTAGTTAGCTTCCTCTAACACAGTTTAACTGTAGCCAGTCATGGAACCCGGATGAAGGGTTTCGGCATTTAATTCTTTCCATTTAGGCCTGAAATAGCATTTCCATTTCCTCCCTCATTTTCAAGGGCTGGTAATTTTCCGAGACTATTACCATTTGGGCTAAAATGTTGTTCTCATTTCACATGCAGATAGAAGGGGCCTTGCATCAGCAGACCTGGCTAACCTAACTGCTCAATAAATACCAGCCCAGGCCGGGCACGGTGGCTCACGCCTGTAATCCTAGCACT
>NW_012134374.1:0-411 GCF_000956105.1 Propithecus coquereli
AGTAATAATAATGATTATTATGTTAAATTGTTGTATGCCACAAAAATAACCAAATTACTTTATCAATTTTCTTTTTAATCATGGCTATTCTAAGAATATGTGTTTCAAAATTCTATGAAATTCCTTATAATTCTTATATATCTTAGTACATGTTCTCAGTAATAATAATAATTATTATGTTAAGTTGTTGTATACCACAAAAATAACCAAATTACTTTATCAATTTTCTCTTTAATCATGGCTATTCTAAGATTTTTTGTCACACACAGACAATTATTGTTTTACTTTGATTCTTCTCAAAAGCAGTTTTTAACTAGCTATGGCCCAAAATTTGCTTCTTTATAGAAAGGACTGTGACAAGTACTCTTGAATACAGGTTTCTGATAATTTTGGAGATCATACTGTCATGTA
>NW_012134374.1:13546-14360 GCF_000956105.1 Propithecus coquereli
GTCTACAGTAGTTACAGTAATGTCTTAGGCTTTCACCTTCACTCACAACTCACTCACTGACTCACCTAGTGCAACTTCCAGGCCTGCAAACTTCATTCATGGTAAGTGCCATTTTTACTGTACCCTTTTAAGATTATTTTACCCTGTTTAGATATGTTTAGATACACAATACTTACAATTGTGCTACAATTGCTTACAGTATTCAATACAGGAACATGTTGTACAGGTTTATAGCCTAGAAGCAATAGACTACACCATATAGACTAGCTTTGTAGTAGGCTGTTTCATGTTAGTTACACAATTTTCAAAATAGTACATTAGTTTCCTGTCATACATAGAAGTTAATCTATTTGGGTTTTCTGAATATCAATATGAACTGAAGATTATAAACATATTTGACAGGTTTTATTCCATTGTATTTCATATATCAATTGGATTGTAAATTTCCCCATCTTTTACCAGCAGCATCCTCTTCAAGTTGGCTCCTGAATTCTGTTAACATAACCAGGGTGATCTTCAATAACTTCCTGGAGATCTTGTTTGTCAGATCTTGCACAATTCCTGTCTCCTATTATAGAATTCCTGCTCCAGACTAGATATTAGCCATTGTTCCAAGAAGCTTTGGTAGGAAATTATGTTTTAAAACTATAGTCTATGTGCTTGGAATTTCAGGTTAGTCATGTTTCTAGACCTTTAAGTATATGTATATGTATAAAAAATATATGCCTGAGTAATATTAATATATTAAATACCTGTCAATTCATATTAATATTTTCAATTCAAATTCAAGGCTAAAGGGTTTTACCTAACCACT
>NW_012134374.1:14965-15332 GCF_000956105.1 Propithecus coquereli
AAACATGGCTGTGGCATTTAATTTTTGTCTTTGCTTTTCCTGGTTATCTTCAAAGTACTGAGATTTTTGTTGTGTTCACTTATTATGCCGCAGTGAATTTGATTTTTGTCTTATGTGTTTATAAATTCATTTTATCTCTTTCTCATGGTGAAATTGCATAAAACCCTAAAATAATCTATTTCCGTTATAGAAATATAGATATAGTTTTAAATGTACTCCAGGACTCTGGGAGGAAATTCCTAGAATAAATGAACCAGAGTTGAAAGGCAAGCACACAGGTTTGTAGCAAGGAAAGGATGGAAGAAGGAGAGAGAATGATGAGGAAGGAAAAAAATAGAACTAAAAGCACTAAGATATTTAATGTTCC
>NW_012134375.1:0-542 GCF_000956105.1 Propithecus coquereli
AAATGATGGGAATATAAATTAATGCAGCCACTGTGGAAAACAGAGTGGAGGTTCCTCGAAAACTTTAACAAAGGAACTATTATATGATCCAGCAACCCCGCTCCTGGGTACATACCCAAAAGAATTGACATGAAGATCTCAAAGAGATATCTGCACTCGCATGTTTATTGCAGCGTTTTTCACAATAGCCAAGATGTGGAAATAACCTAAGTGTCCACTGACAGATGAATGGATAAAGAAAACATGATATATAATTCTTTTTATATATACACAATGAAATATTATTCAGCCTTTAAAAATAAGGAAATTTTGCCGTATGCAACAACATGCATGCAACTGGAGGACGTTATGCTTTGAGGGATTACATTAATTGATTTTTTAAATGTTGAACCAGCCTTGCATACATGCGATAAATCCTACTTGATCATGATATATAATTCTTTTTAAACATTGTTGGGTCCAATGTTCTAATATTTTGTCAAGGATTTTTGCATCTATGTTCATTGATGATATTAATCTGCAGTTTTACTTTCTTGTATGTC
>NW_012134375.1:702-1442 GCF_000956105.1 Propithecus coquereli
ATACACAATGAAATATTATTCAGCCTTTAAAAATAAGGAAATTTTGCCGTATGCAACAACATGCATGCAACTGGAGGACGTTATGCTATGTAAAATAAGCCAGTCACAGAAGAACAAATGCTGCGTGATTACAATTACATGCGGCATCTAAAATTGTCAAATTCATAGAAGCGGAGAATAGAAGAGTGGTTATCAGGGTCTCAGGGGAGGGAAAATGGAGAGTTGTTGAATTATTATAGAATTTAAGTTATACAAGATGAGTAAGTTCTAGAGATCTATATACAGCATAGCACCTACAGTTAACGATATTTTATTATGCACTAACAAATTTGTTAAAATAGTAGCTCTCATGTTAAGTGTTTTCACCACAAAATGCAGAAACAAAATGAAGAAAGGAGATCCAAGGAAACTTTTGGAGGTGTTAGATATGTCCATTACCTTGATTGTGGTGATCCTGTCGAGTGTGTATGCATATGTCCAAAATAATCAAATTGTATATGTTAAATGTGTACAGTTTTTGAAATGTTATACTTCAATGAATATGTTTTTAAAAGGGGTAATTATGTGTTTATGCTATTTGTCTTCATTTAATTTGAGGCAATTTGCATCCTATTTGGTTTAAGGATTTAACATAAAATTGTGGCATATAGCTTTAATAAAGATGAGGTTTTAAAAATGAATCCATTTACTTTTATTCATTTCCAGGTGAATCTAGGAGTAACAATTATAAATTTGTTCTT
>NW_012134375.1:2925-3373 GCF_000956105.1 Propithecus coquereli
GTAGCCTATTGGATATTCCACATATTCACAAGAGTAATTAATTTTTATACTAGAACCAAATCAGCCACATGCATTGAAAACAATTGATAAATTCTAGAATTTGAACCCAGGAATTAGGAGATACTTTATGAAACCATATAAACAAAAAGCTTCCATGTTTGAATTTTTGCCAATGCACAAGTTATGTATTTTAAAGATGAAAAAAAAAGGGTACTATCCTGCCCTACCCCCTGGCTGCAACACCAGTCGATCAATTTAAAATGTTTTACTGCCACCTCCATTGTTTGTCTTAAAGCCATATACATTTTTCCTACAGTCTCTCCATAAATACACAGACACAGCAAAGACTTTCATATAGAAATGTCTTTCTTAAGGATGATAATTCAAGTATAACATTTTGAACTTCAGTTTGCCATGAAATTGTATTACATTATGGTTAATGACACAT
>NW_012134376.1:0-929 GCF_000956105.1 Propithecus coquereli
TATTAAATCTTATGTTTTCTTTATCTAAAGAAAATAAAAATTGAAGAAGTTGAAGGAATGTTAAATTTCAAGCAAAAAACTCACCACAAAGACTATTACTTATTAAAAATTACTCCTAAACTTGGAAAAATTAGGAAAATAGTTAAGAGTTTAGAGGTATTATGTTATATTCTAATCAAACATTGAATTTTAGAGAGTAAAACTATAATTTGGAGGCAATTAGCATTGTTCGCTTTTTTCTTGTCTCCCTGTATCTTTTATTTTGAAAAGATTCATAATATTTATGTTCTTTTCTGTACCATAATTCCCCTGTTTTTTTGGTCGTAGTTCTACATGTAAGTGGATTCACTGCTTACCACCCTTCCTTTTCTCATGGCTTCTCCATTCCTGACCTCTTTATTTGAGTCAACTTTTGGTCACCTGCATGTCATTGTTGGGTACTGTTAATATCTTGATCAAGGAGGACACATGAGTGTTACAGTCTCTAACTGTGTCGTCACAGAGAATAAATGCCCCCAGTTTTATAATTAAATGACAAATACATATTGTCAAAGAACAAAATTTCAACAAATTGAGTTTAAAGATCGAGTTTACTTTCATTAGTTGTTCATGAATCAGGCAGCATCCCATCTACGAAACAGAAAGACACTCTGCCGGGCATAGCAGAACAGTTGGTTTTTGTAAGATAACTTGAGCAGGAACAAAGAAACAACAAAGTGCAAAATACCATTGCTTAACATCAAGTTACTACGGGTTTCTCTCCTTACAGGGTTAAAGGAGAGGGGGCATCCTTATCACGCTGGCTCAGATTGACTGGGTCCTGTGGACTGGTGGTCATGAATCTCCTGTTTTCTCAAAAACTGACTCATTTTTAAGTTCAATTTGATTTCATGGCACCTAGCGTGAGTGATTCCATTCTGTGGTCTGAT
>NW_012134376.1:1705-2849 GCF_000956105.1 Propithecus coquereli
TTTGATACAGTGTCGACTAATTCTCTTCCATATCCGACATCCTTCTGACATTTCAGCAAATGTTCACTCTCTTTCTGACGCCCTGAGAGGAGTATAATTTCCTGCCTTATTAAATTTGAATTTTACTATGTGACATTGATTTTGGACTTCACTTTCCATGGCCAATGGAATGTGAGCAAAGATGTCATGAACCAATGTCGTAAGCTTGCTTGATGGCTTGTCTTCTTGGATTTCAACTTTCTTCCGTGAGAGGAGCATGCTCTCCATAGCTCCTGGTCCCCGAATAAGGTATATATGGAACAGAACTAAATCCAATCCCCATCCTTGAATTAATCCAAGACTATCCTAGCTGAGCCTGGGTGAATCATAGCCATTACACAGACCCATGAGTGACAAAAATAAATGTCTTTTGTAATCTCTCAGATCATGGGCTTATTATTCAGCGTTACTGCTACAAAAATTAACTAACACACCTTTCCATTTTACTTGAAATAAATTAATTTTTTTTCTCTCAAATTGAATGCTTTCAACATATTCTTCTAAAACCTCAGACTATGAAGGCAGGAGAAGGAATAGCTTAGCTGAAGCTGAGAAAGATCTAGGAAGGAGACATATTCTGTTCTCTTCTGAGATCCCACTAAATGTCCTATACTAAGGAGATAATCTATTCCCATGGCTTTGACGACTTCTCTGTTTTACTATAGCACCCTGGAAGATGATAATTCTTGGTTGCCTTTCCTACTGACTTGTATTCAGGAGGTGGTCTTTTCTTGATATTTAGGGGCTTTTACTTTTGAGAATTTTCTCTAGCTTTCCCAGGGCTGCTTAATCATTGTCTTAGTCTGCTTATTCTCAAATTGGAAGATATCAATACAAATTCGTAGACCATTACTGAGATATGCCTTCTCTCCTTGTCACTAGCTCTGGGGAAAGAGAGTTAAAAGCCATACCATGTAACCTGCTGTAAGCCAGCTTCATATCTGGCTGTTCTGTTTTGGCTTTTGTTTTTCTTCATGCTTATGAAATGAGCCTGTTTGGTTACTGCAGAATAATTCTTAAGAGATTATTTTTATTATGTATTCATTTGTATTTTATATATGTCCCTGTTTTTAGGCAATGGGGATGTGAACCTCTTGATCCTACT
>NW_012134376.1:12558-12857 GCF_000956105.1 Propithecus coquereli
TATTAGTTTAGATACTATGTTGTCAAAATTAATTCTACCTATTTGTTTTTGTTGATGCAACTACAAGAAAGCTTTAAATTATATCTGCAGCTTGTGATGGGGTTCAGGACATGCTACCCCAAAATACAGCACCTTGGCATTTGAGAAAACAACAGAGGCATGAAGGTCACCCTCACCTTCCCCCACCCTTCCCCCCGACGCAGATCATGAAAATCTAGGGAAGATTTTCTGACCTTCCTCTGAAGCAGGTCTTGAGATGCTCATGTGAGAAGTGCCCTCCCTATACCCAGAGCAATGAG
>NW_012134377.1:0-1864 GCF_000956105.1 Propithecus coquereli
CACCACAGTAATTAATATTTTAGGGGAGACATGCTAAAGCTGTGCAAATACCCTGGCTTTCCTTGAACTGGTGCTCACTAAGTTTGCATTCATCAGTGAGTTTTGCTTGCAGCAGGTTTTACTACGGGGTACAAATGGCGATTTTCCATTTCTTTCGGTGCTTCTCCATTTATTATTTGGAATTCTTCTGTAAGGAAGAGCTGTCTCCTTTTCCTTATTTATTCACTAACTTCTTGATATCAGTATGGATCCATGGATATGGATTTTTTTTAGTTTTCGATCATATTGTTGTTTATTTTGTTGCTAATATTGCTCAGCAGTTGTGTGTGCAAGAGAGAGAGAGAGAGAGAGAGAGAGAGAGAGAGGGAAAGGGAGAAACTGTCAAAGCTATGCCAAAATGTGTGTATACTTCAAAGGGCCAAGGAGATATTGAGGGAAGAGAACAAGGTGGAGTATGTGTCTATGGCTGTACCACCCTGAACGTGCCCGATCTTGTCTGATCTTGGAAGCTAAGCAGGGTCAGGCCGGGTTAGTACTTGGATGGGAGACTCCCTGGGAATACCGGGTACTATAGGCTTTTATTCCTTCAAAATGAAAAAAAAAGGGGAGGTTTTATACACCAATTCTCAAGATTTACACTAAAGCCACAGTGATTAATACAATATGGTATAATATTAACACAAGGACAGACAAGGAGACAAAGGAAGAGAATAAACAGCCGCAAACTGATCTGCTTGTGGATTGTCACTGATTTATGACAAAAGTAACCTTCCAATGCAGTGAACCCCGGTTAATCTTTTCGTTAGATGGTGATGGGTTCGTTGGATATCCACATGAATAAAAAAGCTCCATAATCCCTACTGCACACCACACACACCTTGATTAGAGATGGATCACCAACATCAGTATGAAAGGCAAAAATGTAAGCTACTTGAAGATGGCGTATCTGCCTAATTTCAGGGTAGGCAAAGATTTTTTAAATAAGGGTCATAAAGCGTTAACCATAAAGAAAAAGACTGAAAAATTTGGATTACATTAAAACCTGGATCTTTAAAACCTAGGGCTTTTATTCTGATTAAAAATATCAATAAAAGAATGAAAAGGCAAGCCACAGATTGGGAGAACTTGTCTGTATGCACATATCTGACCAAGGTTTCTTATCTAGACTATACAAACACCTACAACACCTACAAACCAGTAAGAAATAAAAAGACAGTATTACAAAAAATGGGCAGAAGTTGTAAATGTGCTCTTCGCAAAAGAAGATATACAAATGGCCAAAAAGCTCATTAAAAAGCCCTTAACCTCGCTGACATCATGGAAAACTGAGTTAAAAGCACGTGAACACATCCAGGATATCGAAAATGAAGAAGTACTTGCACGGTTGCAGTTTTCCCTGTATCGCTCTGACCCACTTGGAGTTTGGGATCCAATTTCATCTGTTTGCCAGATACTTTTCATTTTACTTCATGTCTCAGATTTTGACAACGATTATTTACTAATTTTGCTAAACTTCACCACTACATTCTTAACAATTATTTAAGCTTAACTTTTACTATTTTGTCATTTATTTTACTTTCTGGAACCTGGTGTCTGCCCCCCAAAATCCTTTATCTGCCTTTCCATTTGAGCAGTTTACCTGTGAATGGAATTCTGGATTCACAAACTTTTCCCACTAGGTGCTGAGAAATATGACAAGCACTTCACGTGCATTTCTTCATACTTCCTGCATTGCTGAGCAGGAATCCCAAAGTCACGACTGTCACCTATAATGCCCTGTATCATGTGGGCCACCTAAGTAATTTAAATTTTCTAGTGACCATATTAAAAGGCCAAAAAGAAACAGGTGAAACCAATTATAATG
>NW_012134377.1:1914-2193 GCF_000956105.1 Propithecus coquereli
TTTACTATTTTGTCATTTATTTTACTTTCTGGAACCTGGTGTCTGCCCCCCAAATTCCTTTATCTGCCTTTCCATTTGAGCAGTTTGCCTGTGAATGGAATTCTGGATTCGCAAACTTTTCCCACTAGGTGCTGAGAAATATGGTGAGCACTTCACGTGCATTTCTTCATACTTCCTGCATTGCTGAGCATGAATGCCGAAGTCGCGACTGTCACCTATAATGCCCTGTATCATGTGGGCCACCTAAGTAATTTAAATTTTCTAGTGACCATATTAAAA
>NW_012134377.1:7298-8085 GCF_000956105.1 Propithecus coquereli
TACCCATTAAACTCCCCGCTTCCCTGTCCCCTAGCCCCTGCAATCCGCCGTTCTACTTTCTGTTTCTATAAATTTGACAACTCTAGGTACCCCACGTAAGTGAAGGCACACAGTATTTGTCTTTTTGTGACTGGCTTATTTCACTCAGCATGATGTCCTCAAAGTTCATCCATGTTGTAGCGTGTGTCAGAATTTCCATTCTTTTTAAGGCTGAATAATATTCCCTTGTGTGTATGTACCACAGTTTGTGTCCGTTCATCACTTGATGGACACTAGGGTTGCTTTCACTTTTTGGCTACTGTAAATAATGGTGCTATGAACATAGTGTACAAATATCTGTCCAAATCCCTGCTTTTAATTCTTTGGGATGTATACCCAGAAGTGGGATTGCTGCATCATATATGGTAGTTCTATTTTTAATTTTTTGAGGAACTGCCATATTTCCAGAACAGCTACACCATTTTACATTCCCACCAACAGTACACAAGGGCTCCAGTTTCTCTACATCTTCACCAAACCGTGTTATTTTCTTTCTTTCTTTCTTCCTTCCTTCCTTCCTTCCTTCCTTTCTTCCTTTTTCTTTCTTTCTTTCTTTCTTTCTTTCTTTCTTTCTTTCTTTCTTTCTTTCTTTCTTTCTTTTCTTTCTTTTCTTTCTCCCTCTCTCTCTCTCTCTCTCTCGATACCAGCCGTCGCAGTGGTGTAGGTGGTATTCATTGCGGTGGCTTTGGCTTGCATTTCCCTGATGATTAGTGATGCTGAGCGTCTGTTTCTGTGCCTTTGGCCATGT
>NW_012134378.1:0-401 GCF_000956105.1 Propithecus coquereli
ACAAGACTTGTAAACAAGTGGATAAAAATGGAAAATGGAACCAATAATTGTTATCACTGCAATATCAAGCAATAAAGATGAGAGATTTTTTTCATCTTGAATTAATAGGACTATGTGATTACTTTGGGGGTGACATTGGCATGTTGGCATAGCTAGTCTCTTGAAGAGCACAGACTAATGCTAGAAGTGCTTAAAATATAAATTATCAAAATTTAAGGGATGGTTCATACTCCTTTTGTAAGTGGGCATTGAAAAAGGTGGCATATTTAGCTGTGGTCATATTATTATTTATTATTTTGTTGTAGTGGTGTTTCCTAATGTGGACAAAGCCCTCAGTAGACTCCAAATTACAGTAATATGACTACAATTAGGATTCACGTATTTCAAAAAAAAGATGTTGG
>NW_012134378.1:3086-3386 GCF_000956105.1 Propithecus coquereli
ATGGGATATAGGACATTGCAGGCAAGGTTTAGAATAAACAGTTGCTAAGGCATTAATTATTAGAAAAAAATTTCTACTGAAATTGAAATAACAGGCGACAAGACCTGAGTTTTCTCCACCACAGTGGTGTGTGATATTTATGAGTATGTCCCAATGCTAACAGAGAGGGGCTTATATTTTACTTTAGGCCATCACGTAACTTTTGAAGTTAGTATAGGACAGGAGCATGGAATAAAATTCAAATTCTTTTTCTTATAGACAAAGAGACCATATAATCTATCTTCAAACTGAGAGATTTCT
>NW_012134378.1:6542-7113 GCF_000956105.1 Propithecus coquereli
TGAAAACTGAAAATCAGACTTGAGAGAGATTCTGTGTTATCCTCCAGAGTCTCTTAAAGACTACTGAAAGTGAGATTTTTACAATAGCTAATGTGCAATGGTAACTTAAACATGTTAATGGTAGTTTTTTTTTTTTTTTAAAGATAATTCCTTTAGTAATGTGACAATTGTAAGTGTAAGATAAAAATGCAGCTCACTATTTCAGGTCTGTATTTAATAGGAACACAAAAATATATTTGGATTACGAACATTTTGGAGGGTTAGGGTAGGGAAGGTAGATCCAAAATGCTTGCACTAGGACAGTTTCATTTTTCCAAGAAAATACATCATCTTCATAAAATGGATGGTCGATTGAAAAATAAGCCTTATTCTACACTGTGAGATTATAATTCATACAATTATATCATTATATCATCATACAATTCATATCATTTATCTTTGATAAATCCATCCTAAAAAATCAGCACAGGCCTGAATTAGAAGGGAATTGAGTAATAAATAGTATCCATATTTCAATAGTGTAGCATGATTTTTAATCAATAATGCCCATTGTCATGCTGACACTTTATTA
>NW_012134379.1:0-476 GCF_000956105.1 Propithecus coquereli
CAAACATGGTGAATATTCTAATGCATTTTCTTCTATATTTTAAATGCACGAATATAGTTGTCAAAGTATCACATTTACAATTTGAATTCTGCTTTTATCCCTTAACACTAAACCATGGATCATTTTCCATGTTATGAGAAATGCTATGCAAATACTTTTAATTGTTATATAATATTTATTGTACAGATATACGATTGGGGGTATTTACATAGTTTTTCACTATTATGAATTGTGCTGCAAAAAGCATGTAAATATCAGTTTTTTAATCTATATTTTAGGTTCTTTCCTTAGGTTGGATTCCCCTAAATTATAATATTGCATCAAACGCCTTCATTGTTAAAGCTCTTCTTACACATTGCTAAGTTGCACGAGTTTCTAATATATGCTGCCAGAAACAATGGTAAATCCTCACTCCAGCACCAATTATTATCATTTTTTTAATTTTCCAAAAATGTAATATGAAATAATAGCTTTTC
>NW_012134379.1:1646-1967 GCF_000956105.1 Propithecus coquereli
TACACATTGCTTTGTTTTAAAAAATACGTTTTCAAGCTGGTTATGTGGCAGATTATTAACCCTACTAACAGAATGAAAGGGATTCTTTTTTTAAAAAAACCATAAACTTACAAGGACAAAGAGACTTGGATAAAAATAATGGTAGAAGTTATAGGGGAGGGAAAGATGAACAGACAGAATACAGAGGACTTTTAGGGCAATATAACCACTCTATATGATATTATACTGATGGAAACATGTCATTATACATTTGTCCAAACCCATAGAATGTTCAACACTAAGAGTGAAAGAACCCTAATGCAAACTGTGGACTTTGGGTGA
>NW_012134379.1:3760-5180 GCF_000956105.1 Propithecus coquereli
AGACAAAAAAACCGGAAAATTTTCTAAAACTAAATTATATGTTTTATATTGAAAGAGTGCATGATAATACAGGATAGTAGATAAAAATAGATACATGTCAAGGTACATGATCAGGAAATATCAGAATTCTAGGTCACTGGTCTGGGCAAAGATTTTTTTTGTGTAAGACCTCAAAAGCACAAGCAACAAAAGCATAAACAGACAAATGGGATTACATCAAGCTAAGAAGCTTCTACATAGCAAAAGAAACAATCCAATAAAACGAAGAAACAATCCACAGAATTGGAGAAAATATTTGCAAACTATCCATGTGACAAGGGATTAATAATAAGAATACATAAGGAACTCGAACAACTCAATAGCAAAAAACAAATAATCTGATTTTTAAGTGGTCAAAAAAAAATCTGAGTAAACGTTTCTTAAAAGAAGACATACAAATGGCCAACAGGTATATTTAAAAATGTTCGATATCACTAATCATCTGGAAAATACAAATCAAAGCCACCATGGGATATCATCTCAACCCAGTTAAAATGGCTTTTATCAAAAGAAACAAGGAATAATGGATGGTGGCAAGGATGCAGAGAAAGAGGAACCCTATACTTCTGGTGGGAATGTAAGTTAGTATAGCCACCTTGGAAAACAGTATGGAGGTTCCTCAGAAAACTTAAAATGGAACTACCATATGATCCAGCAATACCACTGCTGGTAAATATACAAAAGAAAGAAAATCAATGTATCAAAAAGATATTATCTTTATTGCAGCAGCATTATTTGCAATAGCCAAGACCTGGAATTGACCTAAGTGTCCATTAATGGATGAATGGATAAAGAAAACATTGTATATATACAAAATGAAATATTATCATTCAGCCATAAAAAAGAATAAAATTCTGTCATTTGCAGTAACATGGATGGAACTGGAAGTAAAATGAGCCAGGCACAGAAATACAATTATTGCATATTCTCACTCATGTGTGGAAGCTAAAAAAGTGGATCTCGTGGAGACAAAGTATAGATTGGTGCTTACCAGAAGCTTGGAAGGGTAGGAGGGAGGGGAGAATGAAGAGAGGTTGACAACTGTATTAAAAATACAGTTACATAAGAATACGTACTATGTTAATAGTTACTAGTGGTTGATAGTACAGTAGGGTGACTAAGAATAATTTATTGTATATTTCAAAATAGCTACAAGAATTCACATATTCCCAACATAAAGAGAAGATAAATGTTTGAGGTAGTGGATATCCCAATTACCCTGATTTGATCATTACACAATGTATGCATGTATCATAATATCACATGTACTAAAGAAAAGTACAACTACTGTGTATCAATAAAAAATATTTTTAAAAAGAAGATAAGGAAATAAAGGACTTGAAAAGCACAATAAACCAATTAGCTCTAACAGACATATATA
>NW_012134380.1:0-328 GCF_000956105.1 Propithecus coquereli
TTAAGGAATGATGTTTTGTATTTCTGCTATAACTGCTGTAATGTCACCTTTTCATTTCTGATGGAGCTTATTTGTGTCCTTCCTCTTTTGTTATTGGTTAATCTAGCAAGAGGTCTCTTTATCTTTTCAAAGATAAAATCTACATAGCAAGATAAATCTGTTCAGCAAAATTTTGTTTCTCTTTTCAAAGAATCAACTTTTTGTTTTGTTAATCTTTTGTATTTTGTTTTCGTTTTCCAATTCATTTAATTCTGCTCTGTCCTTCCTTATTTCATTTCTTCTGCTTGCTTTGGGTTTGGCTTGTTCTTTCCTTTCTAGTTGTTTTAGG
>NW_012134380.1:2371-2720 GCF_000956105.1 Propithecus coquereli
AGGCATAGCAAGAGCCTCACAGCTGGCCCTGGGGATTTGGGGGGCAGAGCTGCCCATATTGGGGGCTGTTTCACTAGTGTGAGGCCTGCTGATGCCCAGTTACACAGGCAGGGGTTTATCTCAGTGGCCCTAGGGTCCATGTAGGTGGGTCAGAGCTGCTAGTCGATCAAGGTTCTCCATTCACCCCTAGTACCCAGTGAGGTAGTCACTCCAGGCTTTGTAAGTGGTGTCTGTGGTGTCTGGGGCTCCTATTTTGTTTGGCTCCCACTCTTGCAAGTAGGCATGCTTGGCCCCCAGTCACAGGGCATGACACAGGGGAGTGTCTCTTCCTTCCCTGGCACAGTGGGGG
>NW_012134380.1:5221-5523 GCF_000956105.1 Propithecus coquereli
TTTTCAAAAAAACTATGCTTTCTTCCTTAAATATATTTTTTTTGTTTTTACTAAATATATATACACTTTAAAAAGTTAAGCAATACACTAGTATAAAGAAAGTCCTCTTCCTCCCCCAATATAGCCTTTGTTAACAGTTATGCCGATATTCTTCCAGAATTTTTACTCTAATATATATACACATATACATACACAAACATATACACACATACACAGAATTATAAAACAAATAGAATGTTAATATTTATAGATCTATCAAAAAAGATTCAGATCTATTAATATATGTACTGATATGGATGAAA
>NW_012134381.1:0-947 GCF_000956105.1 Propithecus coquereli
ATACACACACACACACATACACACACACTATGAAAATAGAAAATCATATTACGAAACCAGTCTAGATTTTGAAGAGTAAGGATAATAGGGAAATAGGTATTATCATATATATACACACACACACACATACACACACACTATGAAAATAGAAAATCATATTAAGAAACCAGTCTAGATTTTGAAGAGTAAGGATAATAGGGAAATATTTAAAGGCACACATGTCTAGTTGGAAAGGCATTTTATCAGTAGAAGTATGAGATATATGACCAGTAAGACAGACAACAACTGAAGAGGTGATTACTATGTAGTACAGTAGAGAGAAAAAATAACAGGGAAGTAAATAAAGTATAACGTATACTATGTAAGTTATGAGCAGGAGGAAGGAAAGAGGTTAGAATTGAGTGAGTGATGGACAGGAATTGAGAGAGAGTGACAGGGCGAAGAGGCAAAGCAGGAGAGAACATTATAATCAGCATAACATAGAGGTGTTATAGGCAGGAAAACAGTCCACAATCAGATGGTTTCTGAAAATACATTAAAATCAAATATTTGTTTCATCAGGTGAACCCTTTACATATCAGGGATAATTATGTTGCTGAATAGAAACATTTTTTACATGGATACATCCCAAGACATGTCCTGTTTTTTTGTTTGGAGTATTTATAGGCAGAGTGCTATGATGTAAGAAATTTGAGCTAAGGTTAACGTGCAATTGTTTGATGTCTGTGAAGGTGGTTAGTAAGTTGGAGATATGTCACTGGTGGAAGGAGTAGGCTAAGTGTCAACTGTGCACTCTCTTTTAGCTCCATAGTAGGCCTTATCATGCAAGATTTTAATGACTTGATCATTTGCAGTCTACAAACAGACTAACTTCTTTGCTTGTCTTTTGGTTCCTAAACCCTAGCATAGTGCTCAATATAAATTTTAAATAAGGAGATGGATAGAGT
>NW_012134381.1:5221-5573 GCF_000956105.1 Propithecus coquereli
TGTGTGTGTGTGTGTGTGTGTGTGTGTGTGTATTTCTCATACACATTCTCTCCAAGTTATAGTACAAATTATATTTTCTTTCACAAATATCTTTAGTGGAAATAGGCAATATAATTTCAGCATCAAAAAACTGGCTTTTTAGTCCTGGAAAACCCAAAAAGAAAATACTGTTTTGAGTATTTTTTAAATTAAATTAGTTTAGGAGAATTTTGAACATCTTGGAACAATAATGCTTGTACATAGAGTTAATACAAGATACTCTATGGATTTAAAAATATAACAAAAATAGAAATGTCAGAATTATGTGCTCAGAAGAAAAACATTTAACCGAAACTTATGAGCATTTCTAAAT
>NW_012134381.1:6348-6871 GCF_000956105.1 Propithecus coquereli
AAAGACTTTTAAGAATAAATAATGTATATGAATCACTAGAAAAAATAATGTTGAAAAGGTTATAATAGGTGACTACAAATATAATTTTCATCAGTGAAATGACAGCAAGAATAATTATTTGAGATTCACTTCCTTAGAATTCATCCCTTTCCTAAGAATTTCTTTTTTCTCACTTTGCCTGGATTTGTGTTTTCTATAGCAAAAGCATAATGATTTTCATGCCAAGCCCTAAAGCAGCCATGTAAACACACAAGCAACTACCAGTACATGTTTTCATAGGTGCTCTTTATTAATTGTAATTTTCTATGTAGCCAAAAGTTAAGATATATATATGAGAAACATATTTGATAGCAATATTTAAAATTAGGGTATTTCTCATCTCATTAGCAAGAGAGGTATCACTTCTCATTACCAAGTCCTGTAATCATGCCTTGAGCAGAGATATGTAATATTTTCTGCTCTGCTGTAAACAGAACCAATTCACACTATGTTTTAGAACAATCACTAGCTCAGATGTGCAGGA
>NW_012134381.1:6921-7644 GCF_000956105.1 Propithecus coquereli
GGAAGAAAAGGGACTTTTCCCTATGGAAGCATTCCAATCCATATACATAGAAGGAATGAGGGAAATAGAAAAATCTCTGTAATACTTGCTACAGGAAAGATTTGCTGGTGGATGCTAAAAAGAAACAAGATAATTATGTAGTTTTAGTGTATATTCCCTATATTTATTAATTGAAAAGGGAACAATAATAATTTTACAGTGGAATTTCCTGGTAGATACTCTCTCAAGTGTTCAAAGGTTACCATCACAAATAATAAACCATATTGACACCATATATCCCCTGATATGATGCTCTAAGAACACATGACTTCTGTGTTATTCTTTTTCCCACATGTGTAACCTCAATCTAATCATAAAAAATATCACCTAAACCCAAATTAACTGGAATTCTTCCTAATACCCAAATGCTTACTCTTCACAAGTGTCAAGGGCATGAAAGAAAGGAAAAATCTACAGAGCTATCATCCATTGGAGGAAACCAAGGAGACATCTATAACAGATAAAGAATATAAGTTTTAAAAAACTGATGAAATTCAAATAAAGTAGTTAGCTAAGAGAATTGTCCTAACAAAGATAGTTTTGATAACTCCACTGTAATTATACAGATGTTAACACTAAGAGACACTTTGTCAAAGAAGTATGGAAACTCTGTATTGTTTTTGCTACTCTTTTTTCTGTCTAAAACTGTTACAAAATATAACATTTTAAAAATTAAATACAATA
>NW_012134381.1:7733-8682 GCF_000956105.1 Propithecus coquereli
TTTCTGGGCTGGAGTAATCAGTAAATACTGATTACTAAAATGAATGAGGATAAGAGTCAGGTTAGTGCTAGACATAATTCCTTACCTATGACATTTTTCTTTCATTTGCAACACTCAATATTGAATCAGGTGATTCCAGAAAATCTTGTAAACATCATTAAGCTTCCCAGGAATGAAGCTGGCCCAGATAACATCAATATGACCCCATGTCTTATCTTTACTCATATATCAGGAATTCTCTAAACTTCTGGGAGAATATTGTGTAGAGGACACAATCTAGTGGCAAATTAGTGGCACAATCAGTGGCACATTGACATATTCTTAAAAAGTATTGCAAAACTTACTTTGGATACCTATTGTTTAATGATTTGTGTTTTATGCTGCCAGAGAAAAGCTCGAGGAACAAAGACAATTATAATAAACATTATATGTATGCAGAGAAATGTCATTTATAGCATAAAGTAGTATACAAGGTGATCTTGCAGTCATTATAACTTGAAGTTAAGGTAGATTATTTATCAAACGTGTTCTCACTTTAATTGTGCCACCTTTGCCTTCCTTAGGAGTTATATAAGTAGAATACATTCCCATGGACAGGACCTTCCAACTACAGTTTCTTTGTTACAGAGATCCAAGAAATTCATACCTACCATTACGATGCACCTGAAGAAAGCAATGAGCCAAGAGATCGAATTCATGTGATACATTAAGTGGTTGCCCAGAACAACATTCATAGAAATATAAATATGAATTTATGATAAGTTGCCTAAGCTCTTTATCATGAAACCCATTATATGGATAAGCCTAAAAATTAATCCTATTAGTAAAATCTAGCCTTTGTAATATTACAGCTAATAATAAATATGCACTATGCAATTAAAGGTAAGTTATTTTTCTCAAGTGTGTGTGTGTGTGTGTGTGTGTGTGTGTGTGTGTGTGTGTATTTCTC
>NW_012134381.1:8732-9781 GCF_000956105.1 Propithecus coquereli
GAAAAATTAACATATCCATTATCTCACACAGTTATCTGTTTATTTTGTGACAAGAGCAGCTGAACTCTACTCATTTAGTGGAAATTCCTAAAATGGTACAATTTTATTAACCATAGTCCTCATGTTGTACACTAGATTTCTGAACTTGTTCATCCCACAGATCTGCTACTTTGTATCTAAAACAGGATGGCCTAACAATGAAATAAATGTTAATAGTGAAAAGAATTAAAGATTTTTTAATCCAGGAGGTCTCAAACTAAGCAAAATATCAGAATCCCCTGGGAGATTTTAACAATTCCAGTTATTAGGCCATACACCAGAAATATTCACTCAGAATCTCTAAAAATGGTTACCATTCTCTTGTAAGTGAACAGAATAGTTTCCATCCCTTAATTTCACTGAAGATAATTAAATCATAAAATACTATTAGGCATTTGGAGATGGAAGGCTTTAGAAAACACATTACTAAATTTTTCAAATATGTTAAACATTTAATGTTGATGGATCAATAAATTATTGGTAACGTTTCAAGCCTTGCTTTGGTACTTAACAAATTTATCAATTTTAGTGAACATTCTTGAATGTACTTCCATTTCTTACTTGAGCAAAACGAACTGTACCTTTCTATCAATCTTTAAAAGTCACAAATTAACACTCTTTAAATGTCAAAGTTTTCAAAGGCATTTTCAGAGATAAAAGTCTCACCGGTAGAAGAATAGTACCTCATTCTATTCATTCATTCCATAAATATAAAATGTGCCTACTGTGTGCCAGAAATAGTTTTCTAAGACTACCTGCTGTTATGCTAAAGACACTATAGATTTAATGTGTGTTCACTTGGAATATGGCAGAAATATTTACCTATGATAATGAAGAATAGCTTTCAATATCATTTGCACTAATATTATTTTTCTAGAAATATTGTCTTTTCTCCAAAGGAAGATTACATGTGAACTTTTAACCTGGCCTGTGGTAAAAATTTGAAGACAAACAATAATACATGAACAACTGAAGCCAAATATGCCATCATTATTGATTTTGATCTTAAA
>NW_012134381.1:9831-10461 GCF_000956105.1 Propithecus coquereli
ACAAATAAATTTCTTTTATCCCTTAAAAAGAAAGATATGGAGATATTTAATCAGCTTTTATGCAGTGAATTTTTCTCTTTTACTTTTAACAAGCTAGGAAAAGAAAACCTGAATTATCAAATAACTAGGTATTAATCAATAAGTTCTAGACAGTTATCTCTCCATTAGAGAAAGGTAGTATGTAGGGACTCCAAGGAAATAATTTGGCATTATAGCCATGTTAGAATTGACTAAAAAGTGGTTGATGGGTGTATTCCACAACTGTAATGAAATAGTAGCACACATTTTAATTATTTTACTGTCAACAAGAAATATTGAAAAAATATAATTATGAAAATCCATTAAAACAGAAATAAGTAAATATTAATTCTATTTTAATTGTGCTGTAATTGCTGAATTTACACACGACAGTTTAATCTTAATAATCACAAATATATTAGCACTTTCTAACATTTAACCTGAGACAATAGGAATAGATGATCTCTAAGGTTTTTTGAAGGTCTTGCGTTCTATAGTAACTGATTTGAGTAATATACTAATATGGCCATATGTGGAAGGTATTGTGTTTCCAAGCAAACCACTTTTCTTTTTTCTCAAAATGAAGTACACTCTTCTCTGAGTTTACTCAAC
>NW_012134381.1:11800-12453 GCF_000956105.1 Propithecus coquereli
ATTGTTGCAAAAGGTATCAATTCATATTTTATGGCTGAGTAGTACTCCATGGTATACACATACCACATTTTATTAATCCACTCATGAATGTATGGGCACTTGGGTTGATTTTTAGTTTAGAACACCAAAGTATTGCCCAACAGTGACCCCTTAGAATTGGACTTAATGAATAGATGCCATGGATTTGTATTTAGAATATAATGTGTTTTTATATTTTTTGTTGCTTCTAATGTATTTTAAAGGTTTTTCCGCACTTGGGTAAAATTTTTCCCATGTAATTGTATTTATATTATTGCCTAAGTTAAGCCTTTTACATACATTGTGAAAAATCATTTTTTATTTTTAATGCCATAACTACATGATCTCAGATCTTAGGTTACTGAAGCTCAAAATCAATCTTCCTTAGAAACATCTATATGTCATTCCAAATTAGAAGAAATGATAACTTTTTCTTTTTCATTCTTTTAGTTGTTAGTTACCACCAGGAGCTTATCTCATTGGAATGGAAAATTATCTGTCAGCAAGAACTTACATATCAAAATAAATTTAGGAAAAAGCTGCTATACGTCTGCTGAGAATATAAAGGGATTTAAATAGAAAACTTTTCTCTTAAGAAGATGAATGTATTTTCTCAAATATATTTTAATATTTTC
>NW_012134381.1:15193-15533 GCF_000956105.1 Propithecus coquereli
GGTCTCTCCCCTGGGTGAATGCATTCCTGCTGTCTGTCTGTCTGTGTGTTCTAATCTCCTCTTTTTATAAGGACACCAGTCACATTGTATTAGGAGCCCACCCTAAGAGCCCTATCTCCAAATTCAGTCATATTTTGAGGTACTAATTGTTAAGGATTCAATATATGAATATGAGTGGCAGACAATTCAGCCCACGACAGTTCATAAGAAGGAATGCCCAAGCCATTAAAAGAGTCCAGGAGTATCGAAAGGCTTTGTATGACTCAGGAAAAACCCTTTTTTCCCCCCTCATGCATAGCTTAAATATCCGCCCATCCAAGAAATAACTCTTCTTGAAAAA
>NW_012134381.1:16893-18042 GCF_000956105.1 Propithecus coquereli
AAATAAGACTTTTCTTTCTCACTTAAAATAACTGCCTTGAAACAAACTCAACCCAATGACAATTTGACTACACGCCTTTAAAACCACAAAACTATATAAGTCAGGGAACTACAAGCCAGATTTCCTCTAGGCGGTACGATGATATCGGCCTACTAAAATGTTGCAAGAAAAAAGTTGGGAAAATGCAGCATCAACCATTCTTTTAAGCAATTAAATTTGATGAGGGAGTGGGATGCTGTCTTGTACATTCTCCAGAATAACATGGTGTCCCACTCCATTCCTGTTTTGTATTTATTTTTATTATACTATATGCAAAAAGGTATAATTGTACATCTCAATGAATGCTCATGAAGTAAACACACCCCAGAGAACCAAGAAATAGATTGTCTACTGTTCAGATGTCCTTTTGTGCCCTCTTACAGTCACTGTCCCTCCTTCTGTGATTTACTAGCAGAGAGTAGTTTTGCATGGGTTTGTTCTTTATGCAAATCAAATCCTAGAGTATATACCCTTTTGTACCTGGCTTTATTCATATTGATGTGGACAGTTTTGCACTGTTCGTTCTCGTTGTCATCTTGTGCTCCATAATGTGAATACGCCGTGTTACCGATGGAGGGCATTTGGGTGGCTTCCAGTTTGTTGCCATCATGACCATCACCAATGTGAACATTCTAGAATGTGTCTTTGATACACAGATGTGTGCGTTTTTCTGAGTTTATATCTAGGGCTGGAAGTGATAGGGTATGAGATATACATTAGCAGATAGAGCCACAGAGTTTTTAAAAGTACTTAAAGGGGGCTTTTTTTTTTAATTTCAGGGTATTATGAAGGTACAAACATTTTGGTTACATTTTATGTCTTTGCCTCACCTAAGAGAGGGTTAGAGGCATGCTCTTCCCCTCTACAATGCTCACCATGTCCTTTAGTTGTGGGCTTACCCCCATCCCCCTAATCCCTGGGAAGTATTACTGCCATGTAAGCTCCCTAGTGTTCATCAGTTAGTACCAATTTGATAGCGAGTACAAGTGGAGCCCATTCTTCCAATCTTGAGATACCTCACTTCGGATAATAGGCTCAAGTTCAATCCAGGAAAATTTAAGAGGTGCTAGATCACTGTCGTTTCTTATAATTGAGTAATATTCCATTGTA
>NW_012134381.1:19685-19983 GCF_000956105.1 Propithecus coquereli
AATAAATTTGGTAACTTCAATAAAAGGGACAGATTTTTCAATCACAAAACTTTCAAAGCTCATGCAAGAAATTATCAGAATATCTCTAACTATTAAAGTATTGGATTTTTAATTAAAACCTTTCTCATAAATGAAACTCCTTTCTATATTATTTCCCTGCTAAATTCCTTCAATACTTTAAGTAAGAAATAATATCAATACTATACAAATTATAATGGAAAATGAAAAGGGGACCATACTTCCTAACTCATCTTATGATTCCAGCACTCACTTGATAACCTGATACCAATAATCATAA
>NW_012134381.1:21302-21627 GCF_000956105.1 Propithecus coquereli
TTTTTTCCTTTACAAATTCCATGATTATTTATGGCCTTTTGCTACTGAATACAAATTTTAAAATCATCCTATATTATTGTTTTATTTTCACCTACCGATTTTAATTTGATTAACATTGACATACCTTATTAAATCAATTCTGCTGCTACTTAATAGTGTTATTTTCATCAGCTCCAAAAATTAGATTTATCTTTCTTTGCTATTTTTATAATGTATATACATTTATTTCTTTAAATGGCCAGTTCTTATTGCAGGATATCCCTGTTTTTAAATGGCTAAAACTAAAATTTCATATTCTTTTAAATCTGTAGAAAAACTAATAGAT
>NW_012134381.1:23352-24133 GCF_000956105.1 Propithecus coquereli
AATATCTGTAATTTATGCACAGAGAATGTATAAAGAACTACAAAACTCAATAATAAAACAGCAAGACACCAATTAAATATGGGCAAAAGATTGAATAGATACTTAACCAAAGAATATCTAAGCATATGAAAATACACCCAACATCATTATTATTCACTGATTTGCAAACAAATTCAAACCACAATAACGATAATATTTCAGTTCTCACTTTATAGTTATTCAGAAAATCTTGAAATTATAAATGTTGACCACATAAAGTTCTTGTTATATTGTTGAGCAAATGGAACATTCAGTCACTGCTGATGGGAATGTTAAATGGTACAACCACTAGCAAAAATAGTTTGGTAGTCTTTTAACGCAGTTTAGTTCAGTGGCTTTTTTGTTGTCATTGTTGTTGTTAATTTAAACTTTCTCCTGCCATAAGATCCAACCATCCCACTTCTAGAGATTTACCCAAAAATAAATGAAAATGTGTGTCAATATAAGGACTTACACATGAATATTCCTAGTGGCTGTGTTAGAATTATCCCCAAACTGGAAATAGCCCTAATGTCCATCATCTTTGGTTGAATGGAATAAAAATTGGTTGAATAGAGTACTATTCAGTAATAAAAAGAAATGAACTATTTATACATACGACATGGGCAAGTTTTCAAATAATTACTCTGAGAGAAAGAAGTTAAAAATAAAAGAATGCATACTGTACGATTCCGTTTATATAAAACTCTAGAAATTACAAATTAAACAATAGCAAAGGAAAGCAGATTAGTGGTTCCCTTGG
>NW_012134381.1:25999-26368 GCF_000956105.1 Propithecus coquereli
TATGTATGCTTTTGTGTGAACACATATATGTCAAACTTTATCAAATTGAACACTTTAAATATGTGATGTTTATTTTATGCTATTATATATGGATAAAGAAAAAGATAAGATGTTATAACTAAGACATTTATTTCAGTTTTCTTTAGTTCTACCTTAATATGAACATATTTTTCAAGGCACAAAAATTATCAGGGCTGCTTACCTAGTACAAACTGATGTGATGCTCTTAATTACTTAGTAATTACAGAGGCCTCAACTATGTATTTGAGTATATGTATAATATTTAACAATTACTACTCAAACTCAGACACGCCAGTGACTTTTTACAGAAATATAATTATTTCAAAGCAGGTAGGTATTTTAAAAGTC
>NW_012134381.1:28231-28497 GCF_000956105.1 Propithecus coquereli
GTAACCTAAACATCTGTACCCCCATAATATGCTGAAATAAAAAAAAAAGCCTGACTAATTTTCCCATACATGTTAGAGCATCAATGGCCACCCTATACATAAATTTACAACTTGCTTTTTTTTTAAAGTAATATTTTAGATATCTTCTCAAATCATAGGAGATTTACTTCCTTCTTTTCTTTTGAATTGATTCTCATTTATATTACTTTTCTTTTCAAGAAAGCAGTGTTGCAATGGAAATCCTCAAGCACTTAATCTTTCATGTT
>NW_012134381.1:28559-28841 GCF_000956105.1 Propithecus coquereli
CTCCTGGAATTGATAAATGAATTCAGTAAAGTCTCAGGATACAAAATCAACACACAAATCAGAGGCTTTCATATATGCCAATAGCAGTCATACCGAGAACCAAATCAAAGACTCAATTCCCTTCACAATACCAACAAAGAAAATAAAGTACCTAGGAATATATTTAACTAAGGAGGTAAAAGAACTTTACAGGGAGAACTATGAAACATTAAGGAAGGAAATAGCAGAGGACGTAAGCAGGTGGAAAACTATACCATGCTTGTGGGTTGGCAGAATCAACAT
>NW_012134381.1:28891-29414 GCF_000956105.1 Propithecus coquereli
AGCCAACATCATACTGAATGGGGAAAAATTGAAAGCATTCCCACTTAGAACTGGAACCAGACAAGGTTGTCTACTATCTCCACTTCTATTCAACATAGTGCTGGAAGTCCTGGCCACAACAATCAGGCAAGAGAGTGGAATTAAAGGCATACGAATGGGAACAGAAGAGATTGAACTCTCACTATCTGCTGATGACATGATATTATATCTAGAAAAACCCATGGATTCAACTAAGAGGCTCCTGGGATTGATAAATGAATTCAGTAAAGTCTCAGGATACAAAATCAATACACACAAATCAGAGGCTTTCATATGCACCAACAGCAGTCATAACCCAGAACCAAATCAAAGCCTCAATTCCCTTCACAATACCAACAAAGAAAATAAAGTACCTAGGAATATATTTAACTAAGGAGGTAAAAGACCTGTACAGGGAGAACTATGAAACATTAAGGAAGGAAATAGCAGAGGACGTAAGCAGGTGGAAAACTATACCATGCTTGTGGGTTGGCAGAATCAACAT
>NW_012134382.1:0-460 GCF_000956105.1 Propithecus coquereli
TTCCATAATTGTTGTAGATCAGGTTTTTCCCCTAATTTCATATAAAAATTCCACTATTAAAACAAAAATATTCTTAAGTTTATATCCTGGAAGCTCGATTGTACTGGAAGTATAAAGTTTTCTTGCTTATATTATCAATAATTGTTTATCATGGAAAATTTGGACATAGATATGAAGAACAAGTTTTACTTCTTAATGCGAGTATTTTACAAATTATCCTTCTCTCTCTCTCTCTCTATTTATACAAACACACACACACACACACACACACACACACACACACATATATATATATCATTGTACCTTTCTTTTTTTTTCTTATTTAATCATTTTTCATTTATAAACTCTGGCCATTTATATTTCATAGCATTTTTTAAAATGTATTGTTCTTTTTTTTGTTTCAAAATATTACAGGGGTATAAACATTGAGGTTACATATATTGCCTTTGCACTGCCCAAG
>NW_012134382.1:2177-4186 GCF_000956105.1 Propithecus coquereli
GTAAATAAATCCAGTCCTGCTAAAGTGACATCTCAGTTAAAAGTATTGGTCAAATAAACTTAAAGATTTGAACTTAACCAAACCAAATTGCAGCTATTAGTAAAATACATATGTATGACTATTTGCCAAGGCATTAGGGAAACAATATTCATTTTACTCTAATTCTTTGAAGTTAAACTATTTACTGCACTGCCAGCAGGATTTAGTTCTGGTATTTCTCTCTGGTTTACCACGGGCACGACATAGTTTCTAAGCCTTGTTTTCATCTCTGGACATAATCTAGTTCAGCCTACTCCTCATGCCTTCTTCTCTGGCAGTTCAACCACCATCCAATCAAGGAACTCTCAAACACGGTAGAAGATGGAATTATTCATTTTGTCACTTAGACTTTCTATGTCTCAGCAATTCTAATGCTGGGATTTATGCTTATGAACAAGGTGTTTAAATGTAATGTTTGATTATTTTTGAGCATTTAGGTTCTGTGTAATAAGTGGGGTTTATACAAAGTCACCAGACTCTCCAGGATGCTTGGAATATTTGGTCCAACTCAACTATCAGAAAAAAACTCATGACAGTGAAATAGCCAGGGTGAATGCAGGTGGATTTGGTCACTTGTAAGTTGCTCTAGAGTCCTAAAATTCTGTGTTTTGATGATTCTAAGTAGAGAAGTAAAAAGAAGTTGTTGGAAAAATTTTACTTAAGGAAGCTTTGACCTCCTTGTTTCTCAGACTATAGATGAGAGGATTTAGCATGGGGATGACCACCGTGTAAAACACAGACACTACTTTGTCTTCATCCATTGAGTAGCTGGAGCTAGGACGCAGATACATGAACAGAATTGTCCCAAAGAAGATGATGACCGCCATCAAGTGGGAAGCGCAGGTGGAGAAGGCTTTGTACCTCCCTTCTGCAGAATGAATCCTTAAGATGGCAGCAAGGATGTAGAGGTAGGAAACCAGAATCATCAGGAGGCAGCTCAATTCATTAAAACTGGCAAAAGCAAAAATGACAATTTCATTGATGTGTGTGTCAGAGCAAGAGAGTTTCAGGAGGGGTGGAACGTCACAGAAAAAGTGGTTGATGACATCTGAGCAGCAGAAAGACAGCTGGAAGGTGAAGCCAGTGTGAATGGCGGCATTTATAAAGCCTGCAAGATAAGTAGCCAACACTAGGAGGGCACTGAGGTGGGGGGACATCAGGACTGTGTACAGGAGAGGCTTGCAGATGGCCACATAACGGTCATAGGCCATCACGGCCAACAGAAAACCCTCAATGCCAGCAAAGGAGCCAAAGAAGAAGAATTGAGTGGCACATGCATTAAAGGAAATGACTGGGTTCTCCACCCAGAAATTCACCAGCATATTAGGGGCAATGACGGAAGAATAACAAAAGTCAACAAAAGACAAGTTACTGAGGAAAAAGTACATGGGAGTGTGGAGACGTGAGTCAATCTTGATTAATAGGATCATTCCAAGATTTCCTACAACCGTGATCATATAAACAACTAAGAACACCACAAAAAGAAGACATTGTATTTCTGGATGATCTCTGAATCCCAGGAGAATAAATTCGGACACTGTTGTAAAGTTGCTCCCCATATCTTGTCTCAGAATGGATAATTTATTTGCTGGCATAAGAAGGAAACCATGAGAGATATGTTAATCTGATTCACTATAGTAGTCATTGTATTACCAGTATATATTAATATCTACTGTATCTATATGTATCCCATAATGTCATGTCATAAACCTAAAATATACACAGTAAAATTTATTTAGAGAAAAGAGAGAAACCAATGAAATGAATTGTACAAAAAAAATACCTGGAAATTAAATAGTTCATTCTCTGCTTAATATTACTTCTAAGATGTTCTGAAAACATATGTATTACAACTCTTTGTTTTCTTACTGAAGGAAAAGAGAAAAGATCCCTTAAGTAAACATTAACTTATTTTTAAAAATAAATATGTGTATGCATGTGTGTGTGTGTGTGAGGCTTTGATTATTGTT
>NW_012134382.1:6736-7614 GCF_000956105.1 Propithecus coquereli
TGATCCTAAATCTCTCTCTTCTAAAAAAATGCATATTAATAGTTTAGTTGATAACATTAAATTCAATGTTTCAGACATCCAATTCGAGATATTTAGTCTGATTTTCTTGACTATTTTAGGTCCTCTTGAAACTATATATCTGAACAACTTACAATAAAGTAAATCATCTTACCTTTGTTCCTTAGGAAATATTCACTGAAGGTAGTACTATATATCAGTTTACTTTGTTTCGTTCATTTTTTTTATAGTAATACATGTTTTCTGTTCTGATAACAGCCAGAAATATAGCTTTGAAAAATTATGCAAGCTCCATAAAAGAATCGGCTAAGGCAGATTTCATCTGTGGTCAATTAATTCAACAAAGGGTAGAATGTACTGCTTCTTAAGGCAGAACATCAGGCTTATGAAGGCTGTGATCATTCCCTCGAGACTTAGTCACTGCAAAACACTAAAAAGTCTAAAGTCTGAAATATGCTAATCCACAATTAAGAAGGGAATTCATTTTTCACTCAGGCATTTCCCCACTGAACCACATATACCTGGGAGAGTATCTTACGAGTTTGGAGAACAAAATGTATCTTATGATCCTGAGGCTTCATTAAGAACAGCACTGAATTAAATGTTACAAGATTGACCAGATTCTGACTCCAACCTTCTGAATTCCACTTAAAATACAATCCTTATTCATTTCTACTAGAATATGGCTCCCACTTCATTCATTAATCTATTCATTCACTCAAGAGATATTCATAAATTTGTCTCATGAAGCAGACGTTATCTGTGGTACTGGTAGAGTAGCCAGCAAAATTAATCTTGTCCATTCCTTCATGCAACTTGCAATCTGGAGTTGGGTGGAGACAATTATTACAAAGTTATTT
>NW_012134383.1:0-11126 GCF_000956105.1 Propithecus coquereli
GGTCATAGGCAGAGACTTGGGCACAACCAAGCTGCCGTAGACTCGGTGGCTTATAAACAACGGAAGTTGGTTTCTCACAGTTCTGGGGGCCGGGAGGTCCAAGACAAAGGCAGCAGCAGATGCAGCGTCTGGTGGGGGCTGCTGCTCAGTTCACGGACACGCTGTCTCGCTGCGTCCTCCCGTGGTGGGTGGGGCAAGGCGGCTCTCGGGGGCCTCTTTTACGAGAGCACTGATCCCACTCACATTTGAACATGAGAACTGTGGTGGGGACACGAACCCTCAGACCATGGCAGCTGTGGTCACAGGAGAGGCTTGGCCACGGCCACAGTGAAGATGTGGCCAGAGTCATAATCCAGCAATGTCCGTCCCAGCCCAGCCCCTTCCCGAGGTGTCAGACATCTACTCAGCTGGCGGGGGGGGGCGGGGGGACCAGCCCTTCCTGGGACCCAGAGGCGTGACTTCTGCCTGGGACTGTACACGCGTCACAGAGCCCCGGGGCTCAATATCGTCATCTGTCAAACGATCAGATTGCTCAGACTCTGCAAAAAACCCTCCAGCTGTAGCATCCTACGGAGACTTAACGCGGGACCGTCCCCTGGCAACCTGCGCAGGGTGGACGTGGCGCGGTGCATTGTTCTCTGCCCTGCATGGGGCTCTGGGCAGTTGCTCCCAGCCCCACAGAGGGACAGGGCTGGGGTGGGCGAGGGGCTCAGTCCCATCGCGAAAGTGACACACCCTCTTTCTCGCAGCGCCATCCGGATCAGCCGGAAGGGCCGGCACACGCTCCTGAACTTCTGCTTCCACGCGGCTCTGACCTTCACGGTGTTCGCGGGCGGCATCAATCGCACCAAGTTCCCCGTCCTGTGCCAGGCGGTGAGTGCCGTGGTCGCGTGTGCCGCAGAGCCACGTGTGTTTGTCACCCTCCTGCTGAGGGGAGAGTATAGTAACTGTCCTGTCTGTGAAATAAGATTCTAGCATCTGTCCGGCGTTTCCCGGGAAGGAACGCGAGGCTCTGGCCAGTCTGCGTCAGTTTCACTCCATGTGAATCCGGTTGTTTTGCCCCAAATTGTATCATATAAAAGAATTTACTTCTCCCTGGACCAGCACACTCCAAGGCCTAGTGACGGCTGACTGGACAGCTGCTGTCCACCAAGGTCAAGCACAGACCTGCCTCCAACGAGGGGTCTGGTGGGGCGGGAGCTCCGGGGAGGGGGACCTGCCCTGTGGGAGCAGGAGCCAGTGGGGCAGGTTACCGGGGTGTCCGGGTTGCGCAGACCACCCCGCGTGGACCCCACCCAAGAGCTACTGGGAACATCCTGCTCCGCCAGGAGAGGTAGAGCCTCCCAGCGCCCAGCTCGGAAAAGAACGAGGGTGTCGGGAGAGGGCCTTCCTCACGCCCTGGGGCCTGCCTGGCTTTGGCTTAAAGGGGGGAGTCGGAATCGCCGATTCCATCAGAGCTGAGCCTGGTCCCGCCCTTTGGGTCTCAGCTGGGCCCCAGGCCCAGCCCCGGGACGGTCCCCTCCAGGGCCCTGCATGCCGGGTGGGGGCGCCCCACGGGCTACAGACGTGTGACTGGAGCTCAGCCCTGCGGTTTGGTTCCTGCGCGGGGCCTGCGCCCAGCCTGCTGTGCCCGGGGAGCGTGCGCCTCTCTCGCTGGCCCTGTCATCACGAGCTCAGCAAACATCCACAGGTGGCGTGGGTGCGACTCCACCCGGGGGGCCTCGGGCCCTCCCAAACCTGGAGCTGACGTTGGTGGCTGTCTGTCCACACTGGAGACCCGTCCACCTGCCAGAGAGCAGTGGCCAAGAAGCACCCTGGGGGTGGGTGGGTGAGGGCCTGTCCCCACAGGGGACAGCTGGGCTGTGAGCGCCAGGCCTGCCCAGGCCGTCTTTCCCTCCTCGCACGGGTATGATCACATTCTGAGGCCGGGAGAGCCTCATGGGCCCCCACGCACACGCCCCAGACCTGTACACGGAGGCAACGGCACGTCCATGTGAGCGCACGTCAGGACCAGCCACCAGAAAGCCACGTCCACCACCTGGGCCCAGCCCTACGTGGCCCTGGCAGAAAACCCACCGGCACACGCATGGGAGGCGGCTGCGGCGGATGCCGCTCAGTGGGCGGAAAGGAGCCAACGCGCATGCCTGGGAACCCCGTCTATGTCCTGCCTGCGGCGCGCTGGGCATGGGCTTTAAATCCGCACTTCACCGCCATGCTCCACACGCGGCAACAAAGCCACCAGGCCCCACGCGAGCCCCGAAACTGTCCAGGCTCAGACCAGCCCGGACGAGGCTCTGTGCAGCCCGAGAGCCTGCTGGTGGCAGCCGCGTGACGCCGAGACGTTTGGTGGGCAGGGCGGGTCTGGAAGGGGCCAGAGAGGCGAGACCTTGGGGAGATCGTGTGAAGGAGAGAAGCCTCCGCACTATCCCGGTGACAGCGCTCGGGGGGAAACGGGGTCTGGGTGCCGCAGTTGGAAGGTGACGGCCCCTCTCCAGGCGCCGTCTCGACCTGCAGCCACGGTCCCAGCGGGCGTCCCTCACACGCTCACGTGCTCATTCATTCATTCAGCACGCGTGAGACGGGGCCTGCTGGGCACTGGGCGCAGCCGGAAACAGGCCCACGGGGTCTCGTGTGGAGCCCGCATGCTGGGGGCACCGCACAGCAGCCGCGCAGACGGCACCCGCGGCTGCGGCAAGATGGGGAGGTGTGGAGGACAGAAAACCGAGCTCAGGCCCAGACGTCCTTGACCTCCCTGCGCTTGGCGGCGTGACCAGAAGTGTCTCTCGCTGTTTCTGAGGCCTCCTCGGCCTGTGGCTCCCCCTCCCTGCGGGAAGGAAAGGCCCGGAGCCAACCACGAGGCCACAGGACGGCGGCCGCCACACTCCGCAGGGGCCCCGACAGTGCCGCACACAGGACCCTGGGCCCGACCTTCCCGCCAGCACCACGCGGAGCAGCGAGGGAGCATCCAGAGCTCTGACGGCTGGAGAGGACAGAAGGTCGTCATGGCAACACATAGCTGACCACGAGCCTCATTAGATGCTAAGCAACATCATCAACAGACGTGCCCTCAGCACCGGGCCTGGGTCCACAGTGGGGTGGGGTGACCGTCACGGCCTCCTTCCTGGGCAGGGCAGCCCTGTCCAGGCGCTCAGGCGGCCTCCCCAGGGCCTCTGCGTGTCCAGCCCGACGTCTGTGTTTGGGAGACGAGTACGCCGTTCACGCCTCTTGAAACCCCAGAGCACGCGCGGGCGAGGCCCGACCCTTCCCGCCCCCTTCACCACCAGGAGACACCCTGAGGCCTGGGGACGGGCGCTGCCTCTGACCACTGATGGCCACGCAGGACGGTGACACCGCACCGCCACCCTCTCCCCTGCCCCCGCTGGGGCAGCGCACATGCAGGGCCCGTCCCGGGAAAGGCTGGACTCTCTCGGGCGAGCTGCGTCTCCCGCCGCCACCCCGCAAAGGGAACTGAACTGAACCGTGAGCAGAGCCGCGACCTTCCCACCGCCCACGGGAGTCTCGTCAGTGATTGTAGGTTTTGTCTTAAGTAAAACGTGGACTCTGGATTTGATCGATCGTTACAAAGGCGCAAGGTTGGCAGTGTTCAGAGTCTGTGTTCCGTCGACGTTTGCGTCCCTCCCGATGACGCAATGTTTTACTTCCCTGTCTCCAAGTGTCAGGTCGCCGCTCCAAAGGTAGCTTCGATTTGCGGAATCAGAGGGCAGAGACAGGTGCGGCGCATGATTAGCTGGGCAGAGGCAGCGAGGCTGGGGCACGGCAGGAGCAGCTCCCTGCACGGTCGGCGGCCGAGTGTCCTGGGTCAGAGCCTCCTCGTACACACAGGGCCACGAGCTGCGGAGATCCCCGCTAAGGACGCGCCACCCCCCTCGCTCGAACACTGTGTGGGGCTCCGATGCCCAACTCTGCAGCCACAGGGCCCCGGCCTGAGCCCCACGCGACCACAGGAGGGGCGGGCACACAGGCCCCACAGGTGGCATGGACTCGCGCAGGGACACGCACAGGCCCGTGGGCTCCCACGAGCTCCCCAACCGCACCTCTGTTCAAGGGTCTTTGCAGCCCACATGCCCCCTGCGGCACCCCTGCAGTGTCCGAGGCTGCCCCCGATAACCCGCCTTACCCCCTGCAGCTGTCCTGTCTTGTTACTAGACGCTGTCTCCTGAAGGAGCCCAGGGAGCTCCAGGCTCGGTGGCTCGGGCTTCGGGGAGGTGGGGCTGGGGCTGACCGGCTGACCGGCCTCTGTCCCCCGCAGGTGGGCATCGTGCTGCACTACTCCACACTGTCCACCATGCTGTGGATCGGAGTGACCGCCAGGAACATCTACAAGCAGGTGACCAGGAAGGCCCCACCGTGCGCGGATGCAGACCAGCCACCGTACCCCAGGCAGCCGCTTCTCAGGTACGGAGACCACTCACGCGCGTGGCCCCCCCACCAGAGGGGCTGAGTGACGCTGGCACATCCTCCGTTTCCTGGCAAACTCCTCAGAGGGCTGCTGGGGCCTGAGGAGGACGTGATCCAAGTAGGGCCACAGGGGAAGTGCGGTGACCTGGGGACAGGATGGGGTCTGAGTGGGGTCAGGGTGATGTCCTGGGGACAGGGTGGAGTCCTGGTTTATGCTGGGGAACAGGATGGGGGCAGGGTATTGGGGCAGCATCCGTGGCTGGGCCATCGTGTGCGGGAGGCCACGTGTGTGCCTCGTGCTGGACATGCCCCACGCTGCCCAGTCACTGTCCTGAGACCCCTGCTCCCCGACCAAAGGCTGTGCGTGGAGGTGGCCCACGTGGCCTTGGCCCCAGTGTCCGTGGTGGCCTTGCTGATGCTGGGCACCTGCTCCCGAGCTGGTAGAAAATCATGACGCACTCGGGCGCCAACTTCAGGGTGACCCTGGCCTGTGCCCAGCTGTCGGTCCTTCCTCCAGCCAGGATCCACAGGAGACTCGGCAGGGACTGGGGACGTGCCTGGGACGCAGGGACAGCCCCAGGACGAAGGCCAGGGCGCCGTCCTCCCCAGAGTCAGGAGCCAGGGAAACTGGGGCAGACGCGAGGTGCAGATGCAGAGATTCCTCTCACGTCCCACAGAAAATACCCGCGCTGGGGCTGGGGCTCCGCAGGCAGGAACACGCACACACGTGCCCCGTGACTGGACAGCAGCTTCCAAACGGGAGATCTGTGGCTTCGCTGTTCGCTTTTCTGAGTCAAGACTTAACCCCAACCCCGGAGTTGGAGAAAGCCAGGCTCAGCATGTGGCCCGTGAGGCCTTGAGCATGGGCACCAGCCTGCCCGTCCTCCTGCGGGCTGTGCTCCAGCAGGGGCTGCCCTGCACCTGGGGGCCCCTCGGGGACTTGGGGGACGTTTTCCTCCAGGCGGCTCCTGCAAGAGGCAGTTGCTGCCAGTGTGAGCTGTGGCCACGTGCGGGCCGTGGACATGGCAGCTCCTCCAAGTAGGGAACCAACAGAACTCGTTTCGAGGCAGAAAAAGCGACGTCCCATGTCCCGTGAATAAGACCAGTCCCCCTCCCCTCCCGCCAGAGTTTCTGCCGTTGTTTGAATTTCGGGTCCGGGCAGACCTGTTGCCACTTAGCGACCAGGGCTGGGGTGCGCTATGCTCACGAGGACCCAGCGGCGGGATTCACGATCTCGCCCGAGGTCCCTGGGTTTGAGAGTCACTCTCAGGGTGCATTTCCTGTCTGTGGCGGACCGCAGGGCTGCCGGGCTCGTTGGAGAGTGGGGTGGGCCACGGGGTGTCTGGTGCTCCTCCCTGACAGCCTTGAGACAGAGCCGGGTCCGGGCTGGTGGGCTGGGCTCAGCGGTGCAGAGCAGCAGACCTGGCGGACCGTGAGGGCCGGCCTGTTTACCGTGGCGCTCTGGGGAAACTCACTGTTCCTCTTGTGCTGCCTGGAGACCACCATCACCCTCCCCGACCCGGGCCCTTCCTCTGGTGTAGAAAGGCCTGGACATTCGTGGGGGGCAACCACAGGTGCCATGACCCCGGAGTCCTCCGTGACCAGGGTCCTGGCCACTCCACTCTCCCCAGCTGCGCCTTCCCCCGCCCCGTGGCTGGTCGTGGCCTGGGCATGTACACCGGCGGCAGGCACAGACTTGGGGGTGAGGAGAGGTGTTTGGCTTTGCAGGGGCCTGGTGCTATCTCTGTGCTGCCCCGGGCCATGGGGGAACGTGCGGAGCCTGCACCTTCCCAGGGGGGCGGTGGAGCCTTTCCTCTCCCCACCTCGGCCCAGAGCCTCCTGCTCAGGGGGGCACTTCCCGTCGGTCTGCACCCCGGGCGCGATCCCACAGCGCGGAAGGAGGCTGCGCACAGTCAGTGTCAACAGAAGTTCAGTTCCTGAGTCCTGAGACTTTGCAGCCCTGGGAAGGAACAGCCCAGATGCTCGCCAGGCCGCACGCGGCGCGCGCCGCTCACGCTGCCCTCTGCCCACACCACTGCCTGCCGGACCCTCGGCCTAGACGGGGCAGCGGGGCCGGCTCGGGTCCCACGGGGCAGTGGCCAGGTCACCGGCCCCAGACGCTCGGTGCTGCCTGTGCGTGAAGGAGCCCCCGTGCCCGGCCCCGCCCAGCCCTGCGGGTTCCAGTGAGAAACGGGAAGGAAGCCGTCGTCCCTGAGAAGCTTCTGCAGGACCACAGATGCTGCCGGAGCACCTGACGTTCTGAGAAAGCCTCGCTTCCCGCGGCGGCGCACCGGGGTTTGCCCACTCTCGGCAGCCGCCTCTGCTCAGCTTTGGGGAGAACCAAAACTTCAGAGATTTCAAGGAAAACACAGCCATGTAGAATTTAGCAGGACTCGAGTCAAACATGTTACGGCCTGCGCGGTCTTGCTGTGGCCAAGTGGATGGGAGACCCCTCTCTCCACAGAGAGCTGGGTCGGCAGGGGCCGACACCCCGAAGACGCTGATTGTGCAGGAGGTCAGAGCTCGCGACCAGGGGCTGCCCTCTGGTCAAGGCCCGGTCGGGGAGGGGGCGGTGGAAGCCCAGCGGGGCGCGGCGGTGGCCTCTGCGACGCGACTCCAGCGGGGACTTTGTGACTTTCTAGATGGTGATTCACCGGGTTTCATCTCCCCCTGTCCCAGGACAAGCCCCCTGCACCACCCCAGGTAGCCGGCGCCAGGCAGGCCTGTGCCGCGCCTCCCCCCTCGGTGCCTTTCCCGAGCCCACGCTGGGAGGCTGGCAGGGCTGGTGTCTGAGCCGGGCGAGCTGCAGATTCCGACGTGGAACCACGTCCTGCCCTGCAGGCAGGAGACCCCAGCTTGCACCAGCTCCACCGACCCCTTCCGTTCTCGCGGTGTTTTCTCCAAAACTCAGCACGCGGTGCGGCCACTGAGGCTCCTGCTGCCTGGACGAGCCACGCTCAGGTCCCCACCATGGGAGACCCCGGGAGACTCTCCCAGGCCCACACTGCAGCCCTGCCGGGCTCCCTGCTCTCCCTGCGCACCCGACGGCCATCCGGGTTCGGGCCTCCCCTGTCCTGCAGCCCGGCTCCCTCACCTGCCGGACGCACCACGCCGAGGAGGGTGCTCCAGAGCGGTGGGCGCACCACGGGAAGGCGCCAGAGCCTGCGGCAGACTTGCCCAGCGGCGGGGGCCGCTGCAGACACACCCAGCGGGTCCCCTCTAGGGCAGGGCGCAGGCGAGCGGATGGACAGACCCCAGGGAAGTAGAGCGTAGACTCAGGGAAAGGTCAGTGAAGGCCGAAAACATCCCACCGACAAAGTGGCAAGTCACGTTCCTCAAAGGTCACACCCCCGGGGCTCAGCGTGACCCTCACTGGCCTCAGACAGCGTCAGGGGCCACACCAGCTCTGACCACCGGCGGGACCACGTTGGGTCTGGAGACCACGTTACGTGTTGCGCGCCGCAGTGTTAAACCGTCTGCTGCTTTGTAGATTTCAGTGCGCGAGTCTTGACCTCCTCCGTCAAATGTTTGTCCCCAACTAGTTTATTCTTTTTGCTGTTATTGTAAAGGGGATTGTTTTCCTAATTTTCTCTTTGGATTTTTCATTGCTTGTGTTTAGAAATACAACTGATTTTGGCATCGATCTTGTCCTACAACTTTGCTAAGTGCCTTCTGTTAGCTCCGATCCTTTCTTCGTTAACTCTTTCGGATTTTCCGTACCTGTGATGATCTCGCCGTCTGTGCGCAGGGCCGGTTTTACTTCTTCCATCCCAGTCTGGACGGCTCATCCTTCTTTTGCTTGCCTAGCTATGCCAGCTAGAGCATCCGACGCAATGTTACTCTTCCCTCTGAGTTTCTTGGTCTAGTGAAAGGTTTACGAATTTTGTTGATTTGTGTTTATTTATTTATTTCTATTTTGGAGACAGCCTTGCTCTGCCACCCAGGCCGCAGTGCAGTGGCATCAACGTAGCTCACTGCAGCCGCGACCTCCCCGGCTCCTGCGACCTTCCGGCCTCACCCTCCCGAGTGGCTGGGACCACAGGTACCACCACGCCCGGCTGACTGTTGATCTTTTTAAAGAACCAATTTTGGTTGCATCGATTTTCTCTGCTTTTCTGTTCTCTAATTCATTTGCGTCTCTGCTCTGGCCTTTCTTATTCCCTTTCTTCTGCCAGCGTTGGGTGTCGTCTGCTCTTTTTTCAGGTTCCTCATGGTATAAAATTAGATTATTATTTTCTTTTTAATGTAAATGTTTACAGCTATAAATTTTCCTCTGAGCACTGCTTTTGGTGCATCCTTAAGGTATGTTGTGGGGAGTTATTTCCCATTTATCTCAAAGTATTTTCTAGTTTTCCTTGTGGTTTCTTCTTTAGCTCATTGGTTATTCGAGTATGTTGTTTAATTTTCACAGATCACTAGGTGTTCAGGGAGGAAATCCCATCTTCTCTAGAATTACGCAAAACTTGTAACAACTTGCTGAATGATAGAAATCCTGACTTGATCAAGGTGAACCACGTGGTTTCAGGTGGTTTGTCTCTGTGGAGAGATCCTCCCTACAACGATGAGAAACATTATTTTATTTCTTCTCTGTCTGCGGTGAAGCTCTGTGGCTGGGGTCCAGGTCCACGGGAGGACGAGGGCGGCCGATTCTGCACAGCCACTGTGTGGCTGGCCGTGGCAGGCAGCGGCTGCCGGCTGCTTCCTCTGTGTGTGAGGAGGGTGGGTGCGGGGCCGTGGCCCGTCTCCAGGGAGGGTTCTGGGCCCCAGACCAGGCTTCACCCAGACCTCACCAAGGAGCCCGCCGCCCTTTCTGGTGTGCTCCGCGCGGGCATGGCTGCGACCTGAGTGTAAATTTTGTCCGGGACCCGTGAGTTCTGCCTCACGGCCTGCTGGTAAGTCCCCACCAGGAACCCGCCGTGAGCCTTTGGCCCACAGAAGTGCCACGCAGATGTGGAGCGGTCTGGGAAGGCCACGATCCGACCCGAACCAGGGCTCTGTGGGGTCTTGTCACGAGGATGACCTGGCCTGCCCGAGTGAGTGAGGGAGACCGTGGGCAGGACCCCCATTGAGAGGGGTGTTGGGGAGAAGGGAGCAGAGAGAGGCACCAGGAATCGAAGGGGAGCTGCCCAGGGGGAGGGGACAGGCCCACATGGGACACAGGCCCTGCCACTCCCCGACGTGCTGACTGACCCGCCCTCTGGCCCCACGACTGGTGCCTCCTCTGATTCTAAGACGCCTCATGTTGGACCCACACAGGGCCACAGTCTTCTAGGTACCCTGAGATCCTGGCCACGAGACGGGCTGGAGCCACAGGCCAATCCAGGGGTGACTTGCAGTGACATCACTCCTGACAGTGACACACGTCTAACCCATGGCCACAGAGCCTCCCCTTAGAGTGGCCCAGATACCTTAATGGTTGGTCCACGTGGACCCAGCACCCCCTCCTAGTGTCCACGTGACCCCGCACCTCCCCTCCTAGTGTCCACGTGACCCCGCACCTCCCCTCCTAGTGTCCACGTGACCCCGCACCCCTCTCTTCAGTGTCCACGTGACCCCGCACCTCCCCCTCCTCTGTCCACGTGACCCAGCACCTCGCCCTCCTCGGTGTCCATGTGAGCCTGCACCACCCACTCCTAGTGTCCACGTGACCCAGCACCACCCCCTCCTCGGTGTCCACGTGACCCAGCACCTCCCCCTCCTCGGTGTCCACGTGACCCTGCACTGCCCACTCCTAGTGTCCACGTGATCCAGCACCTCCCCCTCTTCGGTGTCCACGTGACCCCGCACCTCCCCCTCCTTGGTGTCCACGTGACCCTGCACTGCCCACTCCTGGTGTCCACGTGACCCTGCACCGCCCCCTCCTCGGTGTCCACGTGACCCAGCACCTCCCCCTCAGTGTCCACGTGACCCTGCACCGCCCACTCCTGGTGTCCACGTGACCCCACACCCCCCCTCTTCGGTGTCCACGTGACCCAGCACCTCCCCCTCCTCGGTATCCACGTGACCCTGCACCACCCACTCCTCGGTGTCCACGTGACCCCACACCTCCCCCTCCTCTGTGTCCACGTGACCCCGCACCTCCCCCTCTTCGGTGTCCACGTGACCCAGCACCTCCCCCTCCTCTGTGTCCACGTGACCCCGCACCTCCCTTCCCTCCTTGGGCATCAGCTCAGGACCTGCCAGCTGGTGTTCCTCCACGTGTCGGGCACTGGGCACTATTCCAACTTCCCGTCCTCCTCCCCACGTCACATCAAACCCCTGTCCCATGACCCTGCCCCCACCCTGTATAGCCTCCCCTCTCTCCACACCCCACTCCCTACACCCCTGTTTTGCTGCTGGTCTCCCGAGACCGCTTCTCTGCATCCACCCATCCAGCCGCCCCCGCCCCCCTGCAGCATTTCCCTCCCAGGTGGGTCCCACCTGTGTAGCCTCTGAGAGACTGTCCGGCCCTGCTGCCCCTCAGGCCTGGCCGCCATCTGTCTGCACCTCCCTCCACGGCACGCCCTGCCCTCCCCACCGGGCAGGTGTGTCCCACCTCTGCCCTGGGCTCAGCCCGGCCACCTCCCTGCAGGGTGCCACGGGCAGTGGTCCCCCAGCCCCTCCAGGCGTCTTGCTGTTTTCTTCTCTCGAGAGGGGGCTTTCCCGTTTTGCACTCAGAGCTGGGCGTCCGCCTCCACGTGGCGCTCGCTGGAGCTACCAGCCGACAC
>NW_012134383.1:11176-11814 GCF_000956105.1 Propithecus coquereli
CCCACTCCTAGTGTCCACGTGACCCAGCACCTCCCCCTCCTCGGTGTCCACGTGACCCTGCACCGCCCACTCCTAGTGTCCACGTGATCCAGCACCTCCCCCTCTTCGGTGTCCACGTGACCCTGCACCTCCCCCTCCTCGGTGTCCACGTGACCCTGCACCACCCACTCCTGGTGTCCACGTGACCCTGCACCGCCCCCTCCTCGGTGTCCACGTGACCCAGCACCTCCCCCTCCTCAGTGTCCACGTGACCCCACACCGCCCACTCCTGGTGTCCACGTGACCCCACACCTCCCCCTCTTCGGTGTCCACGTGACCCTGCACCGCCCACTCCTTGGTGTCCACGTGACCCCACACCTCCCCCTCCTCTGTGTCCACGTGACCCCGCACCTCCCTTCCCTCCTTGGGCATCAGCTCAGGACCTGCCAGCTGGTGTTCCTCCATGTGTCGGGCACTGGGCACTATTCCAACTTCCCGTCCTCCTCCCCACGTCAGATCAAACCCCTGTCCCATGACCCTGCCCCCACCCTGTGTAGCCTCCCCCTCTCCACACCCCACTCCCTACACCCCTGTTTTGCTGCTGGTCTCCCGAGACCGCTTCTCTGCATCCACCCATCCAGCCGCCCCCGCCCCCCTGC
>NW_012134383.1:17619-17939 GCF_000956105.1 Propithecus coquereli
AGTTTCACCCTTAATCTCTTTCCCTGGACACCGGAGGCCTCGTTTTCTTTAGATAAGAAGGGCCTGGGAGACAAAGAGCGATTTGGCAGCACCACCGAACTGAGCTGAGAATGGAAGCCCCATCCCTCAGTAGGAACAGATCCAACCCATGCCCCTAAATCAGTGCCCAGAGCCCCCTCTGACACTCCAGCGCCGCCACCTCCGGCCACCTGCCCAGGAGGCCCAGAGCACCTGCCACGGCCCGCTGGCCCACCGCCAGCCAGCTCTGCCCCGCCCTGCTCCACCCCACCCTGCTCCGCCCCACCTGACACCCCCTCCCC
>NW_012134384.1:0-2695 GCF_000956105.1 Propithecus coquereli
TTTTTTTTTTTTTTTTTTTTTTACTTCTCCATATAATATCTATCAAAGACTAACCATTAAGAAATTTTTAGCATAATGGGGATTGTATCCATTACATATTCACTCATTTGTGAAGTATTTACTAAGTGCCATATGCTTATGGAGATACAGTGATGAATGAGATAAACATTTTCTGCCCTCATGTAATTTATAATTTGATGGGGGATGCAGCAAACAAGTATATTGATAACTGTAATAGAGACGTGATAGAGCTAATACTAGCTAACTTTAGCAGGACCCACAGTGCAGCTCAGATATTTCTTAGCCACCTTTTTATTCATCTTTCTTATTCATCTCTTTGACCAGATCAGTGAAAGAGCTAAAACTGTAAGAATAGCCATTCCAAACTTAATCTGGTCTCCTTAGACTCCTTCACTCACAGTTCCAAATAACTTTAACTTTTTATTTTAATGAAAGACAAATCTGATACAAGCTCCATCACCTTTCACTGCTCCTCAAAATGTCTTTCTTTTCATCCATCCTGTTATTCCTTGGGATTAGATTATCATTCTTTTCCACAACTGACTTCCACTTAGGTTCTTGATTCTAACTCTTTAATATATATAGATATAATCTCCTTTGCAATCTTGCTGAGTAAGGTACTTCCTTTTTCTCACATAGAATTCATGCCTTGAATATTCACTCCCTCAGCTGTAATGTCTTTCTGGCAGAATGCTCAGGTTTCCAGATAATGAAAAAGAAGACCTTTCTTTCATACCGTAAGTCTCTTTCCTTCATTACCAAACTTTTTAAAAGGATTACCTATCTTTTTCTTTTCTTACCACCCATAGTCTATAACCCTTATAATCAGATTTTTGTTCCCAACAGTCTACTACAACAGTGCTTGGAAAGTCACTAATTAAGACCAGTTGTTGATTTTATGCAATATTCAGTACTATTAACTAAGCATTTCTCCTTAAACTGATCCTCTCTTGGCTTCAAATATATCCCATCGACTTCTTTGTCTTTCTTATAGAATCTTTCCTGACTCTTATTGTACTCCCTTAATATGTAGATTCCCCCCGTCCCCCAGATGTCCTCAATTGACTTCATTTTCCTCATTTTTCCCCTCTGTTTACTCTTATTATAGTTTCCATCAACTTGAAAAAAAACTCCTGAAACTCTGTTTCTAGCCTGATGGCTATGACTGGTCATGCAACAAGACAAGCAACATACCTAAGACAAACTTGCTTAATTTTTCTGAGCTTTAATTTCTGTTTGTGTAAAAAGATGATGATGTAACCTGCTCTGCCTATTTCACATCAGCGTTTGACCCAGTAAATCATTTCCTCTTCTTCCCTCACTAGCTGTTCCTCCTTAGTTTCCTTTGCTTGTTCTGTTTTGTCTTCTCAACCTCTTAATATTGGGGCTCCACTGGGACTCATTTTTGGATCTCTTTTTCCCTCAGTGTGCACTTGGTGATCTCATTCACTTTTGTGGCTTTAAATACCATCTATATACTGAAACTCCTAAATTTGTCTCTTTAGCCCAGACATTTCCTTCAAACTTCAGACTCCTATGTCCGGTTACCTAATCAGTATTTCTTAGATGTCAATGAAACATCTCAAACTCAAATTGTACAAAACAGAACTTTGCTCTTTTTTTTTTAATTGCAGATCTGCTCTTCTTATAGTTTCTTTATCTCGGTTAATGGCAGTTGTGTCCTTTGTGTCTCTTTCTCTCATACCCTGTCACCCCATGTTTTCTCCATCAGGAAATTCTGTTGATTCTACCTTCAAAAGATACACCAGTTTAAAACTCTCCACCACCCCATCCCCCACCATTACTACCACCTTACCAAGTCATCATCATAGCTTGAGTGGGTTTCTGAGGAAGCCCCCTAACTGGTCTTCCTTCTGCTACCTCAAACTCCTGGGCTCAAGTGATCCTCTTTCCTCACCCTCCCAAAGTGCTGGGATTACAGGCATGAGCCACCACACCTAGCCCAAAATTGACCCTTTTTAAACAAGTCAAATCACATCATTCCTTTGCTCAAAATCTTCTAATGGTTCTTCATTTCACTTATGGTAAAAAACCAAAGTTCTTGTAACAGCCTATAAAACCCTTCATTACTTTTCTGACCCTGTCTTCACTTGCTTTTCCCCTTCTTCACTGCACTCAAACCGTTGGCTGCCTGGTTGCTCGTCAAACATGCCAGGCATTGTTCCACTGCAGGACCATTGTATGAGCTATTTTGTGTAAATAGCATACTCCTTCTCCAGATGGCTGCCTGGCTTGCTTCCTCACTGCCTTCCTGTCTGGTTAAATACCACCTTCTCATTGAAGCTTACCTTGACCACCCTAATTAATACTGCAATGTGCCCTCCCCTCCTGGTTCTTCCAGTATCTGTTGCCTTGATCTACTGTTTTTTCTTCTCCTTAGTCCTTTCACCTTTTTACTTGATCACTTACTATTTTATCATTTTTATTATTTATTGTCTGTTTCCTGCTAGAATGTAGTCTTCATGTTTTTTGTTCACTAATGTCTTGGAGTTTATCCTGCTTAGAATTTGTTGAGCATTTTATCTTTCATCAAAATTTGGGAAGTTTTTCACCATTATTTTTTCAAATGTTCTTTCCGCCTCTTTCTCTCTCTCTTCTCTCCCTCTTCTCTCCCTCTGAGAATCCTATTACACATATGTTGGTATGCTTGATG
>NW_012134384.1:2745-4316 GCF_000956105.1 Propithecus coquereli
ATCCGTGATGGTATTCGTGCCCCTTTTTTGTTTCAAATTTATATTCCTTATCTTGTGTTGAAAGTTATTAGAAAATATTTAGTTCATTTCAGCTCTGTTGAGCACTTCAGGTTTTATTTGGTATTTGCTGCTTTTTTAAAACTTAAAATTCAGTATTTTAGAAAAAATTGCTAAGAATTCTAGATGAAAATAAATGAAATCATACTCAAGAGTAATCAGCTATATTTTAATGTGCCAGAATTTCTATTCAGGAATATGAAAATATTTTAAAATACTGCTTTGTTGTGAATCACAATTTGATATCTGTGCTTATGCAGGTAGAGATCTGCAAAACAAATATGTCAGATTGAAAATAGCAGCACCGTTATAGCCAATGAAAAGACTTATATGAAAGAAGCCTTTATTGGTTTGTGTTTATAGATAAAAATTTAAAAATATTCTTCAAGTATATTACAGAAATACCAAACATTATTATTATAATGCTTTGCCAGTATAACCCTTTCACTCATATTCACTCATTTTTTTTTTCCCTCAACATATAAGAATAATTAAGATTCGTACTTGGGTTATTTTTATTTTTGCATTTTCAGATTGGTTTAATGACTAAGGAACATAATAACTAATTAGAACAACTACTTATTTGGCAATCTCAAGTTACTGGAAACATAGTTGAGAATCAGAAAGAAAGCAAAATAATAATAAATAAATAATTATATAAAAGGTTAAGTGAGTCTGTGAGTTGGCAAATAACTAAAACTGTGCTCTAAAAATCCTGTGCACTTTGAGTAGAAGGTAGCATGTAAATACCCACTTCAAGTCTTTTTATTCTCCATACACATACACAACCTTGGTCTCTCCCCTTCTTTAATGAAAGTAGCATTTGCACACGGCAGTAAATCTAAATAGTATAAAAGAATGATCAGTGATAAATTCACTTGAGACAGTTTTAACAAACATGTTTCCCTGCCTAATCCAGATTAGAGTAACAAAAGGTGAACAAGCACTTTGACAATAGCTAGCAGGGTCAACTGAAAAAAAACAAATCAAGAATTTAAAAGTATAAACATACAGGTCTACGCAGAGTGTAGAGGCTTGTAGCCCTTAAGTAGTAACTCAGCCCTCCATAGCTTTATGTGGTATAATAATTGATAGCATAGTGGTGACTTCTGTGTATTTAAGAAAAGGCTAAATCATCTTTGTCCAACTATATTTTGGATGCCAGGAAATATGAAATAATATTATTTCCATCCAAAATGATAAGAAATATAAAAGTATGATTCTTAATGGTATAGTAAGATTTCAAATATCTAGAAACTTCATTTGTGTAGACTATTTCACTTCCCAAAAACTTCAGATAAATTAGCTCTTATTAAAGTAGCTTAAAGGTCAGATTCAGCCTCTAATCTGACTATAACCAAAAAACCTATTTGGTGCATTTTTTTCTAAGATACTGAATTTTCTCCCTGATGCCTTTTAAATTTATTGAACAGATTCTATCTTTGACCTGAAAGGGGAGTCTAATGTCTCTTACAGGTCTAGGAAGACAACTAAAATAGCCAAGGACTTTTTTT
>NW_012134384.1:10521-10893 GCF_000956105.1 Propithecus coquereli
TGAAACCTTGAAGTAAACATATAAGAATATTATGGTTTTATTGTACTCTTGAAAAGATTAAATGTCTAAGCTAAGTTACTAAAGAATTTTTCATTGCTTGTCTTAACACTTGTTTTTTCTAAAGAATGTATCAGAGTTGGAACTGTTTACTAGGCTGAGAACCTGACAGGTTTCTTTGTATGCTTTTGAATTTATAGCCCTCACAACCTATCTCTGTCTTTATTGCAATCAACTAGGTAAAGCTCTGAATTAGGCTCCCAGTATTTATGTTCCCAGGCAAAATTTTTTCTAAAGCTCCTGAAATTTTTAATGCCCTTTGGAAAATAAAACCTAAGTCTAAGTTCTGTCTCCTTTCAGATTTTTCTATTAAAG
>NW_012134385.1:0-367 GCF_000956105.1 Propithecus coquereli
TGTACATGGAGCTATGAGAGTATTTTAAATTAAATAAACTAAGTCAACTATTTTAAATCAAATAAATGACCAAGGATTGCTCAAATTCTTGCTGAGTAGAACTGAGTTTGAGGAGAATCTTCTCAAAAGGATATACATTCATCACTTATATAAAAGCACTTCTAAAGAAAAGGGTGTCTTGTCTGGGTGCCTGTTCAAGAGAAAGAAAGTTTAGTGTAAGTATTTAAGGTCATGACTTTCTTGCTGTTTCTCTCAAGAAGTAGTAGCAAAACCAAAATCATGAGCAACTCTCTAAGGAGAAAAGTATTGATGAAAAAAGACATTAGGCTATATAATATGTAATTAGCAAACTGCAAACACACAGATA
>NW_012134385.1:7582-8911 GCF_000956105.1 Propithecus coquereli
CTTTTAAAATATTCTAGTATTATGTTGACAGTTGACACATGACATTAAAATAACCTTAGCTGTCTTTTTAAAGTTTCCCAACCAATGTCGATTTAAGATAATAATCAGTTTGCCTCTAACATGATTAATAGTTTAATGGATAAATTTATGTTCTATCCATTTGAAATCATCTGGGCCTACTAAGGAGTCATTTTGGAAGTACCAAAAGTTATCCAGGTAAAAGGCACAGCTAGATTTTTTTTTTCCATTCATCCTTTTTTGAAATCAAAGTTAAGCATTGACATTTTATAATGATCTCATTGAATCCCTCTAGATAGTTATCAATCGGGGGTTTAATTAGGAAAATAACCTTGGGTAAGGCTGCCTATTTTTCATAGAGTATTTCCTATTTTCCCTCTAGGCCTCAACCTTTATAATGACCATCTCTCTAGAAAGTGTGAGTTTCTTATGTAGAAGTTCCTTAATGTTTTACCCATTTTTTATAGGTTTTCCAGCAGATAAAAATACCTCTGTATTACTATCTCAAAGCTCATGTACTACTCCATGGGCCTACCTGTTATCTGCATCTGTTTGTTATCTGGATCTTCAACTAGTTGACAAGTTCTAGCAAGCACAAGAAGTTCTGCCATCTAAGCTGATTTTATGTCAGGCAGAGAAGATATTAGTCTAAAGAAAATCTTAAATTATTAATAGCATATCCTTCTTGATAATGTCAAGGTTCACTTTTAAATTATGATCCATCCACAGATAATATTAGTTTGGGGTTTTTATAGGGAATCTCTTAGACCTGAGCAAGATACAGAATGCTGTGACATTTCCCTTCTTCTGTGGCAGAACTCGAGGTGTTGCTATCATTAATAGTAATGTGAGAGGGAAAGAGCAACAGAATCTCACAAGCGGAAAATGAGCTGGCTGAAGTGGGTTGCATGTTCCCAATCAGTAGTAATGTCTTCACTGTGTGAGAAAACATGAGGTCAACTGGAGAGCCTAGAATTAGTTGAACACAATCACTGACAAGTTTTGAAGCACTAGCTATTTCCCTAAGACAAAGGAGAAGCATTTTAACAAACGGGTCAAGGGTGAAGCTACAGCAAGAAATAGATTTTGGGTGGTTTACGTGAAGTTGAGTTAGGAACCCAAAAATTTAACAAAGCATTTATTCACAAATAGACAAAAATAACATTTTCTGTAGTTATAGATACCTAGAGAAGGAGGCTGTTGAGGAGACTTCTTCGGGTTATAGAAGGCCTGGTTACGTTGGGGTGCTCAGATGGGAAGGTCTTTTATTGAGAAATTAGTCAATTCATAAAGTAGCATCACAGTCCCAGA
>NW_012134385.1:13939-14414 GCF_000956105.1 Propithecus coquereli
CCTAGAAAATAGAAATGGGAGGCAATTTCCTGCTCACAATAGCACTCTAAGAACAAATTTAATAAGAAAATTTTAGGGCCTATATGAAGAGAACTAAAAGACTTTACTGGGAGATATAATGCTCTGAAAAAAGTAGAGAAATTATTATTAAACCACAATAGTAATCACCAAAAAATTGAAAATAGATATGAGATTGCCTTTTCTGCCCACCAATTTGAAAACTAAATCTCAAAATTATATTTACAAGTATTGTGAGGCTATGAAGAAATGAGCTCTCTTATATCCTACTTAAGAAATTTCACGAATTGGTTTAATCACTCTTTTCAACAATTCTAGAATGATATAAAATGCATTTTACCCACATTCTTCAGGTTTTCCAAATCCTTTAAAGGGTTGTGAAGTCCCTCACCTGTTTTCTTAGAGATCTATTCTCCTGTCTTTCCTCACTTTGCTCAGAGTAGCCTGAACCAAGGAA
>NW_012134386.1:0-417 GCF_000956105.1 Propithecus coquereli
AATATTTATAATGATTTTTGATATCAGTTCAAATGTAAAACTCTTGTATGAAATACTTTTCTATTGCAGCATAACAAATCAGTATAAAATCAGCACTTAAAAACAATGCACATTTATCTCACTGTTTCTGAAAATAAGGAAACTAGGCGTGGGTTACCCAGGTCCTTTATTCAAAGTTTTACCAGACCAATACTGAAGTGTTGGCTGGAGCTGCAATCTCATCTAAGGTTTGGGGTCCTCAAGCTCATTTAAGTCATTGGCAGAATTCGTTTGTTTGTGGTTGTAGGAATAAGGCTTTCGATGTTTTCTAACTATGTGCTGAGGTTTGCTGTCAGGTACTAGAGGCTACCCTCAGATCCTAGTTACATGGCTCTCACAAACATGGTAGTTTCCTTCTTCAAACCCAGCAGGAGACTA
>NW_012134386.1:467-839 GCF_000956105.1 Propithecus coquereli
TCTTGTATGAAATACTTTTCTATTGCAGCATAACAAATCAGTATAAAATCAGCATTTAAAAACAATGCACATTTATCTCACTGTTTCTGAAAATAAGGAAACTAGGCGTGGGTTACCCAGGTCCTTTATTCAAAGTCTTACCAGACCAATACTGAAGTGTTGGCTGGAGCTGCAATCTCATCTAAGGTTTGGGCTCCTCAAGCTCATTTAAGTCGTTGGCAGAATTCGTTTGTGGTTGTAGGAATAAGGCCTTCGCTGTTTTCTAACTATGTGCTAGGGTTTGCTGTCAGGTACTAGAGGCTACCCTCAGATCCTAGTTACATGGCTCTCACAAACATGGTAGTTTCCTTCTTCAAACCCAGCAGGAGACTA
>NW_012134386.1:6726-7036 GCF_000956105.1 Propithecus coquereli
TCAAAGACTGGAAGGGTAGCAGGGGATGGATCCAGAAGATATTTTTTAGGGGCTTTGTATATCACCTCATTTTTATTTATTGTTGGCTGCTTATAGAAATATCCTCTCCTATACTTTTAGAGACGGGGAAGAAGTTCAAGTTTGTCTCATCTCCATACTCTTCATCTGTTAGTTCTGAAACTGTGGGTACGTAGTAGATGTCAAATGAACTAAAGTATTCCATTCATTTGTGCCATATTTTAGTTTCCTGATATAGTCCTCAAATCTTAATATTGTAATACAAAAATACTCTGTGTAGTGGTCATATTTT
>NW_012134387.1:0-1365 GCF_000956105.1 Propithecus coquereli
AAAAAAAAAATTAGAAGAGGATGTACTAAGTAGCAGCAGCAGCTAACACTGATGGTTAGCTGTCTATCTCTGAATGGTAGGAGGATGGGTAATGTTTTCCTTTTTACCTTTTCCCCCACGATGAGTATTTGTTGAATGGATGAATGAGCAAACACCGACCTAACGGAGTTAATAAAATGACTGGAAAGAGCCTGGCTGAGAGGGAGGGCCAGGTAGAGTCCAGAGGGCAGGCCCTGGAGACGGCAGCCCAGGAAGGGGCTGAGGGGAAGGGTGGGCCAGTCCGGGGAGGGAAGGGTGATAGAGACAGACTTCTGAGCCTTGCTGTGTGGCCTAAAGGGAAGAAAGGAGACCCATGTACACCCCACAGGTAGAGGGGTCAGTTGTAGGGTGTGTGTGGAACGATGAGGGGTCAGAGCTGAGGGAGGAGGGGCACAGCCAGTTTCCAAGGGACAGAGCTTGTCCATCTTCCGGCCACCTGCCATTGGTGGGAAGTGAGAATGCCCTGGGAAAGATGGTCATTTACCCTCATTCACTACACCAGAGACTGGTGTGTGTCCTGGAGCTTGGATGGGCCAATATGCCCAACATATGTGATTTCATTCAGAGAATTACAGACTTTACTCCTCTTAGCAGCAAGCCACAAAAGCTGAGAAATAGGACTTTTCTTTGTTTATCATGGTAGGATCTGCCAGCTTTGACCTGTAGGATGGTAACAGGACACCACAGCCACCCACATTCTAAACTCTCTACGAGCACATCCAAGGAAGCAATGATGATAGTAACAGTAACAGCAGCTAGCTCTCATAAAGTGCCTGCAAACGCCAGATGCTGTTCTAAGTGCCTGTCATGTATTGACTCATTTAATCCTCATAATCAGCCTAGGAAGTAGGTGCCATTAGAATCACCATTTGAGAGATGAGGACGTGAAGGGGTTAAGGAACTTGCTCAGAACCAGCACTCTGTGTTGCCTCAAGAGGAGCATCCGGAGGATAGAATAATCCAACCAGCTGTGGCCCGAATATCCCTCCAACAAACGAGCACAAGTCAGAAAATACATATATTTTGTGAGACAGGGTCATACTCTGCTGCCTGAACTAGAGTATGGTAGCATCATCATAGCTCACTGCAACCTCAAACTCCTGGGCTCAAGCGATCCTCCCACCTCAGCCTGTAGCTGGGACTACAGGCATGTGCCAACACATCCAGCTAATTTTTCTATTTTTTGTAGAGACAGGGGTCTCGCTATGGTGCTCAGGCTGGTCTTGAACTTCTGGCCTCAAGCAATCCTTCCATCTTGGCCTCCCAAAATGCTAAGATTACAGGAATGAGCCTTGGCACCTGGCCAGGTCTTTTTATTAAAAAATT
>NW_012134387.1:13160-15306 GCF_000956105.1 Propithecus coquereli
TGCCAGCTCTCAACACAACACTAGCTGCCCACTGGTTTCCACCAGGATCAAACTACTTTGATTACTGGAGTTTAATAATATATTTTTAAGTCTGGCAAGTCGCTCTCCTTTCTTTTCTCCCAGAATTTTCTTATTTTCGTGAGTATTTTTCCAGTTGAACATTAGGATACTTTTATAAAATTTAGAATAAAGATTTTTTTAAATGAAACATAAACTAAATATTTTTCATAAAACAAGGTAGCATTTAGTCCAGCATGGATTTAATACCTAACATGGCTGGATCTCTTCAGCTATTTCTCTGCAAAGAAATAAACTTTTATGATTCACCAAAGAACTTCATCTCTGATTTTTTTGTGGGGGTGGAGGGGTTACATTAAAGAGGTTATAATGTCTGTGATGAACAAAGCATGAGAAGAGACAGCACTCGAATGTGCATTTTTGAATTGGTGGTTGCTGTATCTGGGAAACCTTTTTCCAAAGCATCAATGTTGTGAGTGGTGTTAGCCTCTCTACCAACCTACAGAATGCTACTTGGCCAAGAATGTAACCAAAATCTTACACACCTACCACAGTCCTTTTTGTCTATTATTGTTATTCTGATGCCCAGTGTTTCAGAAACATGCCGGGTCAGAGAGATTTCCAAGGGCTAGTCAGGGATTAGTGCCGCTCCAAGAGAGTTTTCATGGGAACATGAGTCTGACACAGAGGCCCAGGAGCGACTATAGACAACAGGAACGTAACTGTTCCTCCTCTTCCCCCGTCAAATACCACCCCCCTATTCTACACCCTCCAGTTCCTACAAAGGCAAAGGAAGGCCTGAGATAGGATCTGAGACAAAGGAGGGGCCTGAAGGGACTGGGGACAGCTGGCAGGAGTGGGCAGGCTCTACCTCCCAGTAAGAAGAATGGAGAGCGGAGACGAGGGCCTGGTTTCCTACTTATTCGCCCATCTTCCCAACTTCAAGATTCTAGAACATCTATAACCACACCCCCTCCCCACACCACATTCCCTCCTGGTTCAGATCTCTGCCCTACAGCAGCCTCCTTCTGTTCAGGTCACTCCTGTTCTTTTCAACCAGAAACCGTGTTCTTCCCACCCAAAGTGCACCGCAGTGAGACAGGAACCCAAGGGTACATTCTTTACCCTCCTGAGTGAACTCGACTGGGGACTGGACCTTCAGGTGTATGGCACCCTCTCAGGTGGTGGGTGGCAAGTCAGAAGCTGTATGCAATCACAGCAGCATTTGCTGACACAGGCACAAGAGGCTACCACCACTGAGGGCCCCAGGGTGGTACTTGAGCAGCTGCCCAAGGGCAAGGGTGCACTTGCTGTGGGTGCAGAAACTCAGCTTGTTTCAAGCCCATCATTGGGCACCAAATGCACACACAGGGCTGCTCTTTCACAACATGAGTCATTATCACGTGCAAGGGTGACAATCCGAGACTGCAGAGCAAGGCCAGCAAAGAGTTCTCCCTATGTCAGGCCTTCCAGGGAAACCAAAACGTGGGGAGATCTGTGTCACAGGGGGCAGCTGAGCCTCCTCCAGGCACCACTTTTCCGTCCCCATGCCAGCTCTTGACTGGCTGTTGACCATACCCACTCACTACTAGGTTTAAGGTTTAGCTCTTCCCAAGGGTATTTGGTTATTTGGTGCTAGTAAGAGTTCTTTTGGCAGGGGTGGTAGCAGCTTCAGAATTTGGTAATATCCTTCTCCCTTCTGTTTATTCCGTTGCCAGGGTCTCCTCTGGTCTTCAGGGTACGTCTTGGGTCAAAAGCTTGGGTGGGGGGTGGAGGGCGTGGAGACATGCTGTGGGGGGAGTGGAGGGAACACAGTGCCCACCTCTGAACTCTGGCACTGCTGGATCTAGGCCAGTAGTTGGAAAGTTTCTCCATTCTACCCGTTTAGTACTTCTGACCTCAGAAGACAAAAGGAAGTTCAAGTTTGTGAGCTACAAAAGCCCCCATGACCAGCAAAGGGAGAAAATGAAAATAGAAGACTTTCTCTCAACTTCCTCCGGGAGGAGGGAGGCTCCCTCATCCTACCATTCTCCACCAATGGGCAGAGGCTCTGCGGACTTCCCGCTCCAAAGAGGAGGGCGGGACCTCTCAAGCTGGTTTTGTAATGTGTGTGACGGGGAGCGGCATC
>NW_012134387.1:25671-26235 GCF_000956105.1 Propithecus coquereli
CAAAAGGAAGGCAATTCTAATACATGCTACAACATGGATGAACCATGAAGACATTATGCTAAGTGAAATAAGTCAGTAACAAAAAGGCAAATACTGTACGATTCTACTTATGTGAGGTACTTGGAATAGTCAAAATCACACAGACAGACAATAGAATAGTGGTTGCCAGGGACTAGGAGGAGAGGGAAATGAGGAATTGTTGTTTAATGGGTACAGAGCTCCAATTTTATAAGATGAAGAGAGCAGTGGTGGTGGATGCCTAACAGTATGAATGTATTTAATAATTCTACTGAACTATATACTTAAAAATGGTTAAGATGGTAACTTTTATGTACATGTATTTTACCACAATAAAAATAACAAATTTTTAAAAATAGAGTACAATTCAGCAGTGTTTAGTATTTCACAGAGTTGTGTAGCTATCAGCACAATCAATTTTAGAACATTTTCATTACCCCCAAAGAAACTCTGTTCCTATTGGCAGTCACTCCCCATTCTTTCCCAACTCCACCCATCCCCCACCATCCTAGGAAATGACTAGTTTGTCTCCATAAATTTGCCTAT
>NW_012134388.1:0-294 GCF_000956105.1 Propithecus coquereli
GATCAGGAAGGAAGATTTCAGCTCAAATTAAGGAAAGGCTTCATGTAGAACCAACTGGAAATGGAGAATTCCATCTTAAGAGGTAGGCATTCCTGATGACATGATGTGTCTAACTATTTATTGGAGACTTATAAAAGAATTTGAACTCAAATTTTAGAAATAAGTCATTCCAACACCACTTTCTACATCTCAGGGCTACCTTATAAGACTCTGGTCTATGACCAGCTAAATTCACCACGAACTCAAACTTATATTTTATATTTGTTCAACATAAATTGATGTATTTACCTTCAT
>NW_012134388.1:3351-3772 GCF_000956105.1 Propithecus coquereli
ATATTGTAATAAAATCACATATAACATTTACTATATTATGCTTTCCTACCTGATTACAGCTTATGATCATTTATGTGTGTTCTTCTATTTCTTTATCCTATAGAGTTTTTCTCTTCTGATTCCCAGTTACTTTTCTTTCTTCATAGATGTTTTTCTTCAGTGTGATGGACTTCTTTTTGACTGTTGATATATTTGATCTGTCTTCTAATGTTTCATTAGTATTTATTTTACATATTCTCAGTTCTCAGAGTTAAGCTGAGAACTTACAGTTCTTCAAATGTTTAAATCTTTGATTACATATGTAAATACTGAAAATGCCTAAAATTCTTTTAGTAAAAAAATCTTCATAACCACATTTAATTATTATAAACATGCTTAGACATTATATCAAGTTCAAACTATATGGCATCCATTAAATTGT
>NW_012134388.1:14317-15049 GCF_000956105.1 Propithecus coquereli
ATACTTCTGTGGAAAAATTGATTTAAATGTAAGAAAGTTATAAATGCAAAATGTGGACTGGTAGTTAACTTTTGAGGAAGAAGTGAAGGGATGGGATTAAAGAGCAGCTTCATAAGAATTTATTTCATGACTACATTCATAACTTATATTACAGTCATATATTTTTAAATAACAGATACAATATAGGCAGAGGATTCTGGGAAGATGGCAAAGTACAAAGCACCAGGAATCTGTCTCCCTGTTCCTAGACAACAATTATACTGGCAGCATCTGTTTAATATAACTATTTTGGAATTCTGGAGTCTATTGAAGGGTTGCAACTTCCAAAGGAAGCACTGGACAGTAAATTGCAGTTAACTGTGGTCAATTTTAGCTCTTATCTCAGCAATAGCTACCAATCCCTCACCCCAGCCTCATGGCAAGCAGCCATGCACATGTTTCTGGAGCAACCTGCACGCAGCTTAATTTTACAGCTTGGGCTGATCCTTGGCATTGAGATAGCCTATAACAATCAAAACAAACAAAAACAAAAAACAGCCAACTCCAGGAGAAGGGGTAAAATCTCAATACCAGAATTACCATAGTATTAGTATTAGTACTAGATTCAAATATACGTTTTTTGACCAAAAAAAAAAAGCACAAGGTGTACAAATAAACAGGAAAATATGGTATGGCCTGTTCAAAGAAAAAAAAATGAGCCAACGGAAATCATCTCTGAGAAAGACCAGATGG
>NW_012134389.1:0-656 GCF_000956105.1 Propithecus coquereli
CATCAACAATATTTTAACAAAATATCTACATATAAAAGGATAAATAATACAAGATAAGATATGCCACCTCGTATTTCGAACATGTGTTTTATTTTCCAAACTAACCTCAGTGGTTGGGGAGATGGTAAAAATATAGGTTCGTGAGGCTCTGAATCACAAGCCTGTTGAATGGGGTTCAAGAATCTGCAGTTTATGCATCCCACAATGGTCCATGGACAGGTACTCAGGAAAGTTTTCATGGAGTAATTTCATCTTGAACAGGGCACTTTAGGAAGCTTAGATAAATGAAGGAAAGGATGAAAATATTTTAGGTAGTACATGACTTTAGTAAATGACATTACTAAAGCTGTAGAGGTAAGCCTGTGTTCAAGTGATAGAAGGTATATTTCAGGAAATATTTACTGCCCTAAAAATCTTGATTACCCCAATAGCAATAAGATTAGGTAGAGAGGAAAATTACCACTTATTGACTAAGGGTAGAAAGGTATGGAGGAAGAATTGGTGAAAAGTGATATAAAACCTAACTAGGAAGTAAATAAGCCCAGAGAAAAAACCACAAGTAGATGAGTATATATGGATTCAAAAACTTCTGTGCCCTCTAATATAGGGATTTTGAATAACCTGATGATTTTCTGGTCACAACAACTTTCACTGTG
>NW_012134389.1:2187-2557 GCF_000956105.1 Propithecus coquereli
CATCACTTTCTAAGCTTTAAATAATTCCCTCATTGTATTTATCAGTACCAACATTATGGTATTTGTAAGTTCTTTTCTCCCAATGAGCAAAAACTCAAAGAGGGAAAGGACTCAGAGTCTGGAACACATAGTAGGTACTCAAAATGTATTGACCAAATGAATGAATACATAGCATATTTATATTATATGCCCAATTATCCGATTACATTATGTATTCTAAGATGGGGTTGAGTAAACATCAATACTTATAGTAGCAGCAACTGAAGACCCTAATAAATTGTCCAGGGTTTTAGAAGCAGGTCCTACAGTATGAAACGTGCTGTGACACAGTTTTACATCATCTTCCTTTTCTCACCATAAATTATTAATC
>NW_012134389.1:14972-15625 GCF_000956105.1 Propithecus coquereli
CACATACTTTGTAATTTACTAAACTGAATCAATATGCAAACAATTCAATGACAAAAGCTGTAAATCAGGCAAACAGAAAATAAAGAGGCAAAATGGAGGCAGGTTTAAAAGAAAGGCAACTTTAAAAAATGAGGGGTGAGGGTTGGGTAACTGGTAACAATGAAGAATAATTGCTGTGAAATCTATCGACAGATGACTTCAATAATCTTCCTTCCTTGAAAGATATTCAGATTACATTACCATTTCTTTAGGCGAGAATGAGAGAGAAGGAGAGAGAGAAAGAAAGAGAGAGGGGAAGAGAGAGAATTGTTTTAAAGGTTCCAATTTATTGCCAGCCTGTGAAAAAATGATGCATTAAATTCCCATTTGGCACCCTAATTGTAATAAGATAATATATCCTTTCTAAAAATTTCCATTTGATGAATAAGTGAATCAATTGAAAATGTCTTCATTTTATTGATAATAGCATCAGTGTTTTTAATGATAATGCTTTTTGACTAACAGCAATTAACTAGATTTGGTGAACTAAGCAATTGAACATTGAATTTAAAATCAGAACATTTGGCATCGAAGATGCTATGAGTACATATTAAAATGATTGTTGAGTATTTAAAGATTTATTAAGTTGATGATGAACATTAAAGTGTATTATA
>NW_012134390.1:0-453 GCF_000956105.1 Propithecus coquereli
GTTTGTAGTACTTTTTTCTCCTCTCTGAGTTATAAGACAATTATATAAAGCAACAATTATAAATCTATGTTTATGAGTAGTAATGTATAAAAATGTAATTTTTATGATAAAGCACACAGGAGGATGAGAGCTTGGAGCTACATAAAAGAAAGGGTTTTTTTAATACTAGTGAAATTATGTTGGAATTAATCATAATTGGATAGTATAAGTTGTTAATTGTAATACTTAGGGAAAGCATTAAAGAAATAACTTAAAAATACAGTAACAGATAAGAGTTTTGAAATGGTATACTATAAAATATCTATTTAACAAAAATAAAGCAGTAATACAGAAATAGGAATAAAAACAGATGTGAGACTCATAGAAAACAAATAGCAAAATGTCACACATAAATTCTAAATGACTAGGAATTGCATTTAATGTAAAGTAATTAAACATTCCAATCTAAAGGTA
>NW_012134390.1:3488-4237 GCF_000956105.1 Propithecus coquereli
CAACAGTGGCAATCACAAGTGAATAGTCCTAAGTCTTTTCCAGATAAGCAAACAGTGAAGGAATTTGTCATGACCAGACCTGACCTGCAGGAAATACTCAGAACTTCATTATACATGAATCAGCACAATAGATACCCACCAGTTTAAAATCACCCAAGAAAGCAAAAGCTCACAATTCCTATAAAACAATAGCACAAAGGAGAAAACAAAGCAGTATGGTACTATCCAACATGATGAACAGAACAACAACCCACACATCAATTCTACCTCTTAATGTTAACAGTTTATATGCACCACTCAAAAGATATAGACTTTCTGAGTGGATGAAAAAACACAACCCAAGTATCTGCAGGAGACATATCTAACCCACAAGGATGCACACAGGCTCGATGTGAAAAGATGGAAAAATATACGCAAATGTAACTCAAAGAGAGCAGGTGTAGCCATTCTCATATCAGACAAAATTGACTTTAGACCAACAATGGTTAAGAAAAACAAAGATATTTGTAAAAGCAGTTGGATCTGGACCATAGGCCAGTGTCAAGTGGACCCAGACCAAGTGTCAAACAAGACAAGTGTCTAGAAAAATTCATTATTCACTGCATTGAAAATTAATGGAATAATAATATTGACAAACACAAAATAGGTTTATAATATAAAATTGTTAGTCTCTGTCCAATCTATTCCACAAGATGTTGAAAGAATCTTCCTAGAGGCCAAAATTGCTCATCTCTCAGGATTCTTCTGTG
>NW_012134390.1:6392-6750 GCF_000956105.1 Propithecus coquereli
TTGTGTGTTTCAAAGCAGCAAGAAAGATATCCTAAAGTCATGCCATGATAAATACAAAATTATTAAGAGGCTTAGAAGATATAACTGAGGAAATTCCCCAGAAAGTAGAACAACAAAAGAGAGGTGAATATGGAAGAAAAATTGTAAATTATAGCATCAAGCTTGAAGGTATAACATTCAGCTGATACGAATTCCAGAAAAAGAAAATATAGGGAAAAACTAGGGAGAAATTATCAAAGAAATAATACAAGACAATTTTGCAGGAGTAAAATATATGGAATTCTAGGTATAAAGATTCCAATGAAAGCTGAGTACAATGAGTTAAAAATTTATATCATTGTACATTATTGTGGAATAT
>NW_012134391.1:0-950 GCF_000956105.1 Propithecus coquereli
GATCCTCCTGCCTCAGCCTCCCGAGTAGCTGGGACTACAGGCGTGTGCCACGATGCCCGACTAATTTCTTTCTATTTTTAGTAGAGACAGGGGTCTTGCTCTTGCTCAGGCTGATCTCGAACTCCTGAGCTCAAACAGTCCTCCCGCCTTGGCCTCCCAGAGTGCTAGGATTACAGGCGTGAGCCACCGTGCCTGGCCCAGTTCTTAAATTCTTAAGCCCTTTTATACTTGGCCCTGTGATGCTGGGGCTGGGACTCTACAGACCCCATTTCAACTCTGTCAGCTGCTTCCTATTTAGCCTGCCAGTGGAGGGTGTAGGAGGGAGACTAGAAGGCTGGAGAAGAAAGAAGGGACTTTCTCCTTCTTGTGGGCTTCCAGCTTTCTTCCTGCTTTCTTTCTGTTCTTGTGATTATCAGTCCAGCAACACTTCTTCACCAGGAAGCTACAGTTTCCTCCTATAGGTTATCTGAAACTGGTATGCAGATTTTCCAACACCTGCAGAAAAAGTTTTATCATGTGCGATCAACTCCCCTTGGCCCCTAACATAAGCACCAGGCAAGAGGCATCACCTCTTCAGAGGTTTGGGTCCCCATGGGGTCCTTCCTCTACATTTCTAAGTTTTAACAACCTCTTCCCCAACTCTAGGGGTGGTAGCTGCTTCCTGCATTTGCTGTTTCTGTATCTTAGAGTTCTCTTTTATTTTTCTAGTTTTCAATTTTTTGTATTACATTCTTTCTGTCCAAATGGCTGATATGGTTTCTACCTTTTTGCTGAACTCAGACTAGTAGAATTATCTTACTGATTTTTTAATTAGTAGACAATTTAGAGTCGTATCTTAACTGTATATACTATATAGTGTTTACTATTTAGCGTATACTATTATTATTTAGTGAATAATAATGACATATTATGCCAAAATTAATTATAACATAAGTATTACTTATAACAAT
>NW_012134391.1:4885-6011 GCF_000956105.1 Propithecus coquereli
TTTTTATTACCATTTCTTTGTTGGAGTTCAACAGTTTGAATTATGTTTATTTCAATCAAAGATAATTTGTTTTCTCTGAACTTTGTTTAATTTTACTGTAAGCCTAATTCTAGAAACATGCCAGATTTGAGTTGTCACAAATGAATATGATTGTTTTTTAGTTATTGATTTTAGCTATTTTCTTTTACTTATTTATAAAACCTTTTTAGAGTTTGTCAGAAAAACCTATGAATGATCCTTAATAATGAAAAAAGTCATAAAAGTTAAGAAAATTGTATCAACTTACAACAAATAAATGAGCAAAAGTGGTTAAGCGTATGATGCTATCTGTAGTAGACACCTTGTATGATCACTGTCCATCACAGAAGAGTATCAGCCTATCACCTAAATAATTTTCAGCACATGCAGCAGGCACCCAGTGATCACATCTATACAGTGACCTTGGCATTCTGGGTATAGCTGACTTATCTAGGAGGGTATATCTGATCTAACCTTGGTCAATTAGATTCTTTCTCTCAAAAAATATAAAATTTAGAATTGAGACATACAGAGACTAGAATTTTTGGGAACTGAGTCAGATCAATGGCATTGCTCTTAAATAGAACCCATGAACTCCTGTTTTTGAGATAGAATATAAATGAGATCTTCGGAGTTGCCCTTTTTCTTACCTATCCGGGATATTATGTTTCAAATTTTTCTTGAATTCTGTCAATTATCCTAGTATCTCATTAATAAGTTTATATTTTGACTTAGACTAACCAGAATTGGTTCCAATTTCTTACCCAAAAAATACCACAATGGAAGAAAAAAAGTTGTGTGTGTATGGAGCCGGGGGAGAAATTGAATGAAGAAGGGATGATATCAAGTTATTACAAAGTGGAAAGTGGAAATAAACTGATTAAAACTAGGTTGAGAATAAAAATATTAGACTGTTAAGGCTTCAGGGAATTTATTGTTTAAATACTGCTTCCAACCAACTCTTGTAAATAGTAAATTTTTTTTGCTTTGATTTAAACAGCTTACTCCGATAATGACAATATATTATTAACCTAATTTATATCTTTTAGGACAATTCATGATTATTACTACTGTTGGAAAATGAGAGAAACATATTAGTTTTACAGAG
>NW_012134391.1:17396-17798 GCF_000956105.1 Propithecus coquereli
CCTGGATTATGAATATAAACACATACTTTACATTTTATGTCTTTTACTTATCCCATTTTAAAATTTATGTTGTACTGTCACATTCCTTTTTCTTTTTTTTTGAATCTCACAGCAATCCTGTGAGGTCATTATTTTTAGTTATCTGTGTTTATAGAAAAAAAGACTGAGCTCAGCGAGGGCAAGTAATTTGCCCTGGATGACTCATTTAGGAGCAGAGATGGAACCTGATTCACTTTCCCTACCTTTTCTCCCCTAGGCCCTTCCTTTATTATATCTTGCTATGTTCATTTCCTGATTTTATCACTTTGCGTTAGAATTTCTTGTGGGTTTTCATGGCTTATAGAGAAAGTTCAGCCTTCTTAGCCTGGCATTTAAAGCCTTTGCTATTTGTTTTCAATCTAT
>NW_012134392.1:0-411 GCF_000956105.1 Propithecus coquereli
TTCTTTCTCCACCCATGTACAAATTCCCACCCTAACAGTTACTTTGCAAAAATATTTATCAAAAGGTAGAATTTCCATTATGGAATAAAATCCCTACATAAAACAAAGAATAAGTGGAATGCTTTTTTGTTTTTTAGTTTACAAAATGACACTGTATATTAAATCTAAATCACTATTCTTGATGAAAAACACAGAAAAAAAGACAGGAGTAATTTAATAAGTTAATTATTCATTGTTCAAAGATAATAACCATTAATATAGAGGAATGCAAATGAAATTATTTTTAAGCAAAGATGCAGGGATTTTTGGGAACATTCTAATTATAACTCAACTATGAGAAAATTGTTTAAAATATAATTTGTTAAAATTCTATGTGTCTGTTCTGTGATTTTTAATGTCTCCTTTTATAAT
>NW_012134392.1:565-953 GCF_000956105.1 Propithecus coquereli
GAAAGTGGGATTCTCTCTATATATGGGACTTCTGTCCAGCTATAACAGAAAAAAATACAGAAAAAATAACAGAATGAAATACTCATAATTTGGGGGCAGAACCAAGGTTATATGCCCTGTGTACATTTAAGAAATACAGATGGCTAGAATTTTGTGAAATGGAAGATTGTATAGCATGAAGTTATATAACAGGCTAATTAACAAATCTCCACCAAAACTAGGTATCCAAGTCATATAGAGGCCATGGCTATTAAAAAGCATTTCAGAGACAAATACAAAATAGTCATCATATGGAATTAGCCGGGCATGGTGGCACATGCCTGTAGTCCCAGCTACTCGGGAGGCTGAGGCAGAAGGATTGCTTGAGCCCAGGAGTTTGAGGTTGCTG
>NW_012134392.1:3178-3854 GCF_000956105.1 Propithecus coquereli
TAAGAAATTGGCTCACATGCTTATGGAAGCTAAGAAGTCCCAAGATATTCAGTCAGTATTGAGACCCAGGTGAGCTGTTGGTATAAATTTTAATTCGAGTCCAAAGTCCAGACATCCAGGCAAGCCAATTGTGTAAATTCCAGTCCATGTCTGAGTCCAATGTCCTGGCTCTAAAATTGTCAGAGCAGAATTCCTTCTTATTAGTGGGAGGGTCAGCTTTTTTGTTCAAGACTTCAACTGAGTGGTTGAGTGCTACTCACATTAGACAGTACAATCTGCTTTACTGAGCCTATTGATTCAAGTGTTAATCTTATCCAAAAACACATTCATGGGCACATCCAGAAAAACGTTTGGTCAAATATCTGGGCACCCCATGACCCAGTCAAGTTGATATATAAAGTTAACAATCATAGGTCTACCGTTTATGAACTTGGCACTCATATGTATCTCCTTAAACCATACTTATTCTCCAAATAAACATAGTGACAGGTCATAATCTGTCTAACATGACACAATGATTCTGCATACAGTAGAAGACACAATAGCACTTTTCTCAGGAGAGAGGTAAAGTCCTTGAGTTATGGCTACTCTTTTCCTTGATATTCCATAACTTAAATACTATGATGTAAAATTAACAATACTTAACTACTATGACATAAAATCAATTTATCTTATG
>NW_012134392.1:4517-4919 GCF_000956105.1 Propithecus coquereli
ACACACTCTACCTTCCCTGAAAAATTTCTGATTCTCCGTCATTATAGAATGACATAAAAGATGCAATGCCTCGTATTATTTCTTCAGACAATGGGCCTAGGCTTCCAATATAGAAAGATAAAAATATGTCTTAGCCCCTCCTATTACTTTATGACAGTGATGTGTCTCACTTCTTTCTCTAGGTCTCACTTCCTTTGCCATTTTTTTTTTCTTTTGGGATGAGAGGAAGTAAGTTGAGAGGGGCTAGGTACCACTCTCTATGAGCAGTTATTCCCCAATATCTGCTTCAAGATATTCTCTGTAATTATTTTACTAAGAAACTCACGCAATTAAACACAGTACTAGCTTTTTCCTAAAGCATTCCATTTCACACATTGTGCATCTATTGGTTCTAGACAAGTG
>NW_012134392.1:7405-7970 GCF_000956105.1 Propithecus coquereli
CTAGGAAGTAGGAAGTAAGAGCTTGGATCTAATTTGGGAAGGCTGATTCAGATCCCATAATCCTTAAATTTTGTAATTGATTACCCAAATATAATATTATCATGAAATTTTTTTCTCATCCACTCTGAATCTCAATCTGATACAGCTGCCAAGAAACGTAAAATTTATTTCTACTTTGTTTTCTCACAATTCTTTTAGATTACCTAAAAAGATAAACACAAATCTACAAAGAGTAAGTGTGCGAGGTACAGCAAAAAGCCAAAAGAGAAGCAAGTATGATTTTTTTAGCTTTAATATCAAATTACTTTTCAAATTACTTAATATGTTATGTCTTATTGGGGTTCTTCCTCTCCCTGTAAGGAAACTTTTTTGATAAAATTTTCTCTAGTTCCCTTTGTGCCACTGATACATCCTTCCAAAAAGGATTCATTTCTCTTTGCAAATAGTGGAATTATTCCTTGACCAGCATTCACTTTGTGTGTTTTAACCTCAAAATGTTATCAAGACTAAAATTCTGAATAAATGGTACTATATTCCATGATAGAGATATCTTAAACACTTTCAT
>NW_012134392.1:8020-10938 GCF_000956105.1 Propithecus coquereli
AAAATACATCTATATCTACATATACATACAAACATATAACAAAATAGGGAGAAAATACTCATAACAATTAAAGTCCTCCTTTCTGTAACTGGCCACATGGTTGTAGCTGGTATTTACAATTAGCTGCTTCTACTACTCATTCTGTATTCCCTTTGCTTTCAGCAAGCACCTCAGCTAGTTGTGGTTCTTTACCTTGTGGGGTGACTCAAGCCTTTACTCCTGAGGGCATGGATACCCTCCATCCCTGCTACCATGGCCTCTTTGTTCATGAGCCCACTGCACAATGACAGGGGTGGCTGGACAAAGAGGTTGATTGGTATCCACAGAACAGATCATCCTATTTACTTTGATTATTGAAATCCTCCACTAGCTGAAGTCATACTTTGGTGGGCATTCACATGGGGCACAAATAGCTTCATAGATTTTGGCCCATTCAGAGAAGTTTTATCCACATACCAATTTCTCAAATTTCCTTGTCACCAATTTTCCAATTATGTCCATTCCAAGTCCCTGATAATCCAGCCAAACCATTGGCTACAGCCCACGAATTGGTACATAATCACACATCTGGTCATTTCTCTTTCCAAGTAAAATGAACAACTAGGGGGCATTGCTTGAAGTTCTGCCTACTGGGAGGGTCGTCCTTCACCACTGATTTTCAGAGATGTCCCAGAAAGGGGCTGCAGTGCTGCAGCTGTCCACTTTTGTGTAGTGCCTGCATTTTATGCAGACAATTTATAAATCAGGACTGATTTTTTTCCTCTCTCAACTGAAAATAGATGACTCCCCATGAAAGTGCAGACTGGGAAAGAGAAGGCAGTGTAACTGGCAGGGGAGCCATAGACATTTAGGCCAATTCATGTAACTTATTTTTACTTTCATTTGATGATGGATTATTGCTGAGCATGCCCAACTTTATGGCTTGGTGGGTCAGATAATACTTGGTTTATGATGGGCAGCTCAGACTGAATGAAAACTTGGTGGCCCAAAGTTAAGCATTCCATTTCTACTAAGGGCTAGGGGCAAACAAAGAGCTAATTATCAAAATGGGAATAGTTATCTGCAGGAGATGAAATGGATCTGTTGCAAAATCCCAAAGGCCTGAGCTGAAATTTGCCTATAGGGATCTGATCTGCCAAAGGCTCCAAACTGCATCCCTATCTCATGCTAACGCTTGGAGCATCATTGGATCTGTAAGATCAAGTAGCAAAAGAGCTTACATAGAAGCCTGGACCTGCAGAGCCATCAATTTTTCTATGCACCTTTCAAAACTAAAAGCTTTTCAAATCACTTGGTAAATGGGCTTAAGTAACAAACCCAGATGAGGAAGATGTTACCTCCAAAATCCAAAGAAGCCCACTAGGGCTGGTGTCTCTTCTTTGGTTGTAGGACGGGCCAGATGTAACAACTTGTCCTTTATTATAAAAGTACCATCTCCATATTTCCCACACCACTGGATGCCTAGATATTTTACTTAGGCATAAGAAACCTGAATTTTTGTCAGATTTATTTCCCACCCTTTGACACGCAAATGTCTTATCCAATAAGTCAAGAGTAGTTGCTACTTCTTGCTCACTAGATCCAATCAGCATAATGTCATCAATGTAATGAACCAGTATGATACGTTGTAGAAGGCAAATATGGTCAAAACCCCTATGAATTCAGTTATAACATAGGGCTGGAGAGTTGATATTCCCTGAAGTAGGACAGTGAAGGTCTACCGCTGATCTTTCCAGCCAAAAACAAATTGCTTCTGGTCTTATGGGCAGATACGAAGAAAAAGGCATTTGCCAGATCAATAGCTCAATACCAGGAGCCAGGAAATGTGTTAATTTGCTCAAGCAATGAAACTGCATCTGCAACTGGAGTCACTGCCTGGTTAAGTTGATGATAATCCACGGTCATTCTCTAAGATCCATCTGTCCAGCACACGCCAAACAGGGGAGTCAAACGGGGATGTGATGGGAACCACCACCTTTCAACCTTCTAGTTTTTGATAGTGGCACCAATCTTTGAAATTAGTGCCACCATCAAAAACTCCTGGAATGTGGCATTACTTTTGATTTACTATTTTTCTAGGAAGAGGCATTCTAGCAGCTTCCACATGGTCTTTTCCACCATCTTGACCCTGATTCCACAGGTCAGGAAACCAGTGTGGGAATTCTCCCAGCAGCTAAGTATATCTATTCCAATTATGCATTCTGGAACTGTGGAAATAACCACAGCTTACATTCAGGGTCCCGCAGTAAAGCGTACTCAAATCAAACTCTTTCGATCACCTGACCTTCCTAATCCTTACCTCTGACTGTTAGACCATGGTGATGTTTTGATTCTCCCAGAATCGGTCCAGCTCACTCAGAACCAGTGCAGTTCTACTTAATAGTAGCCCCTGAGAAGGCTGGTTATTTCCTTTTCCCCAATGTACAGCTACCCTGGTAAAAGGCAGTAGGTCACTTTGGGGAAGGCCAGGATAAAGATTAACAATATAAATTTTTGTGAGTGTACTGGGGTCCTCAAGGAGATGGAGCTTCCCTTCAGTGAGCACTGTCTCAAGTGAGGGCCGTAGCAGTTATATGATTCAGGTTAGACTTTTGTCCACTCTACCTAGAAGTTTTCTGCTTATACAGATCAAGTAAGAATTTAGGACATTTCCTATCTATTTCACTTCTAGGAACACCATGATCAACTAGCCCACACCATAGGGCTATATGTGTCACACTAATCTGACTACTGTTTGACTCCGCTGTCCATTATGGTAACCATCCTCATGGTTTTGAAGGTTGAGCACTGACACTTGGCCCTGGCCACCCTGGGATACAAACACGCCCATCACATTCAGTTTGCCCGATTTGGTGACTACAGTCCCACTATAAAGTCTTGCCTACAGAATCTTTTTCTTATTCTTGATATCACTAAAA
>NW_012134392.1:12406-12721 GCF_000956105.1 Propithecus coquereli
TTCATAAAGAGTTGTATACATTAATTCATTTAGTGAGTGAATAAATATTTGATAGGTAACTTGTCTTCAGTAAGCATTTCTGAAGCTGATATTCTACAATGTTTTTGAGAAACAGACAAAAAAAGAAAATACAGGTAAGTTATATATATATAAATATGTCAGAATGCGGATGCTAGAGAGAAAAAGAAAGTAGGTAAGAGGAATAGTGAGATCAGGGGTGAGAGGGAGGTAGGGGCAGGCAAGGCTACCCTTTTTAAAAGGTGTGAAAGAAATATTAATAGTCTTCAGGAAGGGACATTTGAGCACATCTGAAGG
>NW_012134392.1:14949-19424 GCF_000956105.1 Propithecus coquereli
GCTATTGCTGGATCGAATGGTATTTCTATTTTTAGCTCTCTGAGGTATCTTCAAATTCTTTTCCACAGAGGTTGCACTGATTTGCAGTCCCACCATGCTTCAAGTAAAGTCCTATTTTAAACTCCTATTTTATAATTAAATAAAATTATTGCATTAGTTTTCTATTGCTGTCTAACAAATTACTATAAAACTTACTCACTTAACACTCATTTCTTAGCTCACAGTTCTTTAGGTCAGAAGTAAATTTGGTTCCTCAAAGTTCTATACTTAAGTTTTTATAAGGCTGAAATGTAGGTTCTGATAAGACTGGACTAATCTAGAGGTTCTGGCGAAGAATCAGCTCCAAGGCACACTTCAGTTGCTGACGAAATTCGTTTCCTTGTGGTTATAGTCCTGGAGATCCTGTTTCCTTGCTGGCTGTCAACTGGGGATTGCACTTAGCTCTTAGGATTGTATCTATGCCCTCCATCACATGGCCCCTCTATCCATAAGCAAGCAACAGCAAGTCAAATCTTTCTCATACTTGGAATCTTTTCCACTTCCTCTTCTGTTACCAGCCAGAGAAAACCAGAAAGTGTAACATTCTTTTCAGAGAGTTCCTGTGATTAGATTGTCCCCAGCCAGATTATCACCCTATTAATTAATACAGGGAGTTAGGTAAAATTTAACTGATTAGTAACCTTAATTACATTTGAAAAATTCCTCACATAAGAAAAATCCCTTCTGCCATTATAGGTAGCATAATTATGGTTGTGATATCATATTTCACTTCCAGGATTAGGTGGGCAATCTTGGGGTGGGTGCTATTTTAGAATTCTGCCTACTACGTTTCCCTCAGACACTTTGTGGGCCAAACAAAGGACAATGGTATAGAATATATAGCTATGATTTAGACCTCTCAGAGCACAATTTTTGTCCTAGACCAACCTGTATCTCAATCATTCTAGAGATGCCCTAGTTCATGCCAAATGTCATTCTCTCTTTAGAATGAATGTTGCCTTTTTGTTTTAACATTTCATTTCTGAGTTTGCAATCCTTAAATCTTCAAATGGTCAATGACGACTTATGTTTCTTAAGTATAGCATTTATTTTTTATGTCAATTATTACCCTGTGATACTCTCTACAAAGCTGGCTGCCTAGACTTTTGGCAATTCTGGGAATGGATGTGGTCTGTTTCTTTGATTTCCCAGTGATTTGTCTACAAAAGCAATATTTATCTTGCTTGTGTTTTTTCTACTCTGTTGCTTCTTTCTTCTTCTGGAACAACTAGAACATTTACATTGCATTTATGTTTTGACAGGAAGGGTTACTTCTGATTTAAGACTTAAGCAAAAATAGATTATTTTCTCTCCCAACTCCCCACAACCTTCACCATCTATAGTTGTCCTTATCTACTGCTTCACAGAAAAAGGAAAAACAAACAAACAAAAAAACTGTTTTCCAATAATCCTCAATTGCAAAAATCCTTAACTTGCTATCAGCAAGTTTTTCCCTACATCCCCCACTTATAAGGAATGGCTCTTTGTGTGCCACTGTCTTAGTCCTAGTCCTAGTATAAAACTGTGGCCAAAATAATAATCCTCCCCTCACTGGTTCATTATCTTCAGAAGAAAGCAGATAATAAATAAATAAACTTTGAATGTATAATGCCAGATTGGGTAACTATACGGGCAGAAAAGATAATAAAGCAGGAAGAGGAAGATCAAGTGTAATAATATGGGGTAAGGAGGATGGAAATCCTAAATTTCATGTTCAAGGACATCTCCCTGAAAGAGTATTCATTGGGAAAGGACTTGAAGGCAATGAGGAAAAGAACAGTAAGGATTTGTGGGGAAGAGGCTGCCAGTCAGAGAACAGCACGACCACGGCTGTGAAGCTGAAGCATGTGTGAAGTATTTGAGGAACAGTTTGGAGACCTGGGTGGTTACCACAGATATGAGGAGAGAAGATGGGAATAAAGTAGCCTGGACTGTTCAGGGCCTTGTATGTTACAGGAAAGATTTTAGCTTTTAATTCTAAGTGAAATAGAAGGTCATTGGTTGATTTTGATCAGAGGCAATGTGTTCTGACTTCATTTTTAAAGGATCTCTCTGAGTGCTCTGTTGAAAACCCATTGTAGGAGGCAAAAGACGGAAGCAGGGAGATCATTTGGGCATCACAGTGATTATCAAGGCCATGTGCTGGCTTATGTTGCTATGAGGTTCTTGGTATAAAATCTGTGGAAAAAAATCATTGTAAACTGGATTTAAACTTTCAACACAAAAGAAATAACTAGAAAATATATGCAAACCTTTTATTTTTTATAGCTTAGTATTAAATTCTATTTTTTCAAGCTTGAATTCCAAGAAGTGACAGAACGTAAAATTCTGAAGTGCTTTGTTGTACTTAAACAGAAAGCCACACAGGAAGTTTATCCTTGTTAAAGTGGGTTAGTCCAATATCAGCGTTTTTGAAGATAAGAATAATCTTTCCATGACTAAGCTTGATTGCATTTTTAACATTTCTGTAATCATCTGATTCTGTGAATATGAAAGAACATTATCTACAGACCCAATTAAGTAACTTAATATAGGTCAAAAATTCTTGGATAGATTACTATTGAACAAGCACCTAACTAGTTTTCATGTCATTTATTCATTCTTCAAAACAACAGAGGGAATGATTCTTCTAAACCCTAAACTATCACTCTATTTAAATTTTTATTTTTTTTTTAAATTTTTAACTTTTATGGATACATATTTTTACCTATTCATAGGGTACATGTGATATTTTGGTATAAGCATACAATGTGTAATGATCAAATTTGGATAATTAATAGTTGTACATATTTGTAAGATACATGTGATATTTTGCTAAAAACATATAATGTGTAATGATCAAATTTGGGTTATTGGGATTCCCATCACCTCAAACATTTATATATAATTTCTTTTTGTTGGGAACATTCCTAATCTACTCTTCTATTTATTCTGAAATATACAGTAAATTATTGATAGCTATAGTCACCCTGTTATGCTACTGAACATTAGATCTCATTCTTTCCACCCAACTCTAATTTGTACCCATTAACAAACTCTACTTTATCCCCCCCTCTTCACTACACTTCCAAGCCTCTGATAACCACCATTCTATGCATTAAGTCCATGAGATCAATATTTTTAGCTCCCACTATTCAAAATTTTTAAAAGCTCATTTATTCCTCTACATCTAAAGTTTTAATCCCTTAAAATTACATATGTAGCTTTCATGATACAATCACTTTTCTTTTCCAAGGATAATTCTACAGTCCTTTATACCTTCCCTGCTAGCACCTATTATAATAAAATAAATCACTTTATTTAAGTTGTTATTTCTGTTGAAATACATAAGGTCATAACTGAAGCACATTAAGAATGTTACAATGATTTTGGCTAGGCCAAATTAAAGTACATATTTATAATTACACACAGATGTATTGATAGTCTAATTCAGTAGGTATATAATTATTTGTTTACATCACCTAGAATTACTTTTATATGTCTTTGTATTTTGAGTTACGTACATATTTGTTTAAACTGAATACTAAATACGTTAGAGAAAATACTAGATTAAAATCAAGTGCACTTTCAAGTATGCTGGATTGAAAAACAAGTACACCTGGAGCTGAGTCTGATACTGTTCACTATAAAGTGAACAATATGAATTTGACCCCTTTTAGATCACATTTAGGAGGGTAGGTTACTGAGATAGCAAATTGCCATCATTATGGGTTGGCTTCATCTGTGAAGCAGTTCCATGCAGAGATTTGGAAGACGGCTTTGAAATCAGGCTCTGGTGTACTTTCTAATGCATTAAAAACCACTGTGGGGTTTATTTCTTCAGAGACATTGCTCATGTCTGCATGAAGCAAGCATAGCTGAGCTTACTCTATAACAAGGTCTTGAAATAAATCGTTGTGACCCACATAACTTGCATTCTATTCTCTTTCAGAAATGTATATAATTTCTCAAGGGATCTTGTGACATGTTGCAGAGTGCCAAACAGTATTACATGTCTAGGTGATAAAGTCTGAAGATTCAAACAGAGAAAAAAATTTTACAGAAAGGGAAAGGGATATTACAGAAAGGGAAAATAGGGCATTTGGGGTTATGTTGGGGTGATGAGAGTAACCTAGTTGAGCAACTATACGGGTCACTTCTAATGTCATTTCACATGGTTCTTTGTCTCCATCTGAAATAAGGAGGTTAGTTTGATTATTTTGGGATTAACAGAACATCATAAAGCTAGAGATCCAGGATTAAAACTTTGAAATCAAGAAGCATATTCATTAGTGGACTATTTGATTTTACACATGTTGTGAGAAAAATATTTTTCCTCAAATCTATATTTAATATGCCAATTTTGAAAGAAATAATCATTTTGAGTTGTAACTTTATAAAATTATGTATTATCTTTTTCACTATCTGAAAACATGCTTTCAAACATAGTAAATGTG
>NW_012134392.1:23129-23544 GCF_000956105.1 Propithecus coquereli
AACATAATAAATATATTTTCTATTCTGGTCAAAAAGAATTAATTGCAAGAAATTTTCCCAGGATATGGGGCATTCAAACTTGAGTCAGACATGTCACCTCTTCTAAGTAGTTCAATATAGAAAGAAAACCAAATATTAAAAAAAAATGATCTTAATGCAAGGTGGATGGATTGGAAGAATATATCCTTGGCATACAAAGAAAAGAGAGATTCATTTAACCACAGATTTTTCGAGACCTCGGGCAAACTTAATAGTAACAATTTAGCTAAAGTTTGACAAATGGTAAGATATTTTCCAGGAAAAAATTCATATGCGTTATAGGAAATAATTTAAAAAGTATTGAATTGTGTAGATATAGTTCATATCCATAAAAAAGTATTTCAGTGTAAATGGAGAGAAGAATTTGTGAAAAAAA
>NW_012134392.1:25719-25997 GCF_000956105.1 Propithecus coquereli
TACAATTTTGGTAAATAAATGAAACAGGTAATAATTGACCAAAGTAAAGTTTTTTTCTGGCACTTAAAACTGTTGAAATTTTTTGAAAGGATTTCTATGTAGAGGAATAAAATGTTAGTCAATATGTGCTATAACGTACCTAAATGACAGAACAATAGGTTTTGTAGACTTCTTTAATTCACATTATAATTTCAGAGCCTAACTCAGAAAAAGTAATATTGTGGGGGTGAGGTATAGGAGGAGATGCAAAACAATGAGATCTAAGTTTCAGCTTTGTG
>NW_012134392.1:28040-28584 GCF_000956105.1 Propithecus coquereli
TGCCTGAGGGGCTAGTGCATGGGTTCAGTGGAAGGCTGTGCCTGATGATTCTCTCCATACACCCTCACAACCCCAAATCCTGTGAAATTATACCCCCAAGAATGGTGCCCCATGTTCTAATCTGTGGTACAAGCTTTCTCTGGGAAGTTTTTTTCACACAAAGGAGCAGGATTTCCTCCACTGGATTAGAGGGAAAAGTTTATTTTTGATTCAAGGTCAAGAAAATGTTGGAAGAGGCTCACTCAGCAAGTTAGCGGGCAACATGTGATTACCAGCATTACTGAGATCCTAGAAAAGGCTGTGAGTCTCCCCAATCGTGGATTGCAGTTACTTTGAATATTTATGAGAAGCCACCATCTCATGCAAATAGTACCCAGAGATTCTCAGAGAAAACAATTGAACAGCAGCATTTCAATGAAACTTCCTGCTAATCAAATGGGTGTAGGTTCTAAGCATTGAGATTTGGGTGGTTCATATTCAAAGCTCTAAAAAAGTTCTAGGCTAAAATTTTAAAAAGATTACAATTTCTCAAACAGATCTAAGT
>NW_012134392.1:28634-29097 GCF_000956105.1 Propithecus coquereli
TATTTTTGATTCGAGGTCAAGAAAATGTTGGAAGAGGCTCACTCAGCAAGTTAGCGGGCAACATGTGATTACCAGCATTACTGAGATCCTAGAAAGGGCTGTGAGAAGAGTCTCCCCAATCGTGGATTGCAGTTACTTTGAGTATTTATGAGAAGCCACCATCTCATGCAAATAGTACCCAGAGATTCTCAGAGAAAACAATTGAACAGCAGCATTTCAACGAAACTTACTGCTAATCAAATGGGTGTAGGTTCTAAGCATTGAGATTTGGGTGGCTCATATTCAAAACTCTAAAAAAAGTTCTAGGCTAAAATTTTAAAAAGATTACAATTTCTCAAACAGATCTAAGTTAGAAAAATAACTAAAGAAAAATTAAAAATTGTCAAAGGGCTACTCTCTTTTCAAAAAAGTTAGTGATCTTAATTGTTTAAGGATAAATTGTTTACTATTAACATTTTAAGGT
>NW_012134392.1:32812-33896 GCF_000956105.1 Propithecus coquereli
AATGCATTTCCCATTGTCCAGATTTTCATGAGTTAGTGTTAAGTCAAGCATATCTTTACACACACCCCTCCTTAAGATAAACATCGAGTCTCAGCGTTATATAGGCCTGCCTACACAGCGGGGAGGGACCTGCAGCCTTCTGATTTCAAGATTCTTCTTTTTTAAGCACCAAAGGAGGCAAGGAAAGGTTCATCTTTCTCTGCTGCACCCCTTTTAATAAAAGGATTTGTTCTACAAAATTTGGTTTCAGTCAAAGGCCACACTTAGGGACCTAAAAGGCCATATTTCACCTTAAGGCTGCAGGTTCCCCACCCTAGTTAGTGCAAGGAGAAAGAATAGCATCTTTGTTAAGAGATACATGAGTAATGTGCATACACAGTTATCCACTAAGCTGGGAAATCACAGCAGTCAATGCTGCTAGACAGTAGCAGCAACAGTAGTAGTAGTACTAGCAAATAAATATTTATTGTATTAATAAGGACAGATTTCAAACTTCATGGATTGTTCAAGAGTCAGGCCTGGAAAATTTCATTAGCCCACTATAAACTGTGGTGCTTCAGGTGATAGTTGGTGGTAAGCTGAATCAGTGCTTCTTCTTTTGCACTTACGTTGTGGCCGTGAAGTAACTTAAATATCACAGAGATTCTAGTATATTATTATTTTAATTCATGTATAAATTTGAACTTGTATAAACAGGACAATTTAATCTAAACCAAAACACTAAGTACATTTTGTCAGTTGAAAATCAGGATTACTGGCTAGGGAAAAACAGTATCACCTACTAAATATATTCAGGGGAAGACAATTTTCAGAATCTGTGGGTATATCAGGCACACATACCATGATGAATAACAGTCAGCATCCACAAAAGTTTTGAACATACTATCAAGCACTACTCATATTTTCGTCACTTTTTCTGCTGATTTGTGTGTTCTCCTTTGTGTAACGTAAAACTTTCTGCAAACATTTTCATTGACCGTGCAACATTTACAGGAATAACAAAATTATTTCCGACATCCTTAGAGTTTAGGGAGAAAAAACAAACAAAGAAACAAAAAAACTGTATCCATTGGTATCTAGGTCC
>NW_012134392.1:37321-37810 GCF_000956105.1 Propithecus coquereli
GAAATATGTGTAATAATGAAATATTTAGATTGTATCATCATGTACCTAAATTCAAGAATCAAAACAAAAGCTTCTGAAAGAGAATACAGCACAGAAAGAAATACTTGAATTAGGAAAACATACACACACATATAATGTTGCCTGATATTTATCTCATAATACACACATATCTATATATATCTATATCACTATATCTATATCCCCACCTATTCAATCCAAGTGACATTTCAAGAATAAAATCAATCCAAATACATATTTAGCTAATATTTAGTAATAAATATTAGCATTGAGAACTTTGTTTTGGTTGGCAGAGTACAAACACAAATTTTGAATTTTGAAATATTTGACTATAAAAATAATTTAAGTCTACTTAGATTCCACTGATTTTTTTTTTTATGTGTTAAAATAATTTAATTCTCCCTGTACATTTCTGTCCATATAAGCCAAGAGAAATCAATACACACTTTACAATATTTACCTGCTTTGAGA
>NW_012134392.1:39484-39893 GCF_000956105.1 Propithecus coquereli
TCACTTTTTTATTTGCTAAAAAGGAAAATATTTTGAACTTTCTTAGGTTTTGTTCCAAGCAAGACACATGGCCACATTTCTTTTATTTCTACACCTAAGTCTTCAAATATATACTTCACTGTTATGCAGCAAAGACAGATACTATTTAATATGTCATTTCAATATTATTTTCTTTCATTAATCTGAAAATGGTATGTACTACTATGGTTTCTCAATCTTTTATGCTTTAGGATCACCCAGGTTGTTTTTAAAAATTCTGTATTTTTCATTTCCTCCAAAAACTCTAAATCAGAATATATGCGTGGAGGCCCAGTAAGTTTTTTAAGATCCACAGATGATTTTGACCAAGACGTTCTAAGGAATTACATATCACAATGAATAATTCTATTTTAATTGTAAAAAAATTTTA
>NW_012134392.1:39943-40254 GCF_000956105.1 Propithecus coquereli
CTCCATGGTCTCAGCCTTTGAAATTTCTCCCTTCATTGAACTTTTTCTCTTCCATTTCATTTTAGCATGTCATTTCCAAAGTACAAACATAATTTTCTTAATTCACATTTGCTATGTTTAAAGACTAAACTGGTCAACATGGTTATGCACAATCTTGTGAGTGTCTGACGCCCTAACTTCCTCTTCTGTTCCGGTCTTCATCAATTTCAGCACTTCAGTCAAACAGGGCTTTTTCATTTCCTCAAATGTTCTCTTTCTCTTTTACTCTGATAGATCCCAGTTTTTACTCTTAATGTAATAAGTACTGAGAA
>NW_012134392.1:44518-45105 GCF_000956105.1 Propithecus coquereli
AAACGCCAATCTTTCCCAGCCAGTAAATTAAGGGAGATACTTAGCTCTACTTATTTTTTCATGAAGAATGACTAAATATTTTACAGTTTTAAAGTGTTTTAAATTTTTGGATGGACACTTAACAAAGAGTCTTTTGCCCTCTATGTATATTTCCATCACTTAAAAACTATAGAAGGTACAGAGGCCTCATTGAATCCTGCAACTAGGGATTTGTTAGGCCCCACAACAGCACTCACTGCTACTATTCTACATTTAATTCTCTTGAAGGGAGTGTTTGTGACAGCTTAGGGGCTTCCTAGCAAGTAAATCAATTTCAAAGGTTGGCATTGCAGTGACATGGAAACAACAATAACTTCAGAGAAATTTGGTCATAGAAGTGGTGTCCTGAAATTGTAAACCATGCAAATAGATCAGAAGGAATACATAAATACACGAGGGAGGCCAAAAGAAAGAGACATTCTAAGAAAAGACTACTGGGGTCAACTGCAATGGTCATAAAGAACCACAAAATAGGGAGCACGATGTCAAAAGATGACATTGTTAGCATATATATTTGTATTTTCAAAAATTTTTGGTTAAATAATTTT
>NW_012134393.1:0-706 GCF_000956105.1 Propithecus coquereli
AAATCACTGTCTCTTTTTTGAGAACTCCAAAATTTATATCTTAACCCTCAACTTTCCCTTGATCCTCTCTCTGGCTCCAATTGCCTACTTGAGAGATACATTTGGGTATCTCATTCTGAACTTAAAAGCTATTTTTTTTTTAAGCACTGAATACACTGCTTTACTCACAACACTTAATTACAAGTTTGTAGATCTAAATCTAATTTCAGATGATTTCAAACAGTAGCCCTGTCTTCATTCTCTTGAATAATGTGACTGTTTACTCTGGGCCTTCAGTGGGTCCTTGGTATTAATCAAGATTTGACTACAATTACTGGGCACTCATTATTAATAAAGCACCATATTGAGAGCTCTAAGGAATGCAATCTCTTTTGACATGCACAGAAAGCCACTCAAGTGCACAGGCCTCCTGATCCATCACCATATGGACACACGAGTCTGGGATTCAAATGTGTCCTGGAGAATTTTTCTTCATGTGTCAATTTCTCATTCATTGGAATTTTTCCTTTTTTCTCTTCCATTGTTTTGTTTGTCCTTGTTTTGCTAGAGAACATTTCCAAATCCAGGTTATTTACTGCTTATTTCCTCAACTAATTGATTTTATGGGATTCCTCTACCCTGTTTACCACCACTTTATACCAATTTCAGTTAGCTTTATGCTTTTTAGAAATGTAGTTAATATGCATTTTAGAAAACCCAAAATGTA
>NW_012134393.1:756-1207 GCF_000956105.1 Propithecus coquereli
CATTGTGGTTACATACTTTGCAATATTGATACAAAATATTGCCTTTTATTCGGCTCTGATTTTATCTTTCAATATGACTAATACATAGTTAAATATAGTTTGTTCTTATTTGATTACTGCCTTGTCTAAATTGTATGTTTATTTTTCACATTGATATGTATTTCATATAGCTTTCTTCACCCTTGTATATAGATTATACATGAAATATAAGTGTTATTTTATAAAATTAACATATATGTGTAAATACACAAATAATTACAGATGAAAATTAAGTAGTCTTAGACAGGTGCAGTGGCACATGACTGTGGTCCCAGGTACTCAGAAGGCAGAGAAAGGAGGATCACTAAAGCCCAGGATTTCGAGGCTGCAGAATGCTATGATTACAACAGTTAATAGCCACTATACTTCTGTCCGGGCAACATAGGGAGAACTCACCTCTAATATATATATA
>NW_012134393.1:2827-3143 GCF_000956105.1 Propithecus coquereli
CTCTACCCTGTTTACCACCACTTTATACCAATTTCAGTTAGCTTTATGCTTTTTAGAAATGTAGTTAATATGCATTTTAGAAAACCCAAAATGTACGTTTTACTTTAAAAAGTCTAAGCAAGAGGGATCTGCAATGTGGTGGATACCTATACTGGGGAGGGGGACCTTATTCCTTGATCCAGCGGAGTGTTGCTATACAACACGGTGGAAAGATGATGAGTTTAATATTAAACAATATTCACTTATCCACAGCACCACTGCTTTATTTCAACTGAACAAACATATACTGGACACCTGTGCTATGTCAGTCACTCCC
>NW_012134394.1:0-549 GCF_000956105.1 Propithecus coquereli
TTCCTCTGGGGGAAATAACTAAGAAACTTATTGTCTTTTGTTTTTATTGTTATATACCAAAGGGATGTTTACGTCCTTACAGTCTAGTAGTACAATTACTCTCACCAGAATTTAATATACCAACTCTGAACTGTGAACATTTTTAAAAAAGGTTTACAAAAAGGTCTCAACCCTTTAGCTTCCAGAAAGATGAGACCTTAACAAATCTACCCATCTGTTAGATTGGACTATGGACCAACTTTCATCCCCCAAAACAGCATCTTCCTTAATATTCTATTTCTCCCAACAATAGGGTAGTCTCCTGCTTAGTTGTAAGATTTCCCCCCACATCTGCAGGTTCTACAGGAATGTGTGAGCAGTGTTCATGTTGTCCCCCAAACATTTAACCTCAGGCAACCATGTGCTAAGTTGAGCATTAAACATCCTGTGTGATGACAAATGTAAACCCCAGAAATATTCATCTTTATAGATCAATATTATATGTTATTAAGATGGACAATTAAAAAAATTCTAACTGTTCTTTCCATTCACTAAATACTTCTAAGTACC
>NW_012134394.1:12774-14071 GCF_000956105.1 Propithecus coquereli
GAGAGTTAATGAGCCCTCAAAATACATAGTCTCAGGAGAAGTTCATTAAGATTTCATGAAATGGGTAAGCTTTGATCAGGGTTTAAAACACGTGGCAGGTTCAAGGCACTCTCCAGTCTGACCACTTCTTTCTAGGTCGGCTGGGGAGATGACAGCCCAGTAGGCTGCCTCTCCAGTCCTGCTCCCATGCCTTGGCACTTGCCGTTCTTCCATGCTGACTGGGCGTCCCACATGCTTACCCTGCTTTATGTACTGCCACCATCCACTTGGGCAGTTCTGTTTGTTTGCAGAAAGATCTTTATTAGCAGATGACAAGACCATTTCTGATCAGATCCAGGGCATTATTCAGATCCTTTGTGGCCATTGGATAGGACTAGAATTATGTAGAATAAGCCAGCCAGTATCTGCCCATGTGAGAGCTAAGGCATCTTTTGCCTTCCTCCACCCTTCAGAGATGCAACAGAGCCCAGGACACAGCCAGGGATTTGGGGAGACAGAGGAGAGCTGAACCTGGAGGCAGAGCACTAGGCGTAGTCTTCAGACTGCTCACTTCAGGCAAGTAGGTTAGCCTCTGGCAGTCTACTGGGATGAAAGGTCTCTAGAAGAGCAGTGGACAGCATGGAGAGGGAATGGGATTTGGGGCCAGACCAGCCAGGGCTGGAACCCTGGCCTTAATGGCTACAAAGTTTTGGAGTCTCGGGACATTTTCTTTATTTCTAATTTACAGTTTTCTCCTCTGTAAAGTGGGTATAATAATGCTACTCTTCAGGGTGTTGTAACTGGAATAAGAATGTACTGAAAGCAGGTAGGTACTCAACAAATGGCTGTTATTTTTCTTGCCTTTTCTATCTAAACTTTGATGATGAAAATACATTAAATTCCACTGAGTTGATTAATGAGATTTAGCTTTGTTAAAGACATAGCAGTTCTGCTATATTAAGGGTTACTTACTAGTTCCATTCGGAAAATTATGTTATTTTTCTGAAATCCACACAATTTCTGAATAACCTTCCTACGTAGAGAATCTTCCATTTTTGTCAATAAATAAAATAAAAATCCATCAAGTTTTTCCAGACTGAAAAAAATCATAACTGTTAGACAAATCTTCCCATGAGGTCACTAATATTGATAATGGCAATTGCTTCCTTTGGATCAACACTGTGGGAAAAATCGAAAATTATTAAGAGCAGCTGTTTATTTGTCAATGCTAAGGAGAAATAAGCCAGCAGCAATCCTGTGACACAGGTCAACTAAGGGGTTTCTTTGGAGGAAATATGAATTAGTCTTCATTCTTTTT
>NW_012134394.1:18121-18960 GCF_000956105.1 Propithecus coquereli
AGTAATGTCAAACCTTGCTGCTAATTCACGTGTAGGTCAAGATGGACTCATCTCCACTATAGCTTTCAGTTCATCATTATCTACCTTGGTCTCAGATCACCCACATGGCTCATTTTCAAGATTCAAATCACCAGCACTGAACTTCTCAAACCATCAACATATGGTGTGTTCATTAGCCACATCCTGCCCAAACACTTCGCTGATATACCGAGCTGTCTGTGCTGCATTGATTCCACAATGGAACTCATATTCGAAAATAACATGAATTTTTGACTTATCCATGGTTTTACAAAAATTTCTCTAAAAAAAAAAAATTTGAAAGATAATCACAAAGCACATGCATTTGAAAGACTGAGGATGTACCTTCACAATAAAAATAAAACAGGAAGTGTCAGAGGTATCAACTGTCAAGCTTAGTACTTAAGGGAATCGGACATTTCATAGTTACTAACCTAACCAGTAGCTCATGATTGTAAATGTCTCCCCCACTAACCCGAAGCTCTTTGCAGGCGGGGACCCTGCCTTCTTTGTGTTTGTTTCCCCAGCACCCAGCACAGCGCCTGATATAGTGCTCAATAAATAGTTCATCAATGAATGAACAATACTGTTCTATGAAACAGGATTTGAAACCACAAGGGTAGACACAAACTAGCTCTGAGTGGGTTTTAGAAATAGAAATTGCCACTTGGGGATGGAATTTCTTTACTCAATAAGTGTTTACCGAGTACCCCTTATATGCCAGGTCCTATTCTAGATAAAGGGAGACATCAGCAAACCAAACAGTCAAAAATACTTGCCACAGAACATTCTAGTGGGAGGAGAGAGATGATAAGCAAAAT
>NW_012134395.1:0-308 GCF_000956105.1 Propithecus coquereli
ATCAGTTTCCAGCTGGGTTAGTGTAGCCACTATGTCTTACTTTGAAGTAAGCAAAGAGCCTATCCTTAGGGAGAAAAGAATGAACATAAAGAAACATTTTAAAAGTCTCTCATCTTCCACTGGATATTTGTTTCTTCAATTACTCATTCTTCTAGTATTAGAATTTAAAGACTTCCAGCTAGGGCTTTGAAACTGATATGCTCTTGAAGTTGTTAGGCTCAAGTGGAGGAGTTTGCATCTTTATTAAAGCATTTTCTGATTATGATAATTCCTATAAATTGCTCTGGTACTTCTATAACCAAGTGTCT
>NW_012134395.1:2065-2390 GCF_000956105.1 Propithecus coquereli
ACTGCCTTTAAATTGACGAAGTGCAGGTCTCCTTTCAAATAGAGACCACATGTGCACGGAATGTCCAGGCCATGGTGCTGTGCCACAGGTAATAATTACAATAACATTTATCAAAGTGTTTGTCTGCAAAAAAGCCATGTGTACCTTCTCCTCTCCAATTGTTATAAATGGAAGGAGACTAGAAAATTAAAAGTAAAATTTCAAGGATGAAGGGGCAGAACAAAGTATTAATCAGTTTCCAGCTGGGTTAGTGTAGCCACTATGTCTTACTTTGAAGTAAGCAAAGAGCCTATCCTTAGGGAGAAAAGAATGAACATAAAGAAAC
>NW_012134395.1:4350-4851 GCF_000956105.1 Propithecus coquereli
ATATAAATCATCATTTTATTCTAGAACCAGAAAACATATCACCATTGCATGACTTAAGTTGAACATCTTAAAAACATAAAGTACAACCATGAGATCTAATTATATAATTAAGTGAATCCTGAGTTATAAAATCTGATTATTTTCTAATTTTCAGCTCGCGTTCTTTCAATCAGTTTTTAACCTTGTCTCTTTACCTTGATTTATCAACTACATGACACTAGGGACTTATTCTGTGTCTCGAACTTCCACAGTGTGTCCAGCAGAGCTGCCCATACACATGTCCATTTAAGAATATATTTTCTGGTGAGGTTTAAACTACTGGAGGATAACGTAATGCTAAGAGTGTGCTGTTGTAATGCTAAGGAAATAGAAGAATGGAGCTATCCTCACTAATAGGGCTGTCAGGGAGTAGGTGAGAATTGGACTAGGATGCCAGTATGAAAAGAAAACAGGACTTCTGTCCTAAGCTTGTGACATTATATGCAGTATTGAGAAATTTCA
>NW_012134396.1:0-579 GCF_000956105.1 Propithecus coquereli
ATAGAAAGATAGACAGGTAGATAGATAGGTAGATAGATAGATAGATAGATAGATAGATAGATAGATAGATAGATCTATTTTAAGGAGTTGGCTCACGTGAGTATGGAGACTGAAAAATCTAAAAGCAGCATGGCATGGTAGAAATCAGAGAGGAGCCGATAGGCAATCAAAGGCAATCTACTGCAGAATTCCCCTTTGCTCAGGGGAGGTCAGTCGTTTGTTCTACTCAAGTCTTCAACTGATAGAAGCAGCCCCATCCACATAAGAGAGGGCAATCTGCTTTACTGAAAGTTCATCAATTTAAATGTTCATCTCATTCAAAAACACTCTCACAGAAACATCCAGAATAATGTTTGGTCACAAATCTAGGTACCATGGCACAGCCAAGTTAATCCATAAAATTAACCAAGACGTAGTGGAATTAGCCTATGATCATTGATCATCCCTGGAATTTATTTTTTTTGACACCCAATGAATGTTATTACATACGTGTACTTAAATGTTGATCAGTTAATACCAATTTGATGGCGAGTACATGTGATGCTTGTTTTTCTGTTCTTTTTTAAAATTTTTTTTTTA
>NW_012134396.1:2245-2616 GCF_000956105.1 Propithecus coquereli
TTCTAAATAAGAGGTACCACTAATAATTCTTCTATATTTTGACTGTCATCAACCTATGTCAGTTTGTACCATGCTAGTAAAATTCACCTCAGAAAGTCAAAGCCTGAATATTACTACTCTTATTTAAATTATCAAAGAAAGGTGACCTTACACTTCTTCTTACTAGCTAATACAAAATCAACCTGATAATGGATGTATGCTATTGCTAAATAAGGTGTTTAATATTCAAATATTTCCAGTGACTGGAATAAATCACCCATTTCATAACTTAATCTAGTATCAAATGCATGGCTATCCATATTGTGCTGAATATAGATCTACTAGAGGGTCAATAATTTAGCATGCTAGTTAAATATTCTGGTCATGTTATT
>NW_012134396.1:5431-5789 GCF_000956105.1 Propithecus coquereli
AGATAACTCTTTGACATACTGATTTCAATTCTTTTTGATATATACCCAGAAGTGTGATTGCTGGATCATATGGTAGTTCTATTTTTAGTTTTTTTGAGGAACCTTCATACAGTTTTCTATAATAACTGTACTAATGTACATTCCCATCAACAGCATATGAGAGTTTCTTTTTCTTCACATCCTTGTCATAATTTGTTATGTTTTATCCCTTTTTGATAATAGCCATTTTAATAAGTGAGAGGATAAAAGGGAAGAAAACAGGTAGAAAAAAACACTGAAACATACATTTTAAATTGATATATAGCATCCAAATTCTAAAGATTTTAAGTGAAAGTCTTTTGCAAGTTATTTCACCCTT
>NW_012134397.1:0-1474 GCF_000956105.1 Propithecus coquereli
AATGGTTTTCAGGATAAATTTATCTTTTGTTTCAGGGATAAAGTTACACAGCTTTAATAATTCTGATAAGCCCAGTCTCCTATCTTGAATTGCCTCGATTGGTTATCTCTGTGGCCCAAAGCCCCTGAGTAATGGTCCCACGTCTGTCCCAATTTGCCCTGGTGAGACAGCAAATATGGTGCGTTTACATTCATTTTTTTTTTAACAAACGTGTGATAATTAGCTTTGGCCTAATGTTCGGATGCTGAATATTTTACTCGTCATTAAAAATAAAAATGCTAAGAAATAGTCATTTGAAGCGATCAAATTATTTGCTCACGAATCTAGTCAGTTGCTGCTGATACCAAGGGAAACGGATACCCTTGAAACCCTGTCTCCACCGCCCCCCATGTCCCAGCCACTCTCTGCTTCCTGCCTTAGTCTCTCCCAGTGCTGGCAGGCTCGATGGAAGGACCTATCTGCAAGACCCCCAAACCCAGAATCTCTGGAGTACTGCTCCCCTGAAAGCTCTGGGGGTCTCCTCTTTGTTTCCCCCACCCCATCCCCAACTGCCAGGACCCCTGGGATCCGTCTCCCTTGGGACTACTGGCGGAAACGTGATCTTAGCCAGCCTCGTCCAAACTCAGAACAGACTTTCTCATTAAAAAATGTTGTAGGCTGGGTGCAGTGGCTCATGCCTGTAATCCCAGCACTCTGGGAGGCCGAGGCAGGAGAATTGCTTGAGGTCAGGAGTTTGAAACCAGCCTGAGCAAGAGCGAGACCCCCCCCACCCCCACCCCCCGTCTCTACCAAAAATAGAAAAAATTAGCCGGGCATGGTGGCTCCGCATGCCTGTAGTCCCAGCTACTCGGGAGGCTGAGGCAGGAGGATCGCTTGAGCCCAGGAGTTTGAGGTTGCTGTGAGCTAGGCTGACGCCACGGCACTCACTCTAGCCTGGGCAACAAAAGCGAGACTCTGTCAAAAAAAAAAATAAAAAATAAAAAATAGGCCTCAGAGAGCTTCCCTCACTCCTTCTGCCATGGGAGGACATGGAAAAAAGATGGCCGTCTATGAACCAGGAAGGAATCTGCCGAAATCTTGATCTTGGATTTTCCAGCCTCCAGAAAGTTAGGAATAAATTTCTATTGTTTATGGCCATCCAGTTCATAGTATTTTGTTATAGCAGCCCAAAAGGACTAAGACCTCAAAATGGGGAACCAGATATAACCTTTCCCAGCCTTCAGATTCCCTCTCTCCCACTCTAAAACTGGCCCCACATCTCTGAACGCTGGCCCAAGGAGGGAAGTCAGTACTCATGGCTTCCCCTTCTCTGTCTCTCTTCATTCTACATCCTTGGGGCTAAAAGGCATCCTCTTCTCCTTACTTCCCATGTACATCATAGCCTTGGCTTATAGAAAAGTCTCCAGCTTTTGATGTATTAAAGGGAGCTTAAGAAACTTAGGAAACACTTCCTCTATTTCAAAGTCTGGTTTTC
>NW_012134397.1:1524-2176 GCF_000956105.1 Propithecus coquereli
CACACTAAAGAACTTAAAGATATGTTTTACATCTATCTAAAATGTATACTGGTTGAAATAAAGATTCATTTATTCATATTCTTTATTGATAAAAGCAACATTTGTGTCTTATAGGATGGATGGATTTCTAATGCAATCAGATCATTTCACATGTAGAATTTTGCAATAGTAATGGAATTCTTAATTCCAATACATAGAACATGCATATATTGTTAAGAAAGCTAACCAGCAGCTAGTCTGGGCACCATTAAAGGGACCAACCAGCCACGGATTGGCAGAAGTATCTGAAATACGTGAAGAGGAAGATTTGGGACCACCCCTGGAAGAATATCCACTAGGAGCGCCCCCATCTGGACTCCACACACCCTACCCCTGACTGCCCAGGCCTGGGGCTTGTCCCTTACTTCCTGCAGAGCTGGAACATGAACTGGCCAGGGCCACTGGTCCACGCCAGGCACTGACCCACTCTGGGGCTGGCTGCTGAGGTTGAGAATATCGAATGTGTCTAGCATGAAGAAAAGACAAATATTTAAGGTGATAGATACCCCAAGTACACAGATTTGATCTTTACACATTATATGAATGTATTAATATTAAATTATCACATGTACTCTGAAACTATGTACCTCTATTATGCATCACTTTCTTTAAA
>NW_012134397.1:14496-15537 GCF_000956105.1 Propithecus coquereli
TCCCCTCAGTGTGTTCTCAGTGGAGGGTGCCGATGTGGGTTTGTGGATTTATGCACTAGAACTACACTGTCCAATAAGGCAGCCATTAGTAACATGCTAAGTATTCAATATAAATAAGAAAAAGCCAAAATTAAATAAGTATAAAAATTCAATTTGTTCCTCATTCATACTAGCCACATCCCAAGTGCTCAGCAGCTATGTGTGGCTAGAGGCTGTTGTATTGGGAGAATATTTTCATCATCGTAAAAGGTCTATGGGCCAGAGCTGCTCTGTAATTTGGCCAGAAGGCCAGAATCTTCATGCCCAAACACTCTCAGAAATTAATATGTCTCCAGTGTGAGTGGTGACCCCTTGGACGTGGTACCTTTTTGTGCTGTGCTCACCATGAACACCGACAAGTGGCAGCCCTGACTCCATGCTCATCCATAAACCAACCCCTGGCAAGGACAGGAGTCCTAGGACTGGCTTGGTCTTAGATCAGCCGTGATTCAGCTCTAGTGTTGGAAATGCACCGCTCCCATAGTGTGTGGCCGCTCAGAAGAGACTGGAAACTACAAAATTCAAGACCGTGCCAACAAGCAGACAGGGTGGATCAGGGTGGGCATACAGTTCATAAGGCGCCGGTAAGAGTTAAAATAATACATCCGTAACAGTTTGTATGGTGCCCAGAACATAATCATTACCTAATGGATGATTACTAGCTTTCATAATTATTGATTAATCATTGCATCTAAATTGTGTTTTGACCACTACCAGAGCTCAGCATCTCAGACAAATGTCAAAGAAGCACCACAGGTATTCCCAGTTCCTGTTGGACGCAACAGAGAAAAAGAGGACACTTGTCCTGCCTCCTCCCAGCTGACATTCCGTGAGAGCATCCCAGGTGCCCCCAGAGTCCTCCCAGTGGGGCTGGCTGTGTACGACAACAGTATAACACGAAGCTCCGAGTGCTGGCTCAGGGCCCTCCACCCCCTAAATGAGAACACAAATGAACATGCCTGTCACAGCCACCTCCAGAGAGAGGAGGCCAGGTTCGCAGAG
>NW_012134398.1:0-611 GCF_000956105.1 Propithecus coquereli
AAACTTCTTGTATTTTTGCTATCACAGCATTTATCAGACTGTATTTTTATTGTAGGTTTATTTTTCCATCTTTTCTTAAAAAATATTATCTCTGTGAGGTAAGGACAATGCATTTTCCAAGTATAAATCAGCAGTTGCCTCCTAAAGAACATTTATTAATGCATTGTAGTCAACAAATGTTTATTAAAAACTTTGGGTTAGTCACCCTCTTAGTTGCTGAGGAGACAAAATCCAATAAAACATGCTCTTTTCTCCTAAGGATGTGCTAAACTTGTGTGTGTGTGTGTGTGTGTGAGTGTGTGTGTGTGTGTTTTCCAAATTAGTTTCAAACATATTATCATAATAACTTTCATAAAAACTTCAGTAAAACTGAGTATAATTGTGATGTGAGTAATGGTAGATTGCCTGCAAAGATGAATGCCAAGAATTCCACCCCCCCATCCCTTTAATGCCTCTCCTCAAAAGTTGAATCTATACTTCTACTACTTTGATCTAATGGCATAATGTTTGACCAAAGCATGAAGCAGAAGTAACATAGTGCAAGTTCCAGACATAGCCTGGCAGAACCCTGGCAGCTTCCACTTTCATTCCTTATAGACCTGAATCACAAA
>NW_012134398.1:661-2092 GCF_000956105.1 Propithecus coquereli
GTGTGTGCGTGTTTTCCAAATTAGTTTCAAACATATTATCATAATAACTTTCGTAAAAACTTCAGTAAAACTGAGTATAATTGTGATGTGAGTAATGGTAGATTGCCCGCAAAGATGAATGCCAAGAATTCCACCCCCCCATCCCTTTAATGCCTCTCCTCAAAAGTTGAATCTATACTTCTACTACTTTGATCTAATCGCATAATGTTTGACCAAAGCATGAAGCAGAAGTAACATAGTGCAAGTTCCAGCCATAGCCTGGCAGAATCCTGGCAGCTTCCACTTTCATTCCTTATAGACCTGAATCACCAAAGAAGTTCTGACTGTGTGACTAGAGAAGAGATGTCCGTCCACCCTGAGCCATTTTATTTACCCCAGCTGAGGCATGAACGAAGGCATGAAGCAGAAGTAACATAGTGCAAGTTCCAGACATAGCCTGGCAGAACCCTGGCAGCTTCCACTTTCATTCCTTATAGACCTGAATCACAAAGAAGTTCTGACGGTGTGGCTAGAGAAGAGATGTCCGTTCACCCTGAGCCATTTTATTCACCCCAGCTGAGGCATGAACGAAGGGAATAAGGGCATTTTCAATCTTTTAGCTCCAGTCAAATCTACCCAGCCAGCACCAAAATGAACCAGAGACAGTTTGTCCCCTTGAGCATGGCTTAAAGATACCATCATGAACAAGGAAATGAAAAGTAAATGACTATTATGTTATATTTCTAAGTTTTCTGGTGGTTGAAGAAAAGAAGGCACGATTAAGAGAAGTGTAGAAGTGTAGAAGATAAAATCAACAATATGCTGACCAAAATGGAAGAAAGGTAGAAAAATTTAACGATGTTGCTGTTGCAAGATTAAATGATAATTTCATTGGCTGAGATGTAAAATAATTGTTTAAAAGCATTTAATCATCAAAGATGTACTTTCCAAATGGTTTTGTTGAGATTTAATTTACGTAACATAAATTTCGCTCATTTAAATTGTTCAATTCAGTATTTTTCATATATTCACGGAGTTGCGCAACTATCACCAAATTTTAAGTAAAGAACATTTTCATCACCCCTAAAAGAAGCCCTGCACCATTTGTTGTCATTTTCTAATCAAACACACCAAACCTTATCCAGCCAATAACCTGTCTGTATTGATTTATCCATTCTGAACATTTCATATGATGGAAACTATTAAATATATAGTATGTGCTTTTCTGTGAGTGTCCTCTTTCACTCAGCCTAATGTTCGCAAGGCTTATCCACGATGTAGCATGTCTCAGTTCTTCATTCATTTTCGTTGCTGAATGATATGCAGTTTCAATATACTACATTTTATTTATCCGTTTGTCCATTTATCAGTTGATAGACATTTGGGTTGATTCCTTTTTTTGGCTGTTATGAGTAATGCTGCTGGGAACATTTTATTCGTGTTCTTGTGTAC
>NW_012134398.1:5084-5410 GCF_000956105.1 Propithecus coquereli
CATGCATTACAAATACGATAAAGGAATTTCTTTAGCCTAAAGGGTCAGGATACCGGGTGGAATCTCAAGAGCACAGAAAAGAATAGAGAGTAACAAAAATGGTAAATATCTGTGTAAATGCAAATAGCAATTTTTTCTTTATGCTTTGTTTTTCTTTTAATTTCTTTATAAGCTATAAACCTGCTTGAAGCAAAACATGATAATATTATTCTGAAGGATTTATAACATATGTAGATGTAGCACACATAATACCTAAATAGGGAAGAAAATGGACCTAAATGAAGTGGCTCAATATCAATTATGAAGAGATTGTGAAAAATTAGCAA
>NW_012134399.1:0-1251 GCF_000956105.1 Propithecus coquereli
TGCTATACTGGACATGAGGCCAATTGATGAAATCTGAAAAAGTCTGCAGGTTAGATAATAGTAGTGTATCAATGTTAATTTCCTTATTTTAATAATGTACTTTCAGTTATGTAAGAGAATGCCCTTGTTTTCTTAAAGGAAATACTGAAATATTTAGAAATGGAAAGGCATCATGTCTGCAACATGAGAGTGAAGATGAGAAGATGTCATGACATATTAACATTTGAGAAAGGTTAACTATATCTAGGTGAACGTTATGTGAGAATTCTTTGTTCTATTCCAGCAGCATTTCCATAAGTTTGAAATTATTTTTTAAGTTAACTAAAAGAATATTTATAGTAACTTTATGATCTTGACAGGCTTTATAAAAAGTACAGACTCGAGAGTGAATCTATCAAGTGAATCAAATTATTGATTCAAAATTTCAGCAGGTAAAGAGGGAAGATACACAAAAATAAAGAATAATGTTGATGTATATAATTACCAAAAAAAAATAACTTAGCAGAAATCAAGGGTAGTTTTGAGGTCATATTTCTCATTTTCCTAGCTCTGATAACGGTAAAAAAATATACTATTAGTTTTAGGGTGAGAAATGTCCTACTGTTTTCAAAGAATAACTATCCTGGTGGGATGTATTAAGATGCAGACTAAAAACACAGTCTCAAAATGGAAATAATTTATAGATGAGCTCAATAAATTGGGGAGGAAGGAAACAACAGAAAGAATACTTGGAAGATTTTCAATAGCAACTGTCAGTGCTATAGAACAAATCTGCAGTTGCTGCTTTCCCCTCAATGCTGTGGTGGTGTTTTCAGTGGGGCTTCAAAGGGAAGTGGCTGCTTGCCAGTTTCTGTATGCTCATCCAGCTGTTCGTACAGTAAAAGGACTTAGATTGTAATGGCTGAGATTTGAGCAGCCATGCAGTTTGCATCTTACTAGACTATTTACAAATTTATTTAAAATGGCAATCGTTAATACTGAGAGATAGGGAAGAAAGGCAATACCGTTGCTTAACTAAGAAAATGATCAATAAACCAAATACTCAAGAGGTGTTCTTTGGTATATCTCTTTTCCACTTCCATGTTATTTTGTTACTACAATTCCCTGAATTCTCAAACTCAGAATTTGACAAAGAAGAAAAACATTAGGTAAATTTACTGAATGTTTTAAAAAACAAACACAAACAGCTTTGTATAGTAAATTTATAAAGTTATTACATAGTCCCTATAGATTAATCGACTTTCCACCTTT
>NW_012134399.1:11186-11584 GCF_000956105.1 Propithecus coquereli
AGTGGGATTGCTAGATCATATGGTAGTTCAAATTTTAATTTTTTGAAGAACCTCCATACTGTTTTCAATAATTGCTGTCCTAATATACATTCCTACCAACAGTGTATAAGTGTTCTCCTTTTTCTACATCCACATCAGCCATTGCTATTTTTTCTCCTTTTGATAATAGCCATTCTAATTGGAGTAAGGTAATACATCATGTGGCCTTTGATTTGTATTTCCCTGTGATTAGTGATGTTGAACATTTTTTTTTTCATATACTTTTTGGCCATCTGTATGTCTTCCTTTCAGAAATGTCTATTCAGGCCTGTTTTCCATTTGTTAATTGAATTATTTGGGGTTTTATTCTATTTTTTTATTTTTTTTCCTTTTTAATTTACTTATTTTTTTTATTTCAG
>NW_012134399.1:11964-12312 GCF_000956105.1 Propithecus coquereli
AGTGGGATTGCTAGATCATATGGTAGTTCAAATTTTAATTTTTTGAAGAACCTCCATACTGTTTTCAATAATTGCTGTCCTAATATACATTCCTAACAACAGTGTATAAATGTTCTCCTTTTTCTACATCCACATCAGCCATTGCTATTTTTTCTCCTTTTGATAATAGCCATTCTAACTGGAGTAAGGTAATACATCATGTGGCCTTTGATTTGTATTTCCCTGATGATTAGTGATGTTGAACATTTTTTTTTTCATATACTTTTTGGCCATCTGTATGTCTTCTTTTCAGAAATGTCTATTCAGGCCTGTTTTCCATTTGTTAATTGAATTATTTGGGGTTTTATT
>NW_012134400.1:0-21760 GCF_000956105.1 Propithecus coquereli
AAAAAGAACCTGAAAGTGGAGATAATTGGAAGATTTATTTCTCCTAGGCTACTAGATGGGAAAGAATGAGATCTTTAATTACATTAATAAGAAAATAATTATTGATAGTCACAAATAATGTCTCTACTTGATTCAGGGAAGCACATGACCTTCCAGAACTATCTAATCCATTTAAAACCTAAGAGATTTTTTTAATAATAAAGACAGGCGCTAACGTGAATGAGCCAATCGCTGGGATGTGGGGGCACCGCCCCTTCCTTCAACCTGAACAGGTGACGGCAGCAGCCCCGAAGGCGGCCCAGGGCGGGCGTGGTGGGCACAGTGCAGCCCCAGCCCCCCACCTCCCTGGGGAGTCACACTCAGACCCCAGGGCTCTTTGGGACAATAAATGGGACCCCAGCAGAGCCTGTGTGTCACGGCAGGTGCTTCCCTCCTCCTTCCCTGTCTGTCGTCATTTCCAAATCCTGCTCCAGCTCTAAGCGCGGATTTGCAGCCACTCTCACTGCTGTGCCTGGGAAAGGCTACACGCGCGACTCGCGCTCGGGGGAGGCTCCACAAGGAAAGGCTGTGGCTGGGCTGGGGATGCCCACCCCTCCTCCAGTGCCTGACGCCTCTCCACCCATGTCCCCGTTGCTCCTCTGCCGTCCCCTCAACCAGCTTCTCCTCCAGGACCAGCTCCTCCAGGGCCAGCTTCTCCTCCAGGGTCAGCTCCTTCTCTACAATCAGCTTCTCCTCCATGCTCAGCTCCTCCAGGGCCAGCTTCTCCTCCAGGGCCAGCTTCTCCAGGCTCAGCTCTTCCCCTCTGAAACACCTGAGCAGGGCCTTCTCCCCTGTGACTAGAGGCCCAGAGCCGGTGGAAGCATGAAATTCCCGTTGTGGGTAAAGGCTTCCAACAGGCCATTTTCTAGCTTACTCCCTTGTGTAGATGTTCTGGCTCCCGGTGAGCAAAGGACAGGGACCCAGCTCCTCCCTGTGGTAGACACCCCCTCACAATCCAGACCCCTGCCCCGACGCAGCCCTCCCACCATCCCCACATTCCTGGAAAACTCGTCCTGGTCCTCCCAGACCCCTGCAGACACCGCCGTGGGAGGCCCCCGTGGCCCGGTGCATGACAGACACTGTTCCACTGCAGGAGTCTCCCTGCAGTGCACGTACGCTCATGGGTCCCCTTCCACGGGACTCTGGGCTATTTGAGGGCTGGGACTGACCTGACCCAAGTGGCAGTCCCAGGGCAGGCTGAAGCCCCAGCACCCCATACATGCTTGGAACGGATAAATGCACTTTGCCACGCAACAAAACTTTAAGAGACAGACCATGGAAACCATTGTCTAGCAGTTGACAGGGCTTAGGGTGGACAGCTAAGCAGAGACATACGGTGGAGAGGCATGTGACTAGCGCCTGCCTGCACCACCCCACGTGCTGGGCACAGGCCAAGGGCAGCCAAGCCTGGGTCAGGGGTCACATAGTTTGGCTCCCTGGTCTTATCTTTTTGCAGAGTAGGGGAGTTTGATGTATAGGGTTAGGCCAGGTCTCTAGAGAGTCCAAATCCTTCTGTGACCCTTCCGTGGGGTCTGCGTCCCTCCTGGGTGTGCGGATTTCCTTCTGAGGCTGTTGACCCCACACTGCCTGTTGAACCTCTCCTTGCCCCAGCCTAACAAGGGACACCTCAGCCGCCTCCTGGCAGCATCCGGAAGGTTCATAGCTTCTGCCTGCGTATCGGCAGGCAGTCTTCCCTGAAGACTGGAAGCCTCTCACTAGGGCGGCTGTGTGTTTTCTTCACATATCTGACATCAGTCCCTGGCACGTGCTGTCTCAGTCCTGGGGCCCCAGGGGTGCCTGCGCCTGGCCACTGCCCCCAACCCCAGTGTTGCCTCGGGGATGCTCGAGGATGGATTCGTCCCCAGTGACCACTTCCGTTTTCTGAGGAGCCAGTCCCATGCAGGAGTTATAAACAAATAAACAGAACTGTTTGCAAGTGAGCAACGTAGCGGAACGTCCCAAGTTTGGGGAGAGAAGAGCTGAGTGCGGGACATGGGCCGGTGAGGGGCATCACCACGCTCCCTGGGGAGAGGTGACTCGAGGCCCTCCCACCAGCCTCTTAAAGGTTCTTAAAGCTCAGGCTGTGGGCCACACCGGGCTCTCCAAAGTCAGGAGGCCTCTCTGAGAACAGCTTGCAAATCAGGATCAGTCGAGGAAATTGCATCAGGGATTCTTGCCCGAGCCGCAGCCCAGACCCCGGCTGGCCAGAGCTGCCGCGACAGGCCCTCACCCCGCGCTGGCCGGGCCGAGGCAGAATCTTTCCTATTCAAAAATGTGTGAAGAGGAAACGCACAGAACTTTGCTGGCAGTAACAACATACTGTTTACTTGTCTATAGTTCACCTTTCTCACCTGTCAGAGCAGGTGTTCAACAGACAGCCACAGAGGAGGAGGAGAGGGGCCGGCAGAGACAGCCGCCTCGCACGGGGCCGGTGCTGAGACTGCAGCCATCCGCCCCGCCGGTGTGTGTCTCACGTGCTGCCTGAGAAGCAAAGCGAGTGCAGAGCACATTTTCTACCTTTGTACCTAAAACGATGGTGAGTTCCCACCTTCTCTCAAGACCTTCTCGGCCCCATACCCTGTGCCCTGGGGGACTTGCTGGGTGATGCCAGTCCAGACGGAGACTCCCTTCCCACCTGCCCAGGGCTCGCTGAGCTCCCAGGAGACCCAGGTACGATGCCACCCGCCTTGGCTCCTGGCGCCACAGCTGACCGTGCAGCAAAAAGACACCTGGATGGGGCATTGGCCTCTGGAAGACACGGCTGGGTCCTGCGGGGTAACACAGCCGAGGGAGGCGTGGCCCAGGGCTGAGGGCACCATTTCCAACCTGCCAGCCTCCTCCCACCTGTAACCCCACCACGGGCCAAGGCCCTGGGGAGGTGACAGCTCTGCTTGGCCCTTCCCGCAGTGGCCACCTGCGCATCTGGTGGAGTAAGATAAAGATGGCCACAGCGCCACAGCTCACCCACAGACGGTTCCGACAAGGGCGGGCGTTGAGGCAGAGTTGGGCGGGACCGAGGGTGGTGGTCAGAGAACTCGGAAGAGAAATGTGTAATAGGACACACTGTGCGTGTCCACAGCCAAACTCGCTCTGCACCGTGCAGCCAGCCCTGACGTCATCGCCACGGTTTGACTCCATTTCAGAGAACGCGAAAGAAGCGGGACACTCGTGCTTGGGTTCTGGGAGCTGCTGTCCAAGAACTGGAATGACGTCGAAAAAATGAGACCAAATCGGCTTCTTAAACGGCAGCATCACGTGGCTGACCTCTCGGGGAGCGTGGGCAGAATATACAATATACATCAAAACCAGACGCAGGCCTCTCAGAAGTCCCTGTGGAGGCTGTTCTGCGCCCCGATATTTGCCCTCTGGGCCTTGGCTGCTGCAGCCGCCACAGAGCCACACCACCTTCCCGCGTCCTCCGCCCGCCTGCCCGGCGGTGTCCAGCCAAGGTCCTCAGCGCGGCACCCGCGTTGCCTTTGTGTAAAGTGAGAGCAAACACGCAGCCTCCGGGCTGACCTGCGCCCAGGGCTGACGACGGGGCTGTTCGGCAAAGCCAGCCACTGTTCCTTCAGGGGGACAGGCCTTCGGGCTCGGAGGAAATCTGGTTCCCAAATGCTGTCAGGAAGGATCCACGTGGTTGGTGACTAGGACAAGTGATGAGCTGGAGCAGATTATTAGGCAGTGAGACAGATTTTCTTATGTATCTGGCTCTGGTTTTTATTTTTAGCATGAAATACACACATACACACACACACACACACACACACACACACACATGCATTTGGGAGGAAGGACTCAATCTCCCAAGAGCTGTCCTTGGGAGGATGAGTGTCACCCTCGCCGCCTGAGCCCCGCGCTGTCATCTCTGGTCTGCAAGCAGCACCTGCGCGTCAGAGTCACCTGAGTGCTTGTGAGCCCACGGCGCCCCGGCTCCCGCCAGACAAGCCAAAGCTGGGTCTCTGCTAATAGGACGTGAGACTCTGCAGACGACCCCCGCGCAGCACCAGGCACCCGCCCTGTCACCAGGGAAGGATGCCACAAGCCCCCAGACTGCCCAGCACCCTGCCTCATCCCTTTCCTTCTTCAAGGAAATCACTGTAAGAGTATTATACAGTGTAGACATTCCAGAGCCAGAGAGACTTTGCAAAGGTTCTAGGGACAGCAGGTAGAAGGAGTGATTTTGGAGTCCCCAGAAATGGCCCTACCTATCCTTCCCCTGGAAGAGTAACACCTGAGCAGCCTCACTCGGCTGAGGCTGGACGACCAGACCAAGGTCCCTGGGGTCAACACAGACACGCGGGCTCCGGGGATGCCCCGGAGCATCCCTCAAATACATTGTGTGTCCTTCAAATACATTGTGTGTCCCTCAAATACATTGTGTGCCCCAGCACCCAGCCTGGGGATAAAGGCTCACGTTTGCTCCTTAATAATAAGGTAAGAGTGGCATAAAATCAGCAAAACTCACTGAGAAGTTTTCAGGAAATATGAAAACATCCACCTTCTGGAACAGGGATTGCAAAAATAACCAGATTCCTCCAAATAAATATAAATATTCTCTGTGGGGGCCAGGGGAGAGGTAGAAGGCCTGGGGATAAGAGGAGATAGGGGGGCGGATAGAGAGAGAGAGATACAGAGATACACAGATGAGAGATGGTAGATAGGGAGGAAGATTAGGTAGATAGACAATGGATAGATGGAAAGATAGATACATTACATAGTTCCATAGATAGATAGATGCATAAATAAATAGATAGATGGTAGATAGATGGAGAGATAGAAAGAAGACAGATGGATTAATGGACAGACGGAGATGACAGACACATGATAGAAGAAGGACAGATGGGCGAGTGGCTGGACGCATGGACAGATGAGTGGATGGATGGGTGGATGGATGGATGGATGGACACAGAGAGGGGAGGAGAGGTGTCCAGAACAGAGTGAACTCTGAGAAGGGCTCACACTTTGCTGGCGAGGTAAATCTCGCTTGGAATCTTCAGGGCACGATGCGACGGCGCAAAGGGGCTGAAAACCGTGGACACAAAGTGTTGTGGGAAATCCACCGGGAAGAGCAGCGGCGTGGGCTCCCATTCTCCACAACCCTTACTGGAGAAGGTCATAGTTGTGAAGAAATTTATTTTTAACTGGGAAAGGCCAGCAAAATTAAGATAAAACCGGTCCCATTAAGAGAGGGCACACTGTGTTTGCTTACTCCGTGGTGCAGTCAGCTCAATTTACCCCAAATTCCAGCAAATGGAAAGAACTAATGAAGATCGCATCCGTCCACAGCTGTGGACCAGTGCAAGGCTAAGTGATGTTTATTGAGACGTCTTTGGGGAAACAGAAAACCCTGAAGGACCTTATTATCCAAACAGCCAATTACTTCCAAATTGTCTGGGTACCGAGAGTGAGTTGGGACCCTGTTGGTTCACAGGCTGCCATTGGCGCAGTAAAGAACACGCTGCGTGTTCCACTCGGTCCAGTCTCTCTGCTCCCCACAGACGTGTCCACACGGAAAACCTGCGGCTCGGTATTAACAGCTGTGTGCTTAGATCCCGTCTGCGTCTAAATGATCATCTGCTTTTTTCCCTTGATTTTTCTTCTTTAGACTCAGCTACTTCCTCCGGCATCCTAAAAACAAAAGGCCACCGTAATTAATTTCCGATGAGAAACCCCATGGATGCGGACATCCCGCGGGAATTCCCGGTTCTGCGGCGCGTCCTCAGGAGCCCCGTGCCGTGGACACCGGGCAGGCCTTCGCGTCAGAGGCAGATTCACCTCTGGCAAAAAGGGAAAACGCAGATTATTTTGGATCCACGAAGAAATTTTGCATTTTGGATCCATAAAAGGACTTTGCTCAAAATAGCCAATTGATCACAGATCTGTTGTTTTGAGTTTTTCAAAAAACAAGCTGTCACCGGAGCGTTCCGGGTTAATCATCTAAGGTTTGACTTGCACAGGGTGGGTCAGCCGTCCTCGTCACACACTGCCAGCCCACGGGTGCTGCGATGTCAGGGACCACGTCGCCTTGACGTGCCGGACCAAGGAGAGTTGGGAGCTATTGTTACTGTCCCGGAACCAAAGGATGATGAATATTCCAGCAAATGACAAAAAAATGAATATCGATGCCTTTGACAAAAGGCAAATGGATTATTTGCACAGACGGAAAACTGAAACTGGCTGGTGGAAGTTTCCAGTGCTGAGCATATGGAGGAAAATAATCCTTGACACGATTTGGCTTAGAACAACATAGTTCCACAGAATGCCACGGAAGGAGGCTTGGTGACCATCCTCATGCTCTCACATGGCGATCTGTTCTGTGGCACGCAGATTCCAGACCTGTGACCGTGTTTGGACTTTCTCAGCGGCCCGCGCCACGTCCGAGCTCACTGGGACGGCAGCGCAGTCTGGATGCCAGATCTCGTGTGCTCCTTGCCTGCTCCCCCTTTTTCTCACCCCGACAGTCTGAGTTCAACTTTGTCCAGTATTTGTCACAGTTCTGACTATCTTGCGGCAATACACGAGTTCGATATTGCTCATGTGTTCCTTTCGGTTGGAAGTTACTCTCAGATCTAGTTCAGAGCTGCACGGGGCTGAGATATAACTTGTTTCCGTCTCTTTGTTTCTACGCGTGAGAAACCGGGACCCAGAGAGGTGCAATGACCCATCCGCAGTCGAGCCACTAGAGTGTAAAAGCCACGGTGAGAACCACATACCCTGAGCCCGTAATGGCATCTTGTTCTTTATGCCACTTTACCTGCCTTGTACTTCAGAATACACGTGAGGGGGGCATGGCTCCTTCTTCAGTGGCTTTAGAGACGCTGCTTTGGAGGAAAAGGCCATTCTCAGTGGGGCTATGTCATGACACAGGTTATTACATGATTGAAAATCTACCATAAAAGAAATAGTGTTCCACTTCTCAAAAAAATTAAAAAATAGAATTACTGTATGATCCAGCAGTTGCAATTCTGGGTACACACCCACAAGAACCAAAAGTGTTATTTCAAGGAGATATTTGCGCATGCATCTTCACGGCAGCCAGGAGGCGGAAACAAGCCCAAACGTCCATCCATGGATGACAGATAAAGAAGATGTCACACACAGACACACACACACACACAATTAAAAAGGAAGGAAATTCTGACACATGCTTCCGCTTCGATGAACCTTGAGGATATTATGCTGCATGAAATAAACCAGTCACAAAAGGACAAATACCTTAAGATTCCACTTACACGCAGTACCTGGAGTAGTCAAATTTATGGAGACGGGAAGTAGAACAGTGGTCGCCAGGGCCAGGGGCTGTTGCTCAGTGGGTATAGAGTTCGGGTTTTGCAAGATGAAAATCATCTGTTGTACAACAATGTGAATAGACTTTACTGAATTGTACATTTAGAAACGGTTAAGATAGTAAATTTTATGTTAAATGTTTTTATCACAATCAAGATTTTTTTAAAAAAAGAAATAATGCTCCTTAAATATAACCGGCAGATGCAATCTGATCTGATGCAGGCCCGTGTGCTCAGTTTTTTCTCTGAGTTGGCTGCAGAGACCCCAGCAAGAAAACACAACGCACATTCTTTTCTCTCCTCAGATGTCACCAAAAGAAATATTTTTGTATCACTTTTCCAGTGTCCAAATCTACCAGGAAGAAATGAAGTCTAAGACCTTTCTCTCTGCTACATAATATAACCGAGAGAACTAATTAAAGTTTCACGGAGGAGCCTTTTGGACAGATGGTTTCGCTATTTTAATTAAGTATATATATTAGACTGTTGGAATTAATATAGTTGACACGACAGACGTTTTCTGTGCTCATTTGGAATTTTTAGTCATTTACTGTCTACGTGGTGCCAGAATCAGGACCCCTTGTGAATTTTATTCTGTTCAATTTAGCAGTTTATTCATATTTTGTCATTTTATAGTTATTTCTGAGTAGTCTTCAAATCTGATCTGTAAAGAGGCAATTTTAAAGAAAGAGAAAATGCCTTTCCGTGGGTGTGAGAACTCATTTTAGTTGGGATGAACCCTTCGGGGGCCAGTGATTCAACTGTGATACTCTCCGATCTCAGCCTGTCGCGCGTGAGGTTTTCTCAGCGTGTGCTGCGCTGTGTCGCTGTGCTGCCGCCAGACCTAAAGTCCCGTCTGTGCTGGCCCCGTCCTGACTCTCACGCCCCAGCCCCTCTACGTCCCCGCTGCCGAATCACCGTTCCGGAAACGCTGCTTCGCCGCCCCACGGCCTCACTCGGGAGCCTCTGCAGCCCCTGACCTCCGGCCTGAGCTCCCACCCCGGGTCCCCAGCGGAACCAGACGCTGGCCCCGCTGAGGCTGCTCAGCCCGTGTCACCAGAGGTGTCCTCGCTGCTGCTCCCGTCACCCTCCCCCCCACACAGCAGGGCGTGGCCGGCCTCAGCGCGAGCACGTGCCCCGCCAGGTCCTCGCCGGAGCTCCGAACACCCCCTGGTGCTCCTTGGTCGCAGAACCGTGTTTCCGCACTCCTGGCGTCTGCCCAGGAGAGACGGGGACACGTGTCCACACAGACGCGCACGCCATGTTCACAGCATCAGCCTTCGTCACAGCCCCAGAGTGACAGGGGGTCAGGGGGCAGGTGGCACAGGCAGGCGACGATTCCTCTTCAGCAGTAAAATGGAAGAATCAACCGCAGGTCCGGCCAGGGCCTGGGTGAACCTCAAAACCTTTACGCTGCGTGCAGGCCGGCAGACCCAAAGACCACGTATCGTATGATTCCGCTTGTACGAACGTCCAGGAAACGCAGATCTGCGGACACAGGAGCCGGTCAGTGGGCGCCTGGGGAGGGGTGGCCGAGGGAGTGGCCACGGCAGGTGGCAGGGACCCGCTGGGTGGTGAGTCGCTCTGCAGCTGAGCCGCAGCGGGGGTTGCACAGGTGCAAATGTGTTAAATTCCAGGAAGTTATACATTTAAAACAGGTGAATCTTACGGTATGTAAAATTATTTACATTAAGGTGAAAATCGTTAAAACCATTTTTAAAATGTTTTTAAGCCCAGGCAACGTCCTCTTCCTCATTCCGCCTTCTGAGAACCTCAGAAACACTCAGGAATGGCCCCCCCTCGACCCGGGCCACGGAGTCCATCTGGTTTTCTGCTGCTTCGTGGTTTGCGGAGTTTATTTCTTCCCTGAGAAAACCCTTCGAGAACGTTGGGTATTTAACGTCCCTTTACCGTCTTCTCTCAGGGTTGACCCTCGTCTGGGGCTCAAGGCCCTTCCGAGCTTGGCCCTCCCCTCCCTGACCGGCGGTGACTGTGGCCGAGCCCGGCCGCAGCTGGTCAGACGCCCGGCAAGCGCACCTGCCCAGGCCCACCTCGGAGCTTGCTCTTGTCCCCCACTCCCAGGAGCAGGACTCCCCCGTTCCTTTCCTTCCCTGTGAGATCAGTCATTCCTCAGGCCCAGATCACACCCGAAATCCTCTCTTCTCTGACATCGGCCCAGCGCTCACCTTCCTCCAGCTTCTAGGAGCACTCAGCCCTCCTGGGAGCACGTCCCAGCGGCGCGAATGTGTCCCGCCGTCGGTTGGAATCATGCTGTACCTCTGTGTGTTCCTAGTCGCAGCTGGCAGAGGGCCCGACACACAAGGGATCCCAGCAAATCAGCAGCCGCTGGCAGCTCCTCATCAGCAGCCCCTAAACCCAGCACCTGGCAGGTCACATGCGAGGGTGCAGGCCTTGGAGGTCATCTGCGCCGTCCCTCCCGCCTGCCTGCACTTCCCCCGATCACACCCGCAGGGTGGGGACGGAGTCTGTTCTCCAGCGCCCCACCGAGCAGGGCTTGCTACCTTTGAAGCAGCCCACTCCATTTTGCAAAGTGCTCGCTGGTAGAAGTTCTTCCCGTCTGGAGCCTGTTGTCAAAGCTGCCGGGGGCCTCCAGGCCACACGGCATGAGCCCGCCTTCCCCGAGGTCCTTCCTGCCCCCTGAGTTTTCATTCCTTTAGTGCAAACTTTTAAAATGCCTCACCCCCTGGGCTGGGTGAGCAGCGCTGTGCGGCTCTCTCCAATCAGGCGCTCCCGGTGGGGTGAGGGCTGCGCCACGGCCCGGACCCCAGAGCAGAGCCAACTGCTGCTGGCGACACCTGTGTCACACTGCAGCCCAAGGGCACCGGCGCTCCCAAGAGCAGCTCTGCACCGCCAGCCACCGGCTCCATCATGGAAACACCCGCTTCCTTCCCCCGCTACCCACAGCTCTTCCTTCTTGCACTGGGAGAACGGGAACTTCGGGGACTAAATTCTCAACTTTCCGAGCACTGCTTTCGTGTGTCAGCCGACTGCCCTGGCAGGCACCCCGCCGCGCTCCGGCTCGGGGAGTTCTTACGTTGCCCTTTGCGGCGGCTTTCGGAATCTGCCCCGCCACGGACTCCGCCGCCTCCAACTCCATCATACTCGACATCTGGACGTGGGCTTTCTGTAACTTACCCACGTCACGACTATAATCAGTTCTAAGTGCGTTTAGGTACAAATAACAGAAACTTGGTCTGACTTGACTTAAATAAATGGATCTTTCTTTGTCCCGTGAAATAATTCTGGGCACAGGTGAGCCCCAGCGAGGCCACTGGGGCTGCTCTCCGTCTGTCTGTCCTCCCGCCACATCCCTCTTCCCAGGGAACAGGGGGCCGCGTGGTCCAGGTGAGGGGTCTTTCAGGGCAGGTTTTGCCTCCACATCTGAGAAAGGGGTGAATGTCCGTGTGTCTCTGCCTGTGAGCCGTTGTCTAGAACTGAAAGGAAGGTTGGAAAATTGAGTATTTAGTAAAGCGCGTTGTTCCCTGAAAAGATCAGAATTCTGCACGTAAGGAAGAGGTGGAGCGGGTATTGTGCGCTCTGCCAGCAGCATCTGTCACAGAGAAAGAGCGTCAGAGAGGAGAGAGGCCCGGGGCCCTCCCCGGAGCTCCCTCCACACCTGTGCGTGAGCCTGCCCGGCCACCATAACCAAGTACCACGGCCCGGGCAGCTTAAACCACGGAAGCTTATTCCTCACGGAGGCTGCAAGTCCAAGGTCAGGGTGTTGGCAGGGCTGGTTCCTGACCCCTCTCGCTTTGGCCTGCAGACACCGTCTTCCCCCCATGCCCTCCCACGATCATCCTTCAAGGCCCACCCTAACCATTTTTCTGATGATTGATGGTGTTGAGCATCTTTTCAGTGCTTTCATCTTTTGAGTGCTTATTTGTCCAGTTGTATATCATCTTTGGAGAAATGTCTATTCAAGTTCTTTGTTCATTTTTTAATTGAGTGACTTATTTCTGTTGTTGAATTGTAAAAGCTCTTTATATATTCTGGATATTAACCCTATGAGACACATGATTCGCAAATATTTTCTTTCATTTGATAGGTTGCCTTTTCACTCTCCCTCTGTCTATTACACACTTCGACACACAGAAGTGTTTAAGTTTGACGTAATACCATTTGTCTATTTTCGCTTTTGTTGTTTGTGTTTTTGGTGTCATTTCCAAAAACTCATTGCCAAGTCTAATCTCATGAAACTTTTCCCCTACATTTTCTTCCAGGAGTGTTGTATTTTTAGGTATAAAAAATCTTTAATCCATTTCGAGTTAATTTTTGTATATGGCATGAGATAAGGGTAGAATTTCATTGTTTTACAAGTGGATATCCAGTTTTTTCAGCACTGTTTGTCGAAGAGCCTGTTCTTTCCCCACGGAATGGTCTTGGCACCCTCATCAAAGATCACTTGACCATATACCTCAGGACTTATTTCTGGGCTCTCTGACCTATTCCATTGTTCTAGGTCTGTCTTTGTGATGGTGTCACAGATGGTGTCACACTGTCACAAAGCTCATTACTGTGGTTTTATTATGTTTGAAATCAAGAAACATGAAACCTCCAGCACTTCTTTGATAAGATTGTTTGACTAAAAGGGGTCTTTTGAGATTCCACATTAATTTTGGGATGGATTTTTTTCCATGTCTGCAAAAACAAAAATGTTGGGGTTTGAACAGAGATTTCATTGCATCTATAGATTGCTTGGGATAATATTGACATCGTAAGGATACTGTCTCCCCATCCACCAACACAGATGTCTTCTCATTTATTGGTGTCTTCTTTAACAGCTTTCAGCAGCATTTTCTAGTTTTCAACGTAGTTTTAACATTTTTTTAACTAGTCTTTCGCCTTCTTGGTTAAGTTTATACCACAAAAGATTATTTTTTTGTTTTGTTTTGTTTTCTGTTTTTTTGTTTTTTCGGGTTTTTGTTTGTTTTTGTTTCAGCATATTATGGGGGTACAGATGTTTAGGTTACATATATTGCCCTTGCCTCCCCCCTACAAAAGATTATTTTTTAAAAAAACAAAATGACCGCATCTAAGCAGAAGGGAGTTTTTCTTCCATGTTCTCCTTTCCTTTGTGAATGTAAAGTCTAAATAATTGCTAAATGATGTCTAATTCTCCTTTTTAAGAATCATATTTCAGGCCATCAGAGCCTTAATAATTGCATTGCTGTCAGCTCACTTCAAAGTAGGCTGGTTTAGATCCCAGCGCAAGGCCAGGACCACGTGGGACCAAAAAGACACGTTCTGCAAGGCAACCCCCACTTGGAGACTGCTGTGTGACCGGCCCGCGGTGAGCGGGAGGCGAAGGGCCGCGTTTTCCTGCAGTTCTCCAGCCTGGATAGCGCGGTTTCACCGGGCGCAGAGATGGCTAATTACAGGGAGATGGCAGATGACTCCGACCCATCATGACATCGGTCTTGGGAGTGAGCTAGGAGCAATTATATTTCAAGTAAGTCAGCGCAAAGGCATGACTAACTCCTCACAAGTGGCCAATTTGTTCACGGGCGGAGTGGCTCTGAAACATTGCTCCCCTCATCTCTGCCAAGGAGCAAGCTCTGGTTCGTGTACCCGGGTCGCCTGCCAGCTCCCTCGGGAGACCCGGCGCAGCCCCGGGTCAGGCTCCCTGGCGGGGCTCAGAAAATCAGGAGTGAGTGGCTGAGACTGACACGCCCCAGGAGCCAGCAAGGACATCTCGAGATCTAGGTCCTGAATGTGTTGAAACCCCCACCCCGACGCTGACCCTGTCTCGGCCAAGCGAAGGCCTTGCCGGCAGCACCTGCTGTGGTCCCAGCAGCCTCCCCTTTCACGCTGCGCCCCTCCCCGATCTCGCCTGCACGGCCCTGACCCTAACCCGAGGGACAGGGAGGGGTGACAGAGGCCGAGGGGTGTTGCGGGGAGAGGGGGACTTCACGCTGTTTCTCCTCGGCACGGACCGGCTGACGTCCAGCAGGATGACCAGGGCCCATCACACAAGCAGCTCAGTAAGTCCTCGCGGCGCCCTGGGGGAGTGGACAGGTGAGCAACGCCCTGCCAGGCCGCTGGCCACGCGGCACCCCCGGGGCAGTGCACCCCTCCCTCCCATGCTCACGAAGCAGCAACAGACGGCTCTGACTTCCGCAGGACAGACTCGGGGAGCAAAAGCAAAAATAGTTTCAGCGCGCCGGCCCAGAGCCTGGCCCAGCACGGGCACTGCCAGCGCTCACCGCTCAGCCAGGGTCTGGCAAAGGCAGCTTTGAGCTCTGACTCACGAGCACCGACCTGAGACTTGCCCGACGCCCCGGTGACTCTGTAAACTGTACGGCTCAGAAAAGGTGCACTATTTCTGTGTTGGGAGGAAAGAGGAAACGGAAACGTATTTTTAATTTTATCAACAACTGTGATGTGCATGCAACTTCCTGAATCGGCCGCGTTTACAGACACCCGGGTTAATCAGACGGTGGCCCAGCTGAACTGTCCCGAGGTCCAGCCGGAGCCCGCAGGCGTGGGAGCTGTCCCCAGGGCAGTGAGTAAACCTGCTCGGACCTCGGCTCCTCCCAGCCTCGCCAGGCAGGACAAGCAACTCCAAGTGGCCCGCCCTGGACACTGCGACCTGCAGGCTCCCCGCCCACGCCACCGTGACCCGCGGGCTCTGGGAACATAACAAACCCGAGGACACAGGTAGAGAGAGGAGGCCCAGCAGGTACCCAGGCCACACTGCAGGTGCAGGGGCCCGCAGGCCAATCCAGGTGCCAGGCAGCCAGAAGCCAGGACAGGTGGGGAGGTGCAAGGCAGCAAGGCCGGCTCGAAGGCGCACTGACTGCAGGACAGACCCCGGGGTGGTGGGGCCTGCGTCCCAAACCCCGCGCTCTCTGCACCCACCCAAGTGCCCCGGCTGCCTGCGGCCCGCCCTGCCTTCAAACAGTCTAGTGTGTGTGTGTGTGTGTGTGTGTGGGTGTCGGTGCGGGTGTGAGTATGTGTGAGTGTGAGTATGAGTGTGTGTGGAGGGGAGATATGTGAGTGTGAATGTGGGCGGAGGTGTGTGAGTGTGTGTGAGTGTGAGTATGAGTGTGTGAGTGTGTGGGTATGTGAGCATGTGTGTGAGTCGGTGTGAGTCTGAGTGTGTGAGTGGGTGTGAGCATGTGTGTGGGGGGGCATGTGAGCATGTATGTGTGAGTATGTGTGAGTATGAATATGAGTATGTGTGTATGAGTGCGTGAGTGGGTGTGAGCGTGTGTGAGCGTGTGTGTGAGTGAGTGTGAGTGCGTGAGCTTCGCAGAGAGGAAACCGTCTTTCGTCTCTGCGCTTCCCGGGTCCTGCTTGCCGCCGTTCTGCTGTGCTCGGCCCGGCGGGACCTGCTGCGCGTTGCCTCCCGCAGCATCCGCCCCCGCCTGAGCGACGCCTGCAACGGCGGCTCTCACAAATGGCTCTGGGTGTGCGGGGGCTCTGGGTGGGTGCTGCCTCCCCCAGCAACGGCCACTGCTGATGGCACAGCCCGCGGCCAGGGTCCCTGCAGGAACCACGTGAGCTCCCCAGAAAGAGAAACAAGGCCAGGACCGCCTCGCAGTGACGCCTGCTAGGCACGGCACAGACCACTGCTTCCTGCGGTTCCAACCCTGACCCGGCCACGCCCTGGCTGCGCGGGAGCGCTGAGGAGTTGGCGTGTGCAGGCCACTGTGAGAGAGCCTGGCGGGCACGAGGCACGTGCCTTACACGCCTGTCTGCTGCGCGGTTGTCATTGTCATTAGTCATCGCCTAGAACGAGGACTGTGGGCCCGACGGTGTCGATGGGAGACGACAATCAGGAAACTGTGAGTTAGAGCAGTCGGGGACGGCGGCAAAGCCGGGGCTGTTTATGGAACAGGGACTGGGCTGCCGCCGGGGGTGCCCTCAACAAAGCGGACGGCGGAGAGAGACCAAGGAAAGACCCTGTCCAGGGCAGAGGCCACGGAGACCCCCAGCGGAGGCCCCGAGCAGCCCCTCCTCTTAGGAGCTGTGCTGCCCAGAGAGCCGGCTAACTCGTCTGGGCCCCTGCTCCCCAGGAGGGCCCCACCATCGTGTCTCTGCCTAAGGGGATGCCTGAGAGCCAGCAGGGCCCCTTTGGTCTCCCCAGCCCCGGAGCCAGCAGGACGTGCGGTGGTCTCGAGCACAGAGCGGGCACAGCCGGCCCCACTAGGGCCAGCGATGATGTGGTTTGGGAGAGACCAGCAGAGCCCTTCGTGTCGGAATCAACCACGGCAGCTTTAAAATCTCCACCGTTACAGCTTCATTCCTTTGGCTGGATCTTAACATTTCATCAGCTCCAAGAGTCCCTGCTGCACACAGGAACATGCACTGCTGCCTAAACATCCCTAAATTCATCCAAAGGGAGCTCCTCACAGCCTCCTAAGCCCCTGCCCACCAGCCTGTCCCTGGACCTCTGACCCTGGCCGGACACGCACCGTCCGCCTGTCTGGAAGCCTGGGTATCACCCTTCCTTGCGCCTCCTTCTGCCCCACCCCACTCCCCACCTGCCCGCTCTGCTGGTCTCACCTCCTCGGGGTGTCTCGACCTCTCCCTCCTCCCAGCCCCACACCCGGGCCGGGATGCCCTGGCCCTGGTCGCCTCTGCGCTGGGCCACCCCACAGGCTCCCGGCTCGTCCTAGGATGTGCTCCTCTCACCCGTCCTCTGCAAGGACACCAGACACCCTTTCGGTCACCCAAAGCTGGCATTTGTGATAGCCCAAAATGGCTAAGCTTTGGCAATTCCATTTGGCTGAACCCACAAAAAGTCGGAAGGACTACGTCAAGCTCCGCAAAGCTCCCACTTGCCAAGCTGTTAGCCACTCAGCTCCAGCCTGTCCCCCGACACTACCCAGCAACACTGAACCTGTAGCTTCCAGAACACTCCATGCACTTGGTCTCAGGTGTGACTTGGCTGTGCAGCGCTGGTGTCTGACCATGCCCATGCCCTCCCCTCTCTGCCCACTCATCCTTGAGCCTCAGCCAAGCCATCACCTCCTCCAGAAAGCCTTCCCTGACCAACCCAGGTCCACAGTAAATCGCATCCCTGCTCCAAAAATACCCTGGGAATGACGCTGCACTGACCACTTGTGTCCCTTCCCATCTGTGCTGGTGCCAGAGCTCACAGAGCAGAAGTCGGGTTCCCACTGACTATGTTGCGGCAATACACGAGCCACTAGAGTGTAAAAGCCACAGTGAGAACCACATCCCCTGAGCCCGTAGTGGCATCATTCCCACATCCCAGCACCTGGAACCCAGCAGCCCTTGGTTAATATTTACCAGATGAGTCAGAGGAAGTGTTGGCTGCAGCTTATTCACACTAGCATGTAAGTGACTGATACTCATCTCTTCCTGAGAATAAGTGTTGACGGGGAGGAAGAAGGGAAAGTCCCCAGAGCCCCATGTAGGTGAGGCAAAGGAAGCAGCCCTACCTGGAGAGGGACAGGCCCAGGGAGGGGCCGACTGAGGCCCCCCAGCCCCAACTGCTGTCGAAGGTCAGCTTGGATCTGCGCACCGCCTAAATGGCTCGTGGTTCCCATCTGAACAAGTGAGAGGCACTTAAGACAGTTCCTAGATGAAAACCTTCCCGAAGGGCAGGGGACGCCTGGCAGCCTGCGAGATCAAACCACCCGACGCGGAGTCGCCGAGCAGCGGGTGAGCCCCGCCTGCCGCTGGAGCTGCTTCACGGGGAGCCCCCGCAACCACGTCCCGCCGGCTGCCGCGTGCTGAGCCTGGCAGTTCCCACGGACCGATTAACAAATAGCGGGGCGATGAAGTCACGCGGCCAGGCACGGTGCTTGCTCAACTCCTTCCAATCGCCGCGGAGCACGTCGCGGAGACTCAGGACTCGCTGTGACCGGAGGCTGCCCTCCTCGGGAACAGGGCTCCCCCAGAAAGTCCCAACCTGGATGCGTGCTGGGGACAAGGCAGGACACCAGCCTCGACGGTGTGTCCAGCCTGCCTCCCGCCCGCTCTGGGCTGAGCTCCGGCCCCCAGCCCTGGTCGAGGCCCGTGTCCTGCTCCTGTGCCCGAGGCTCCCTCCAGCCTCCTCTCGGGGCTGCCTCAAAGCCCATCCCGGGGCGGCCACCTGGCTCCGTCCCCACACGGCTCCAGGCACACGGTGCTCCGGGCCCAGTCTGGACCACCCCCCACACGGTTATTCTCTCTGCTGTCCACCCAGCTCCCCTCCCTGCCGGTGCCGTCCCCTCGGGTCTCTGTCCTCCTCCCTTTATGGGGCACAGACCCAGCTGCCACCTGCTCCCACCCGACGTCCAGACGAGTGAGTCCCCAGCTGCCACATGACATGTGACAGCCCCTTGCAGACCTGAGATGTCCTGGAGCTTAGATGATTACAGAGGGACGGGGTAAGGACTTTGTCTTGAGGACTCCGTACTGGGAAGCTGGGCTCCCCCTCTCCGAGCTAGAGTTCCGTTGCAGCTCGGTGCGCGAAGCGCAGGGGTGGTGCCGCTGGTCAGACAACGCGCCCGTGAGTGGGCACCACAGTGGCAGAGGCCGTCGGGAGGACGCTCTGCTGACCTCGAGTCACACAGCAAAGCTCACTCACATCCATTAAACCACAGACAGCCGTCCTACTTAAAGTCACGCATTATAACGAGACCCAGGACAGACCTTGATGTCGCGCAGTATCCAGTGTGGTCAGACCAGTCGAGACACTGAAAATTCCCACGAGGGGAAAAGAGGAGAGAGAGGGAAAATAAAAGGGTAGAACAGACATCACCGGGGCCAGTGTGAGCAGCTGCAGAGACTGGACTTCATTTTCCTCCGAGCCGACTCAGAGAAGGATTCTAACACACACGTGCACACACACGTGATCGCTCCGTGGTGCCGTTGGTGACCCCTTTCTGACATGCAACCCTGACTTTGCACTTTTAACCCTCTTCCCAACTGTGGAGTCCCACATACTTACCCTAGAAATAGAAGTTCACGGATCCGATCAGTGAACCTCTGCCAGTTACTTTATTTGTCTGACAAAATAGGCTCTTTCTTTTCTGGAAATGGTTGTCTGCATACTAGTCAAAATCATTTATGTGTTTTCTTCCAGGGAACGGCAAGGAACGCGGGCAGTCACAGCGCTGGTTTACAGGGTGCCCTGCGTGTGTGCGTGACGGGATCGTGGGAGGGAGGGGCCTGGCGGCGTGTGCGTTGGGGTGGGAGGACAGGAGACCCTCCAGTGCGGGGCAGCGCGCTCCTCTCACCGTCGGGTCACTGCGGAGAAACACCAAGGGCTTGTTCCTCCAGGGTCAGCCCAAGAGAGAGCGTGGCCTCACTCAGGGCCCGGGAGTCTTTGTGCCCCAACCCACCTGCAAGCCACACTGCGGGCGCGAGTGTGCGTTTGCTGCGGTCTGAGAGAGGCCCACGCCCAGAATGCCAGGAAGGGTGTTTGTGCTGTCAGGATTCGGCCCCAATTACTCCAGATGAGATAGCAGTGTTTGTGTGCCACGAGAATGCCATGACTAAGTGCCTATTAACTGCCCACCTTCCCTCGACTGGGGAAACTGCTCCCGTCCTAGAAAGTTCCTCAGTCTTCTCCCTTTCTGAGCCTAAGTGTCACGTACGTGCAAATCAGCATTTGTATTGGAAGATACACCGGCCGCACCAGGGAGCCAGGTTTTGACTTAAACATAACAGCTGCCTGCCCTGAAAGCAGGGCCCGTGCTACGCTACACTGTGCCACGTCATGCTCCGCGATGCTACCCTAGGCGACGCTACGCTATGCCACACTGTGCTGCGCTACACTGTGCCACCCTACGATACTGACCACGCTACACGATACTGACCACGCTACACGATACCAGCCCACACTATGCTCTTCTCTCCGAGTCTCCAGTGGAGGGAGAAGCTAGCCCAGGCCCACGCACCCGTGATTCAGGGCAGTCCTCGCCTCCTTTGGTGCCTGCCTTTGACCTACAAAACAGGGACTCTGGCACACGCCTCCTCTGCGCGCCAGAGCCACGCGGCCAGACCCAGCGGCGGAGACGCCTCGGGGAGCGCGGGGTCTGTCGGCAGAGCGTGCGGTCTGCGAGCTGCAGCCGTAGATTCGCTGAACGTGACCACCTGCCGAAACGACACCTGACCGACCCCACTCTCTCGTTTTCTCTTTTCCTTCAAAATATTCGACCACACCTAGAAAGGTGCACATCCTGTTTCTAAACTCCCAGGAGGCTGCAGCAGTCCCGTCTGGCTCAGCCAGCCACCGAGTCAGCCGCGCCGGCCTTGCTCCCGGCCGCCAGCCACAGCAACACCCGCCTGCAGCCCATGCGGGTTTGCGGGGCGCAGCAGGTCCCTGGCACTGCCATAACACAGGCCTGCACGCGGGGCGCTCTCTCCCGGTTCTGGGCCACAGCAGTCCCGGGGTGAGCAGGGCCCTGTCACCTTGCCGGCGTCACCTCTCCAGCTCGTGGTGGCCACTGTCAGTCCTTGGCTTGCAGCTGGGTCACCCAGCCTCTGTGGTCACACGGCCTTCTCTCTGCGTCCACGTGTCTCTTCTCTCTCATAGGGACGCCGGCCACATTGGATCAAGGACCCCCGACCTGTCACATCTGCAAAGGCCCCGTCTCCAGACAAGGTCGCAGCCGCAGGTGCTGGTGTCAGGACAAGAGCGTAGCTGTGAGGGGCAGAGCCTGACACACGACCCCGGGTATTGATTCCAGAAGCACCTTTGTCCTGCCCCCAGAAACACCATCACCAACCGTGACGTGTGCTTGGCGACTCCTGGGGGGCGAGGCGGACGCCCCGGGCTTTCCCGGGCAGGACGGAAGCTGGAGGCACCAGCAGTGCGTCCACCGTGGTGGAGGCCACTGTCCTCTGCGAGTCTCCTCCTCAGCTGTGCCTCCCCTCTGACCGTGCGCCCGCCGCGCGCTCCCACAGAGGTGTGGCAAGAAGCATGGGGGCACGGTGGAGAAGGGACCACGGGGTCCAGACCCAGGGGGGTGTGGGGAGCTGGGCGGGGCCAACGCGGGCCCTTCGCATACCAGCTCGTGGAAGCCGTGGTCACAGGCGACGCGGCTGGGAGAGGGGCCGGCCTGGCGTGGAGAGCAGGGAGCAGCCTGTCTCCTGGCGCCCAGCGTCCCAGTTCTGTCCCCAGGATGGTGTTCCTGCAGGTCGGATGTCCTCGAGGACAGGACAGCAGATGCTGCCATTTGGGTTTCACTGTGCAAACAGACCTGTAAACTGACCACCTACCGGGGAGGACCAGGCGGGGAGAGTGGGAAGTTGGGTTTCCTGCACCCGTCTGCAGGGGTTGGGGGACATGCAGGGTCGTGTGCCGTGATGTGCTGAATTTGCAGCAAGGACGAGCAGTCACGCAAGCCCATGTCGCAGAAGAACAAGGGAAACGGAATGTTCCTCCTCTTTGGCGGCTGCCGTTCTGTGTAAGCACCTAGAAGTGGCTGGTTACGCCACTGACCTAAGTCCTGAAAGTTTAAGGAACTCTGCTGCCAAATTAGAGCAGTAATTCAGTTCTCGTCGATTCCCTCTGGGCTGGTCGGGGATGCCCGAAGGGAAGACCAGGGAGACACTGAGTCATTGCGAAACAGCCGCTCATGGGATGAAGCCCCTGCGGCTGAAAGACCACCGCAGGTTACAAACCAAGTAAAACTGGCCGAGCGCGGTGGCTCACGCCTGTAATCCCAGCACTCTGGGAGGCCGAGGCGGGATCACTTGAGCCCAGGAGTTCGAGACCAGCCTGTGCAGGAGTGAGACCCCGTCTCTACTAAAAATAGAAAAATTAGCTGGGTGTGGTAGAATGTGCCCATATTTCTAGCTACTCAGGAGGCTGAGGCAGGAGGATCGCTTGAGCCCAGGAGTTTGAGGTTGCTGTGAGCTAGGCTGACACCACTGCACTCCAGCCTGGGCAATAGAGCCGGACTCTGTCTCAAAAAAAACCCGCACCAAATAAAACTAAAAGACAGTGGACACCACCGCATTTGGGGCAAAGGGTGGGATGTCTACTCAGCGATCCCAAGGAAGCCACATCTCTCCAAAGTGGGGAGGGCACACGCAGACCCGATCCGACCGCCGGGACCTGTGCCCGAGAGAGCGTTTGCCGGGGCCTCTGCGGCCTGCAGCGAGCATGCAGCTGCAGGAAGGCTGAGCCCGCGATCTCCCTCGGCTTCCCGGGCACGCGGGGCCGAGGGCAGGAGCAGCTCTTCCGCTGCTAGGACGTCAGAGCCCAATGTCACCGAGGAGATGGATGATCCTTCTACACTACGCCGGCTGCCCACGGGCCGGTGAGTCTTCCCACACCCTCGCCTCCAGCGCCGCAGAGCAGGCGCACCGCGCAAGCCAAACACGCACTTAGAAAGCAAGCCTCGCGGGCCCCGCTGGGTGCAAGAGGGCGGGCTCTGATGTCGAAACACCCGGGCTCAGACCCTGCCCGCCGCACCCTCGCCATCTGCACAGTGGGTGTGTGAGGA